>NC_085878.1:2011909-2014409 GCF_034702125.1 Engraulis encrasicolus
GTGTGTGTGTGTGTGGGTGTGTGTGGGTGTGTGTGTGTGTGTGTGTGTGTGTGTGTGTGCGTGTGTGTGTGTGTGTGTGTGTGTGTGTGTAAGGGGTGATGTGGGTGGAAGGGGTTTTTACAAGGATGGCCAAAAGAGCAAATTTCAGTCCGCCATGTCCTTAGTCATTTATGTGTTTATAACAATGTTCTTTGCTTACTTTTACATTTGGATTTTGTACGCGTTTGAACTCAGTGATGATATACTTGGTCCAGTTACAGGACTTGCAGAAATAAACAGTATTGTATATTTGAATAATAATGTATCATTCTGGTTCTAAGGCTGTTTTGGCACTTCACATGTGGATGTGCTCCAGAGACACGTACCTATGGGTGTAATTTTAGGTGGGGGTGGTGGGGATGGTGGGGATGGTGGAGTCCATACCACTTTTGAGATGAACCTAGTTTATCCCCACCACTTTTTCCGAAGTATAATGCAAAAATCGCTAAGCTGGATAATTCACCATAATAATGTCCTCCCCACCACTTTTAAAGCCAAATCTACACCTTTGCGTGACGTACCTTCACAGTTGATGCCAGTGGTGTCCAGTCTAAAGCCAAAGGGACACTCGCAGCGGTACGAGCCGTCCGTGTTGATGCACTCCCCGTTGTTGCAGGCATTCGGGTTGGTAGAGCATTCGTCAATGTCTAACCCAAAACAATGCAATCCATCATTAAATACTGACCCTTCCAATGTCTTGCCATTTCCTGCTGCACATAGCCTTTTAGTGAACACCATTCTGTCTGTGGTATACTTATGCCTCTTTTCCACTGCCGGTTTTCTGGTAAGCCTATAGCTCGACACAGCACAACTCGGCCGCCACTTTTTGCTTTTAGATTGAGCTGTGTTGTGCCCAATCGAAAAGCAAATAGTGCCGTGGCGGTCGAGTCGCGCTGTGTCGAGCTGTAGGCCTACCAGAAAACCGGCAATAGCTAATTATGGGAAAAGTTTACTTCAACAGTATAATTACGTACATTACAGACATTATCTGTTTGTTAACACATTGGAACTTGGTAATGCCATTATGGCTACTATGAAATAAGAATAAAAAACCCTAATGACTTACCAATAGGCTCATCGTTGGTCCCGAAGGTCTGGCCAACGTTGTGGCACAGCACTCTGAACGCCTCTGGAAAAGACCAATTAAAAGTTAGCAATGTGCCCTGAAGCTAACAGCCGTTAATGGCAATATGTGTGAAATAATGACCTATTATGTGTGCATGATGTGATCAATTATATCTTTAGGGTGTGGGTCATAGTAGTGAAAAACAGAAAAGCTTAGCATGAGTAACTACACTGGCCTCATAACATAGGCTCATTTCCTTCTTTCTTCCCTGTTTCCTTTCATTTACATTTGGTAGCCTCTTACTGCAGCTGGGGTCGCCGGCGACCCTATTCACTTGCTGAAAATGCTGAACTACATCATAACAACATTGCTATGACATTACAGAGAGCCATAGTGCTGCACTAAGGGGTTAACTTTGTGAAGCACGTTGAGTTGCACCTGTGTATGAAATGCGCTATATAAATAAACTTGCCTTGCCTTGCCTTGCCTTTATACAGGAACTGGACTAGCGTTCTGGCATCCTTAATCCTTAGGGAGGAGCTGGACTAACCCTCTACCATACTTTTACATTATTACATTACATTACATTTCATTTAGCTGACGCTTTTATTCAGAGCGACTTACATTTGACTATTTTTCAGGGTATTGGTTACAGTCCCTGGAGCAATGTGGGGTTAGGTGCCTTGCTCAAGGGCACTTCAGCCATGGATGCAGGTATAGGGAGAGGTCAGGTGGGATTCGAACCCACAACCCTCAGATTGAAAGACCAACTCCCTAACCGTTAGGCCACGGCTGCCCACATACTTCAACCCCATACCGCACAGCAGTGTTTCCCAACCAGGGGTACGTGTACCACCAGGGGTACGCGAGCACACTACAGGGGGTACTTGGAAAAATGAAAAAATGTATGGAGCATAGTCACATTGGGATATAGAGCATGACTGAGGGGGTACTCATGGTATGACAAAAAGGCTTAGGGGGTACGCAAGACAAGAAAGGTTGGGAAACATTGCCATACAGTAACTGAACCAACCATCTTCCATGCTTCTTCAGAATCAGAAGGTTGCAGGTTGCACCTCACCCTACATTGCTCCAGGGATGCTAACCAATACCCTGCGCCTAAACAAATGTAAGTCACTCAAGCGTTAGCCAAGTGTAATGCATTGTCATCTCATAGAGGAGTGTGTATGAATAGATGTGAGTATATGTACAGTATATGGATGTCTGAGGATGCTTATGTGTCTATGTGTGAAAATGGTGTCTACTGCCTCTTTTCCACTACCAGTTTTCTGGTAGGCCTACAGCTCGACACAGCGGGACTCGGCCGCCACTTTTTGCTTTATGATTGAACTGTGTAATGTCAATTCGAAAAGCAAAAGGTGGCGGCCGCGCCGC
>NC_085878.1:2019409-2039409 GCF_034702125.1 Engraulis encrasicolus
GTAATCCTGTACAATTAGAGCAATTGAACTACTAAGGGCCTTTCCCATTACTAATCTCTACCCCTACCCCTACGCCTACCCCATGCCCCTCGTGCTTTCCAACGAAGCTGTAAGGTGAAGGGCTTGAAACGCAACCGCTACAAATTGGGATACCCTTTCAACAATCATGGAATGACACTCACAGCTGTCACTAATTCCATGCTTGCCGCCAATTTTTAAATTAATTTGCAATGCATCCAGGGAAACCTGTCGTAGCCCTCCGTCGTGGAGTCTGGTGTTGGAAAATCTGGAAAGCCCTTCGCCGTACACCTACCCATCTGTCTGAACGTAAATCGCCACTACCCCTACACGTGGACGCGTAAGACGGAGGCAAAGGGGAAAGGCGTAGGGCTAAGGCAGGAGTGGGCAAACTCAGGCCCGGGGGCCACATGCGGCCCGCTGAGCCATTTCATCTGGCCCACAGAGCCTTTTAAATCCAAAGTATCTTACTCACACTTAAAATTCTTTAAAAAAGCAAAGGGTGTTGCAAGGGTGTGAGATTCATCAAGGTCACATCTAAATATTGCACTGTGCAGGTTTGAAACACCAAATTATGTAATTAAAGTATTTCTCATTACTGGCAAAGGCATGTTGCCTGCCACATCTGGCCCTGCGATCCATATTCTACACCCAATGTGTCCCTCAGGCCAAAAGAATTGCCCAGGCCTTGGCTAAGGGGTGTAATGGAATTCACCGTAAGTATGCTACTAATAAAACCTATAAAGCCTTACCCAGGCAGTGTATTTGGTCACAAAGTACTCTCTAAGAGTTTAATTAACACTACATTTTGTAATGTGCACGTGTAATCCTGTAAAACAACGGCCATTGAGCTTCTACTGTAAGCATAGCGTGCCATTTGAAAAAGCCTTACCCAGACATCTGCGTCCAGACGAGGTGAGTTGGTAGCCCTCGGGACAGTCACATTTGAATCCTCCGGGTGTGTTAGTGCAGGTGCCAGAGATGCAGATATCGGGACTCTGAGTGCACTCATCAATATCTGCCATAAGAAAAAAACATGAAAGGCAATGAATCCGTCAATCAAAAATAATGTATTTATCTCCAAACATGGAGCGCTCTGCCAAGAAGGGAACATTTCACATTTCATATTGTGCTCAGCATGCTGTGCTGTCAACATCTTGACATAAGACTGCAGTCAGAGATTCTTTAAGTATAGAGATATGCCAATGTAATAGGTTTCTATGGGCACCTAACGTGACCAGGTTCCGGTCTGCCTAAAGGGGCGTGTCATAATGCTCCTAGCATTGAATAGAACAGTCCTTAGGTCTCTCTAGGTCTGCCTAAAGGGGGATTTCCCCCCCACAATAGAACCCGGAAACAATGGGCCAATGGAACCTCTCTCTCTCTACTCTCTCTGCTGCAGTCTTTGTTTTTGACAAGTGTTATGTTTTCAGGCTAGCATATAAACATGAGAAATGCATTCTTGAAACATTACATTTCCCAGACTGTGCAGAGATCATGACTAAAAAATGTTCCTGAGTTGTTTGTTGCCAGATTGGGCTGTTTAGGATGGTTTAGCGTGGGTAAAAATGGTATTGGGCAGGATTATTTGAGTTAATTTATTGCCAGAGAAATCAATAGAATTTAGTGCAAATTGGGAAGGATTTAGCGCCTCTGGCATTTTAAAAAAAAATACAAAATAAAAATAAGCATTTCTTGGGCTGGACATCATCATTCATCTACTAGCAACCCTGCTTCTAGTAAATAGCACTGCTTTGACATATGGCAAGAATGGATAAAATCCATGTTTTTACAGCTATGTGGGAATGTTTTAAGAATGCTTTCAGAATGAGAAATTGTCAGCAGGATTCCTTCTCAGCTCATAACCACTTCATACCGCTATTTGCAAGTTTTAAATAATATCATGCTTATGATGCAAAACTAGTGCGGCCTCCCTGTAACTCAATACAGAGATCCATGAAATCTGAAGACATGAAACACAACTCAATGTAGAGGGTGACAGACAAAACAAACAGAGGCCATGGCCCCAGCAAACTCATCTGTGGTTTTTAAAGGGAGACTGAATAAAGTTGACAAGAGGGTTTTTTTTTGCTTTCCTTTTCTTTTAAACAACTCTGGCCTTCCTGCCCAACTCAGCACAATTGGCCTGTGGCCGTAGACACGGCTCCACCTGAGCACTGCTAGCCTAGACCACAGAGAGCTTGTGACCGCAAACTTGTGTGAACAGGTGTGTTTCTCTGAGTGCCTCCTCCAGTTCGAACGGGACACTGTCAGCAAATGCTGTTTTCGTTCGCTAAGAAGTTGTATGGTTTCATTTAACTCCTAAAACACGGCTCCAAAGTGCTTGCAGACCTGGGTTTTTTTTTTGGTAGAAGGGAATAAAAAGTCATAAAAACCGTACACCAGACACCTTAAAAGTGTCAAAAGTTGCAAAGGAGTATGTCTGGAGTTCCATGTAGCACATAAAACATTCTCTTTCCCACATCACCTAGTATATGAATCTATTGAACCCAACCTACATGTTTATCATGTACAGTATATGTGATGAACTGCAGTAGAGACAGAAGAAGGTGTAGGTCAGAACGCACCATTCCTTTCATCATGTCTACTCTGTGTGTGTGTGTGTGTGTGTGTGTGTGTGTGTGTGTGTGTGTGTGTGTGTGTGTGTGTGTGTGTGTGTGTGTGTGTGTGTGTGTGTGTGTGTGTGTGTATGTAGGTAAGAACGCAAAGTTCCTTTCATCATGTGTGTGTGTGTGTGTGTGTGTGTGTGTGTGTGTGTGTGTGTGTGTGTGTGTGTGTGTGTGTGTGTGTGTGTGTGTGTAGGTAAGAACGCAAAGTTCCTTTCATCATGTCTGCGCTGTGTGTGTGTGTGTGTGTGTGTGTGTGTGTGTGTGTGTGTGTGTGTGTGTGTGTGTGTGTGTGTGTTTGTGTGTGTGTATGTGTGTGTGTGTGTGTGTGTGTGTGTGTGTGTGTGTGTGTGCGCACGCCCATGTGTGTGTGTCTGCTTAATTCAACCGCATGCATCCACAAAAGGCAACAGATGCGGAGCTGGGCTTAATTCCGCAGACTTATGACCAAAGCACAGTGCTCATCTTTTATCCCCTGACACTAGGAATGGAGAGCACGTCTCAAGGGCTCGTCTGCAACACATTATCATACATTTTTCGAAGCTGATGAACGCGCACACACACACACACACACACTCACACAAGTACACACACACACACACACACACACACACACACACACACACACACACACACACACACACACACACACACACACACACACACACACACACACACACACACACACACGCATGATGCAATGCAATGTGGTGGTCTATGACTATCTCTCACAAATATGTCTGCTCGGTGCCAACCGTGTACTTTCACCATGTCATGTGTGATATGTGGACAATGGACAATCTCTCAAAAAACGTGATCGCTAGCGCTAGATGCTAACGTCATATCTTGATGAATGAAGGAAGAGAAGGACAGCACTCTTCAGATTTTTCTGTTTATTCGGCTGAAAAAATCGGAAGATTTCCGTCCTTCGCCTCCTTCCTTAATCAATGTTTCACGTGGGATTCAGCACTCGGTTATAATCTGTATTTATCAGTACGCGATAGTGTGAGCGCGTCTCCTCCAGGGACGGTTCTAAGGGGTGGCAAGGGGTGGCATTTGCCCCCCCAGAAATATGATTTGCCACCCCAATTAAGAGCCCTGATTGTGACCAATAGCCTTAATGCTTGATATCATTTCAGACATAGAACTTTAGGTTGCAGGGTTTCACTTTAAGGGATTCACTGTATCACATAAGTGTGTGTGTCGATTATATAGCGTTTATTATTTTCCCTTAGTGTAGGAGCATGCCCCCCTGAAATACATTTCGCCACCCCTTTGCCACCCCAAGAATAAATGTCTGGAACCGCCCCTTGTCTCCTCTTCCACTTTACAGACTTCATACCTTCACACTTCTCGTTGATGACGTAGTAGCCGTTGGGGCAGATGCACCTGTAGGACCCGTCCAGGTTCTGACATGTTCCGGGGCCGCAGGTTCCAGGGTTGTCCGCACACTCGTTGATATCTGCAAGGGAATAAACAAGACCATTACATGTCGGGAAGAACGTCGTATGGTGTTAGAACAAGAACTAGAGATGCATCGAATCCAAGATTCGCTTTCGGATTCGGGCTAGATTCAGCCTTCTTGACATGGTTCGGTTTTCTGTTTGGCCGAACACTAGAGCGCCGGGTACAGAGCCTACAGTCTCAACCAAATCCTGCATGTGTAAGAGCGGCATGATTATGTTGTCAATGTTTAAGAGAAGTTATTGCCTGTGTTTTTGCATTTTAAAATAAAATAATTCCTTCAGCATGAAGTATTTCTATCTTACTGTTACGAAAAGAAAATACATTGTGCAACGGTTTTCATTGCATTATAATGTACCTGCTGATCAGAGTAGGATTCGGTATTTGGTTTCAAATTTGGATTCGGTATTAAGCAGAACATTAAAAAGCAGGATTTAGTACATCGCTATCAAGAACATAGCTGGTCCACAGGGTATACCTATATTTTAGAAGGGACATATTAGATGGAAACCTTGATATGGAACAATATCATATCTTGTGTAGTGGGAATGAGCCCAACATTAGATGAGAACATTGTTAGAACGAGAACACAGCTGGTCCACAGGCTATATTTAAGATGGTAACATTGCCATGTTTTCCTTGTAGATCAGATAATGTTCTTGTCACAAGAGCATTAGATGGACTCTGGTACATTCTTAGAACAAGATCTACACAGTCAACCACAGATGGGAGCCTTGACATGCTCTTAGAACTGGTCTGTCTGCTCCACAGGGAAGACACGGGACATTAGATACAGACATTGACATGCTCTTAAGGGCCGTACACACACGTCGCTGCTATTTACTAGCTTCTCGCTTGCTCGCCTACTCGCCTCTCTTTCATAGAACGTTCGCTGTAAATAATAGGGTTTTACCGTTCTCCTGTATACGTTCAACCGTTCTCTGGGTATGGTAGTGCAGATTTTACCTTCATGCTAGCTGTTAACATTGAGTCCTATGAGACCAGCGGGCAGCTAACTGGTCTCATAGGACTCAATGTTAACTGTTAGCTTGGAGGTCAAATCTGCACTGCCATAGCTACAAAACTGTTGAAAGTACAGGAAAATGGTACAACCCTATTATTTAACTCAAGGGGAGGTGTAAAATAAGCTTATTTCCAAGAATGGGACAGTATCACTTTAAGAATGAGAACATAACTGGTCTCCCATACAAAGTCAATTACTTCCGCATCTTTCCACGTGTTCAACGCCGGTGGTGTGTTCGTACGGTTATACAGTACTGGAGGCTCATGTGATTTCTCTTTGGGTATTGCAGATAAAAAAGCACTGCATTGCTCCGCTATAAACCTCATCCTCAAAAGACCACATACAGTAGTTGTACAGTATATTACAGTGGTCTCCAATTACTTTTCCCCAAGGGCCAAATTATGTATGTAAAATGAGGCTGAGGGCCAAACAAACAGCCCGAACACATATGGCCACAGATACAGTAGCACACACATATGTTTGGATGTGTTCCAACCTCAAGGCGGGCCAAATGTTTGCCATGCCTGGGCCGGATCTGGCCCGCAGTCCACCATTTGGAGACCACTAGTATATTGCATTCATAAAGCATGCAAAGTATTCATTAACATCCATCCAGTACATGTTTTTTACTCGTAAGGAATAACGGCTACTTTTGCTGTGTTTTCTTGACAGCAACATCATGGTCTCAGGACAAGGCTATCTTTGGTCATCTGTTAACGTCGTATTACTACTGCATAAACTTGCTGAAATTCCCCCCTTATCCATCTCCATCCTCTCTTTTGCAACAACCTCAAAAATTAGCCACAAGAAATCGCAGCGGCATCCTGTTTGTGTTGGCGGCGGCCGCTGCACTGGGGGCAAGGGGCTTCCTCTTACCCACACACATCCTCCCGTCTGACGTGAGCTCGTAGCCGTCCCGGCACACACACTGGAACGAGCCCACCGTGTTATGGCACACCCCGTTGCGACACAGGCCTCGCTGCGTGGCGCACTCGTCCATGTCTGAAAAACAAAAACCAAAAAAATTAATAAACAAATCACAAATCACACTCAACAATAAGCAGCACGGCAAACAGTTTGTGCCAACAACAGCTGCAGCAAAACAGATCTTGTGGCAAACAGTCAAACAACGAAGACTAGTAGGCCGGACATTGCAGCACTACCAAGTGCAATTTCTTTGATAAAAATATTTCTGAGTGATAATCATGTCAGTGAACTGTCAGTTTGGTAACACTACAGTGTGTGTGTGTGTGTGTGTGTGTGTGTGTGTGTGTGTGTGTGTGTGTGTGTGTGTGTGTGTGTGTGTGTGTGTGTGTGTGTGTGTGTGTGTGTGTGTGTGTGTGTTCATGTTCATGTGTTTGTGTGTGTGTTCATGTGTCACAGTCACACTCCTCCAGGCTTACCAATGCAGTCGTTGTTGTGCGACTGCTCGAAGCCGGGGTAGCAGATGCAGTTGTAGGACCCCAGTGTGTTCTTGCAGGTTCCATTGCCACACGGCTGCCGTTCGCACTCATCCACGTCTAACATGCAAAAATAAAAAGCATCATCCATCAACATTAGAATATATACATAGTAATGGCACATGTGCAAAGTGGATAGGAACAGGCATACATGCATTCATTAACAGACATTTATATGCAGTGTGTACATACATACATACATACATACATACATACATACATACATACATACATACATACATACATACATACATACATACACACATACATACATACATACATACATACATACATACATACATACATACATACATACATACATACATACATACATACATACATACATACATACATACATACATACGTGTACATACATACATACATACATACATACATACACACATACACACATACATACATACATACATACACACATACACACATACACACATACATACATACATACATACATACATACATACATACATACATTCCTGTACATAGCCTAGCACATACATGCATACATAAAGTACATACTGTAAATAAACACATACATACATACCTGAACATGCTTATATGGGCTACTTGTATACATACAGTACATGACACAACACATTCATACAGCTTCACATACTCATACAGTAAATATGTAAACATACTGTGTATACATACACCGGTATACCGTAAACAAACTGGCACGAATGCAAGTGCTGAATGCTGGTTACCTATGCACATGGACTGGTCTGTGGTGGCCTTGTATCCCTGTGGGCAGTGGCAACGGTAGCTTCCCACGGTGTCAATGCACTGTCCAGGGTGGCAGACGTTGGGGGTCTCAATGCACTCGTTACGATCTGCAGAGAGAGAAATAAGGCACACAGTCACCGTTATCACCGTTATCATCGTAATCATCTGTGGCAATCAGAATATGTCCTTCATTCAGTCAGTCAGTACTGGTGGTGGGTACTGGCTGGTTTTGGTTCTGGTTCTGGGTTGATTTTAATGGGTTAGGGTGGGTGGGCGGGGGCTGGGGGACTGGGGGGCGATCATTTTTGTGGACATACTATAAACCATGCAATGCTTTAATAAGTGGATTTTGAAAATCAAAAGTCTGACGCACACCAGACTTTCGACTTTCAAACCCAATACTCATGTGTCAGAATCTCAATAGTATGAACATGATGTACTTCTCCCTCAATCCCCTCTCCACCATCCATCATGTCACAACATGTCATGTCATCAGTCCAAATACCCCCCCCCTCCACCCCACCCCCCACCAAGACCATAATGTCCTCCACTCTATTCCCGTCGCTCTTAGTCCAATCCCCATCTCCATCTCCATCATCATCATCATCATCATCATCATAACGTCCTCCATGTTTCCCTCTCCGCCTCTCCTTCTTCCTCCCCACTCTCCCCCGCTCCCTCACTTAGTCAAATTCCTACTATCATCATCATCATCATCATCATCATCATCATCATCATCAGTAGAATCATCATCATCATCCTCATTATCACATTCTCCATATTCCTCTCCAACCTCATATCCCCATCCCCGCTCGCTGCCTTAGTCCAATGCCCATCTCCACCACCACCACCATCATCATCATCATCACATCCTCCATGTTTCCCTCTCCCTCTCCATCCCCATCTCCCTCTCCATCCCCATCTCCCTCTCCCTCTTTCTCTCTCTCTCTCCCTCTCCACTCTCCACTCTCCCTCTCTCTCTCTCCATCCCCATCTCCACTCTCCCGCTCCCTCTCCCTCCCTCTCCCCCTCTCTCCATCCCCTCTCTCCCTCTCTCTCTCTCCCTCCCTCTCGCCATCCCCACTCTCCCTCTCCCTCTCCCTCCCTCCCTCTCTCCATCCCCTCTCTCCCTCTCTCCGTCCCCATCCCCACTCTCCCTCTCTCCATCCCCATCTCCACTCTCCCTCTCCCTCCCTCTCTCCGTCCCCATCTCCACTCTCCCTCTCCCTCCCTCTCTCCGTCCCCATCCCCAGCTCGCTGCCTTAGCTACCTTTGGCCTCCAACCAACACAGAGAGAGAGAGCTAGAGCTATTCTGCTCTCCACAAAACAAGTCCAGCCGGTGGGAAGCCTGCAGGGTGAGCATTCCCAGACCCTGACTCATCCAGCGAGGGGCCGCTCGCAAAAAAAGTAATAAATAAATAAATAAAAATAATTTTAAAAATCCACCACCTACCCCCCCAACTCCTCTCCTCCTCATCTCCTTATCCAACAGCAGCAGCAGCCACAGCAGCCGCAGAACCCCCCCCCCCCCCCACACACACACACACCACACTGCAGCACCAGCAGGCGAAAGCAGCAACAGCAGCGTTGGATCCCCGCCGTAGTGCTCTTGGATCGGGGTCGGGCTGGTGTGATGGATGGCCCTCCTCCTGAGCTTGAAATAGCTCCCGCTGTTGTCCAGTTATAACAGAGCATAGCTCAAGTCTTAATGTTTCCCTTTCATGCCAGGGGAGTTTGGAGCGGAGATGCGGGGCACTTTGGGGTGGCGTAGTGGTGGTGGTGGGGGGTCAGGAGAGGGATGGGTTGGGGTGGGGTGGGGTGGGGTGGGGTGGGGTTCGTTGTCTCAAGACGCTGTTCTCGCAGGGGCACAGTTCATGATTTGGGAGATGCCAAAAAATCTGTGGGGGGCGGGGATATTTTCGTATTTCACAGTTTAGAACTTCCTGAGTGAGTCTTGAGACCTTTTGGGTTGGTTACAGGCAACAAGGCTGACATTCATTTTGAGGTTTTTCTGTGAGTTTTGTTTTGTTTTGTTTTTGTATCATGGTCAAAGTGTCTCGAGCCAAAATATTAGCGGTGGTATTCTCTATGGTTTCATTTTCTTTTGGGGGTAAAATGTGACATATTGGACATATTGCATTGAGAAATGAATTTCAGAATAACACAGGAGATGACCCAACTGGGTTCACGTCTCAAACAGGCACTATTCTTCCTATTCTTTCTTCTTCTTCCTCTTCTTCTTATTCTTCATCTTCTTCCTCTTCTTTTTCTTCTTCCTATTCTTTCTTCTTCTTCTTCTTCTTCTTCTTCTTCTTCTTCTTCCTCTTATTTTTCTTCTTCTTCTTTTTCTTCCTCTTCTTTTTCTTCTTCTTTCTCTTCTTTTTCTTCTTGTTCTTCTTCTTCTTCCTCCTCTTCTTTTTCTTCTTCTTCTTTTTCATCTTCTTCTTCTTCTTCTTCTTCCTCTTCTTTTTCTTCTTCTTCCTCTACACAACTAGTAACTGTTTGGCATCACTGAAGCCAGGATACAATGTTTACATGTGTAAATGTGGAGCCGCCCATCGTAAACAAAATACTAACCTCTATGTAAACAAAATACTAACCTCTATGTAAACAAAATACTAACCTCTATGTAAACAAAATACTAACCTCTATGTAAACAAAATACTAACCTCTATGTAAACAAAATACTAACCTCTATGTAAACACACACGGTGACTCAGGGTCACCCAGAGACATGACGCTGACTAAATGACTCTGTAGAAGAAAAGAGGTATCGCACACCAATAAGGTCTTTCTTGAGGTGCTGGCTTCTTGCTGTGCGGCATTCTTTTCATTTTCTTTGACTAAGTGATTCTGCCCAAGAGGGATCATGACTGCACTGGGGTGGCCAAAGCAAAATCAGAAGTAGAAGTAAAAAACAAAACCTGCCGCAGTTTCCAAGAAAAGTATCAACACTGAGTAACTGGTCTGCAGTTACTATAGAGCGGTGTTCCTCAAAGTGGGGTGAGGAGGTAGAGCAGGGGTGCAGGAAATCGGATGCGGGCCCTACCTTAGCGCAAATGGTAGGGCACTCATCCACTACACTTTATGTCTGTCCTGTGGTATATGTTGTTGCTGTCTATATGTGCTTATGTCTTGCTGCACACCTAATCGTCCCTTCTGGGGACAATAAAGTTGAAAAGTTGAAAAAGTTGAAAGTTGAAGTTGAAGTTGTACATGGTCGACCCGGCCCGGGTCCTTTGCCAGCCCTTCCCCGTCTCTCTCTCCCAACTCACTTCCTGTCTCTGCTTCACTGTCCTGTCTGACAAACACCAATAAAGGCTTGTAAAGCCCCCCCAAAAAATACTTTCAAAAAGAAAGGAAATCGGAAGAGAGAGAGAGATAGAGAGAGAGAGAAAGAGAGAGAGAGAGAGAGAGAGAGAGAGAGAGAGAGAGAGAGAGAGAGAGAGAGAGAGAGAGAGAGAGGGTTGCTTACCAAGGCACTGTCCGGTGGGGGTGAAGCGGTAGCCTGGCTTGCACTCACAGCGGTAGCTTCCTGGCAGGTTGAGACAGGCCGCGTTCTGCTGGCACACCGGACCATTCTGGCACTCGTCAATGTCTGACGATATGGGGTGTTGATGATATAATAACAAACACGGGCACACACACACACACACACACACACACACACACACACACACACACACACACACACACACACACACACACACACACACACACACACACACACACACACACACACACACACACACACACACACACACACACAAACACACACACACACACACACACACGCACACAGATGCATAGACAGAAACACAGACACAGACACAGACACAGACACAGACACAGACACAAACACACACACACACACACACACACACACACACACACACACACACACACACACACACACACACACACACACACACACACACACACACACACAGAAGAGTGAAGTGATTAACTGTATGTAATGTGTCAAACACAGCAGAGTGTGGCGATGTACCAACTAAGGATAGACCGATATATATATCGGTCCGATATCGGGGGATATTTGCATTTTTTAAGTGTATCGTATCGGCCGATACGCAATATTTATTATTTTATGTCATTTGGGTTTTTTTAAAAGCACCAAGACACTTTATTTTTTTATTACTTGATTGTTAGACATTACTTGATTGTTAGAGTGGGTGTTTAAATGTTACAAGTTCTACCTCAATTTGATAATGCTAAAGGAATGTTTATTTTTAACTTGAGACCTGGAATATTTGTCATTTTTGTACCTTTTTTTTTAAAACCCATATCGGCCCCAAATATCGGGTATCGGAAATCGGGTATCGGCCAAGGGTGATGGAAAAAAAAATCGGTATGGCATCGGCCATTAAAAAACCTGTATCGGTCGACCCCTAGTACCAACCTTCACAGATGAGGAGCTTGTCGTTGTAGACGAATCCCATGGGGCACTCACACCTGAAGCTGCCGATCATATTGATGCACACGCCATTCTCACACAGCCCAGCGATCTCCCTGCACTCATCAATGTCTGTCAAACCACACAACAACAAACACCTGATGATAATCTTACAGGAGATACTCATTGTTTTTTTTGTAATGCATCACATTAGCCCAGCAGCAGAGGTGTCAAAAGTAAAAGTAAAAGTACACTTATGGTGTAAGTGCAACACTATCCCATGATATTACATAGCTGTTACACCATTTACTCCATTGTACCTAATGAGGTGGATAGACTGTGTTGTTACTGAAAAACACAAAAAAACGGTAACACTTTATTTTAGAAATACATCTATAAGCACTAATACATGTACTAAGCAAACGCTAAGGCCTACTAGGTCCTTACTAAGTTTAAATTGGTAATAAATCCCTTATTGTGCATGAACAAGACATTTGCGAATACATGCCTAACAAATGTTTGATTTTGCTTTGTACATGCCTTACAAGTTACTTATACAGGCATATTGTATGTATTAGTGCTAATAGATGTATCCCTAAAATAAAGTGTTACCAAAAAAACATTAAAGAACCCACCACAAATTTGATTCAACCAGCGCAAAGGTTATTCAAATGAGTGGTTATTATGGTTATTCAAATGAGTGGTTATTATGGTTATTCAAATGAGTTAACAGTGTTGAAAGGAAATTGTGCTTCTTGTTTTTACTTTTACTTTTGAGACCTCGGCCTAAGAGCAAATCCAGTGTGCCTGGACATTTAAATCCAGTGCCTGGATATAGTATCCCCCCTTCAGTTTTAGTGAGAAACGATTAATAAACAACTGAGTTGGGTTTGAGGTAATACGACACTGAACATCAACAACCCCATCTGTAATGCGTCTGCAATCAACTACACCATCTGTAATGCAAACAATTGAAATCTGTGCATTGTGGGCAAAAAATGAATGTTGATCAGCAAAACCGTACACAGAAAAGTTTTCCACTAATACGTACCGATGACCTGTCCGGTGTAAATGTCAATGTAATATCCAGGTCTCTCACTGCCGCAGAGGGTGGCAAACTCAGCTGTGAAGGTGAAGGAGGAGGAGAAGAAGAAGAAGAAGAAGAAGAAGAAGAAGAAGAAGAAGAAGAAGAAGAAGAAGAAGAAGAAGAAGAAGAAGAAGAAGAAGAAGAAGAAGAAGACGAAGAAGAGGAGGAGGAGGAGGAGGAGGAGGAGGAGGAGGAGGAGGAGGAGGAGGAAGAATAAGAATACGTTAACTTAAAGAATAAGAATAATGAATAATGTTAAGATTGAATAAAAGAAACCAAGCTAAGACTTTGTTAT
The DNA here is from genome assembly GCF_034702125.1 of Engraulis encrasicolus. NCBI lineage: Eukaryota > Metazoa > Chordata > Actinopteri > Clupeiformes > Engraulidae > Engraulis > Engraulis encrasicolus. Next base: position 2,032,544 of record NC_085878.1, read on the forward strand.
GGGCCTTTTTCTCATGACATGAAGCAACTTCGATTCTATGCAGTCAAAGTGGTAACACTTCACTTAACGGGCCATAAAAAGCGTTATATATAGCTTTATAAATACCTAATATTTATTAATGAACTAATGATTAACAAATCACAAATGTTTGTAAATGAGTAAGAACCAAATTACGACTGCACAGTGGGGTGGGAATCGACTTCTACTGGATGAGTTTTATGTGTGTTTGCCTGTTGAATATTTCTCTGTATCCAGTTGTTTCATGCCTTCTGGTCTTTGGAGGACAAACTTCTAGGACCGACAGGACTACTCTGTGTCTTCTGTGTTAACATTTTATTTCTTCCTCATTTACAAGCACATGTAAATGTTTTGTTGATAAATAGTTTATTATTTATTAAGTCTTTATAAACCTTTAGGAATAGTTATTCTAAAGTGTTAGCTAAACTGGTAGCGGTTTATAGCTGTTTTGCTTCAAAATGTAACTTATTTGACGTCATCGTGAAAAAGGTGAATTAGACAAGAAGAAGTTACACCAACTTGTGCTGGGTACAGGGCGCGGCTCACAATATAACTTATATTTGACTTATATTAAAGTTATTTGACATCGTCTTCGTGAAAAAGGCGTATTAGACAAGAAGACGTGTCACCAACTTGTGCTGGGTACAGGGCACTGCTCGCAGGGTTTGTTCCAGGCGCGGCCGATGTTGTAGGAGCAGCAGCACATCTTCTTGGTGACGTTGAAGGTCAGCTCCCCGTCACACGTGTGGTTGTCTGAGTAGTAGTGCCTGAAGCACAGGCTCTTCCTCATGTCTGACGATCATATGTCACACAGACACACACACAGACACACACACACAGACACACACACAGACACACGCACGCACGCACGCACGCACACACACACACACACACACACACACACACATACAGAGACACACACACAGAGACAGACAGACAGACAGACAGACAGACACACACACACACACACACACACACACACACACACACACACACACACACACACACACACACACACACACAGAGAGAGAGACAGACAGACAGACACACACACAGACACACACACAGATGCGTGTAAGTATCCCATATCACAGCAGTGTCCGTTATATATTCGATTGTTTACTACAGTTGTGAGTCTGCTTTGTTCTAGAGCTGTCCTCCAGACTCCTAACTATAAACTTTACGTTCTTCTAGTACACTATAAAATCGTCAAGCTATAGCAGAAAGACACAGGGTGCCAAAGTCGTTTTTCTACATCCGTCATCAACATGCATTTACTGAGCATGATGCATCGCAGCATATCGTCTGCGTGCGCGTGTTGACAGAGCAGCTGTCATTAAGGGCAGATACTCCGAGTAGCGCTCCAAGAAGCATCAACAGCTGTCTGCTCTCGTCTCCCCACATGCTCGCTAGCTCGCTATATAGCGACTCTCCTCTTTCGTGACTATCTACTAGACCAGTCCTTCTCAACTGGTGGGTCGCGGAGGGGTCATTGGTGGGTCGCAGAGCCATGTTGTAAAAACAAAATCATAATTCATTGATTCGCTAAAAAAAAAAAAAAAATCCAACTTTTCCTGCAACAATTTACAACTTTTATTTTGATAGGCGATTGAACTTGTGTCATCTGTCGTCATAGATAAAATCAGAATGTTTATGCAAGATAGCAGCATGCAACCAGTTATTCGAGTATCGCTTAAAAAAATTAGGTCGCGACTGAATGAGAGTGGAAAATGGTGGGTCCCAAGACTGTTCCAGTTGAGAACCACTGTACTAGACTAATGTTTGAGTTGCCTTAGCCCGAGGCCAGACTCTTGACATAATGTGTAGGCTATGTATGTGGGAGTGTGTACTCTACTCTTAAAAAAAATAAAATAAAATAAACTAACACTTCTTTGCATCTGCACTTGTTGTTCTGTATATTTCCTGTGCACTTTGTATCTGCAAGTGATGTTGGCTATGATTATGTCCTTGTTTGTTAGTCGCTTTGGTTATAAAGCGTCTGCCAAATGCAGTGTAATGCTATATAGGCAAACCCTACACCATTCATAAGCAAGCACGTGGAAGACTGTATAGTTCACACAGTTAAATGCATTTTGCCGGGTTAAATCCACACTATTAGAGTCGGATTCTACACTCTTCTAGCTACGTCTACTCTCTACGTGTTCAATTAACACTGCAGCATGTACTGTGTAGTACTTGATATACATTAACCCCTTAATACATGGCGTACCTCCAGTGGCACGCTGTAATAGTCATTGAAAAGTTAACTACCACATTGCTACAATACTATGACATAACACAGGGCCTTCAGTAATGCTCTACGACTTGGTCATTGCCATTCTGGTAACAGCAAATGTATAACGCCGTGTCTTAACGGGTTAAGAAACTACCGTCTACCACAACAGCACTGACATGTCTGACTGAGACAATATCAGACGGTGTCTCTATAAAAAGCTACAGGTCCACAGCAACAAAAAAAACCTGGAAAACAAGCTCTCTACACTACAGCATGTCTGACAAAGCAGAAGTTGTGTCAAGTCGGGCCAAGTTGAATGAATCAAGGAGGCCCTGACTTCTTCTTAGTTCTTACCCATGCAGTTGTTTCCCCCGTTGACTTGCATGTAGTCTGGCGGACAGATGCAGGTGTAGTTGCCGATGGTGTTGTAGCACCGCCCGGGCCCGCAGATGCCTGGACGCTCACACTCATCCACATCTGGAGCGGGCCAAGACACACAGCATAGCACAGAGACACAAAATGTGTCACACACACACGCACATATAGATACACACACACATATAGACACAAACACATAGACACAAACACATAGACACACACACACAAACACACACACACACACACACACACACACACACACACACACACACACACACACACACACACACACACACACACACACACACACACACACACACACACACACACACACACACACACAGTGCAGAGACAGTGAGGATGTGTCATTAGGGAGAATGCTCATTGCTAACATGCCTTGCCTCTGAGCGTCACAGAGACATTTCTAACAACAAGCTAGCTCTGTTATTCAATACCCTGTTGGTTGTTCATTTATTATTTACTTGCTTTCTATTTTTCTAACAGAAAAATTGATCTTATCCACTACAAAATTCATATAAAGGCTTAGAAGTTATTAAACACAACTGTTGCGTTCTACCATCTAATCAGCGCAAGGCTCAATTAAAATGCCTTCGCTTCGAGCACATTTCGGCCAGAAAGAGAGTGCAAATGTATGTACCGATTTCCCAAGGACGGTGTGTTCTGTGAGAATGGGTCAATTGGGTAGATGGCAATTGTCACAGTGACAGGGACCCATTCACCCGGTCCCCAGTGACATGTGGCATAAGTAAGTACGTCAGTGCACGCACACACACAAGCACGCACGCAAACACACACACACACACGCACACGCACACGAACACACACACACACGCACGCACACGAACGCGCACGCACACGAACGCACACGCACACGCACACGCACACGCACACGCACACACACACACACACACACACACACACATACACACACACACACACACACACACACACACACACACACACACACACACACACACACACACACACACACACACACACACACACAGAGAGGTCATACAGGCCTCCTGCAGAGGATTAGATCCCCTTAACTCAGCCTCGCTCCTCTTGATTTATCGACACACATGGCAACGCTGGGAGAACGTAGCAGACGAGACTCCAGACAACAAATGTGAGCGTTACTTGTTTTGATATTTCCCCTCCGCCACCCTCCACCCCACCCCATCCCACCCCACCCCACCTCCTCCACCTCCCCCACCAACCCCAATTCTCCTTCCTGGGAAAACAAACGGCTGTTCTCAATTTCCTCTCTGCCTAAAATGTTTCAGAGATGCAGCCCGAAGGGAGACAAAAACAGGACTTTCCCCCACCCCACCCCCCTCTTTTTTTATTTGTAAATTTTTTACCTTCGCAGACCCGGTTCTCTTCGTTCAGCGCAAAGCCCTTTGAACATTCACACTGAAAGCTCCCAAATGTATTAATGCAATTTCCTCCTTGGCAGAGACCCGGAAGCTCCAGACATTCGTTGATATCTTCCAAACAAATAGAGAAATAAAGAGAGAGAGAGAGAGAGAGAGAGAGAGAGAGAGAGAGAGACACAGAGACACAGAGAGACAGAGACAGTTACAGAGAGGGAGAGAAAACATGTCATGTACGCTTTTCATTATGTATTACGACTACTTTATTGTAAGTAACAAATGAACTGTGCAGTGGACACAGTACTGTGTTGTACTCTGTGTGAGAGCTACATACAAATGTTGTGCGAGCAAAAGCCATTTACCTTCCAGGATGACAGTGATGGGGTTGGGCCTGAAGCCCTCTCCTCCAGGACACAGGGTCTTGTACTCCGCTGGAAAGAGAGGAGGTCACATCAGGACCGCTGTTAACAGTGGCGCTGACAGCTTTGGCCAGGCCCGGGACAAAATCAACTAAATGGGCCCCCAACCCAATATACTGTATACAGTATAATGTAATGAAGACCCAATTCTGGGCCCCCTTTCTCCCTGGGCCCGGGACAACATACCCCTTTGTCCCCCCCTGTCAGCTTCCCTGGCTGTAACCAGAATCCCCAACAGCAATGCAACCCCGTCTAAATTATAAATAACATGACTTACAGCACACCTCTCACACCCCCCCCGCCACCCACCTTCCACTCCAACGCAACGGGGCCGCTGTGGACCAGGGGCCTATACTACAAAGCTGGTTCAGGAGTAAACCAGGTGCATTTAAGAGGTAAATCATCTACTAGAGGACTCCAGGCGGCTCTTCTATTAGATGATTTACCTGTTAACCTAACCTGGTTTACTCCTGAACCAGCTTTGTAGTATAGGCCCCCAGATGCCCATAGGTCATGCAACGGTGTATCTAACAAATAAAAAATGACTAAGTTTCACCCACTCTTAACTCCGACAAATGACTTACCCCTTTCAAAGGACTTACACCTTTCCCCACCTCACCACCTCACCAACCCACCACCACATCACCCCCCCCATCGGGCATCGGGCCCGCTGTTTACCAGATGCCCAGTAGTCATGCAACAGTGTAGACCCAGCTAACAAATAACATGACTTACACCCACTCTTTCCCCCTTCAAATGACTTACACCCCACCCCACTAAGCAATCAGTCATGCAACAGTTAAGCTAACAAATAGCAGGCCTCACACACCCCCCACCCGCCCCCACCACCCACGCTCACTCTCATCAGGAACGTTGTTTACCAGAATCAACAGTTCACTTTCATTTAACAGTGCAGCTAGTAACAAGTAGAGCATGCAGCAGGTCACGCAACAAGTCGAGTAAACAATAAGACCCCCCTCGCCTGATTATCCTCGACTTTCAAATCTCTTTGAGACTTGGTCTGACCAAGAGCATAACAATTAACGTTTCTCAAGCAGCATGGTTGACCCACCTCCCTTGGTTTGCTATTGGTTCTTTGCTCCCTGACAAAATGGGAGGAGTTCCCGTTTTTTCCAGAGCTCAGAAATAATATTTGTATTGCTCCTGGCCTGACTAGAAATAACGCTGACAGTGTTGAAGTGAAGGTGAAGGTGAAGGTGACTGACTCATTAATAGAGTGAGCAAGTGAGTGAGTGAGTGAGTGAGTGAGTGAGTGAGTGAGTGAGTGAGTGAGTGAGTGAGTGAGTGAGTGAGTGAGTGAGTGAGTGAGTGAGTGAGTGAGTGAGTGAGTGAGTGAGTGGTGGAATGAGTGGAGGAGTGAGTGAGTGAGTGAATGAGTGAGTGAATGTGTGAGTGAATGTGTGAGTGAATGTGTGAGTGAATGTGTGAGTGAATGAGTGAGTGAATGTGTGAGTGAATGTGTGAGTGAATGAGTGAGTGAATGTGTGAGTGAATGAGTGAGTGAATGTGTGAGTGAATGAGTGAGTGAATGTGTGAGTGAATGAGTGAGTGAATGTGTGAGTGAATGAGTGAGTGAGTGAGTGAGTGAATGAGTGAGTGAGTGAGTGAGTGAGTGAGTAACTCACAGGAGTTGAGTGAGTGAATGAGTGAGTGTGTAACTCACAGGAGTTGAGTGAGCGAGCGAGCGAGCGAGCGAGTGAGCGAGCGAGTGGGTGAGTGAGTGAATGACGAGCGAGTGAGTAACTCACAGGAGTTGAGTGAATGAGTGAGTGAGTGTGTAACTCACAGGAGTTGAGTGAGTGAGTGAGTGAGTGAGTGAGTGGATGAGTGAGTGAGTGAATGACTGGATGAGTGAGCGAGTGAGTAACTCACAGGAGTTGAGCGAGGGGCACTCTTCGCAGGGCGTGCCCCAGGCCTGTCCCTGTGAGCAGCAGCAGGAGGCCTTCGACACCCCCTGGCCAATCTCGTTGGAGCAGTGCAGGCTCTCCGACGCGTCGCCACGCGACTGCACATCCAGGTAGCAGTTGCCAGATCGAGTATCTGCAAAAAGCCAGACAGACAGACGCAGACATCAGATGGATGTAGGCCTTAGAAAAATGTGTCTTGTGTTCCAAAGGGACAGGCAACATTACAGTAATTGTAGGTGCGTAGTTATATCAAGACTTTATCAAGTATATCAAGGACCACACAGTCTGAAACAACAGTAAGAACCCATCGAATTAAAGGTTTAATAGAGGAAATTTTAGGCACACACCCACCATTAAAACGTTTTTTTTTTCAATTGGACATTAACAGTGTATAGTTGTAGTTGTTTCGCTATTCTGCTTTGGTCCAGCAGGCACATGTGGGCGGTACGTGCCTGCTTCGACCTTCTGTAATACTGACAAACTAACATCT
>NC_085878.1:2044409-2049409 GCF_034702125.1 Engraulis encrasicolus
CAGGCAGCCCACTGCTACGGACTAGTGTATACTTCAATGTGATTCACTAGTCCAAATGGGATAAAGTGCAGAGAAAGACTTTCCCCCAGGGGACCAAAATTGGCTCCAATTGGCTTCAATTGGCTTAATTACAGTTCCAATGCCCCAGTGTAGCCATGTGTTGTTATGGGCTTTGCTCAAGTGCCCTTCACACCCCCACCTACACTGGTCCCATCACTGGCTACTGTATACTATAGACAGGGTGCGATTTGTCGGAAAACCAGAAAGGGGGATATGTTTCAGATTGTAAGCAATATCAATGGAATTACACTGGACTGTGATAAAATCATGTAGAAAAAGTGGCTATATCATGACCAGAAGGGGGGACAATCCCCCCCATCCCCCCCTACAAATCGCGCCCTGACTATAGTGCCATTCAGCAAGGTATCTACGTAGCACCACATTGGCTGCACATATACTACCCTGTGGCCAAAAGAACGGAATTAGCTTTGGACAGAAGTTCCAGCGAAGTGTAATGTCATGACAAAAGTGTCTATGGGGAATATAAAGTAGAGGTGTGGCATTGGAAAATGGATAGAGAAGATGCATCATCATGTGGAATTCAGTGAAACAGAAATGCAGACCGGCTTGCTCTAAACAGTGACTCAGCTAGGGTGTAATGTAAAGTAATACAATTGTAATGTAGTGTAATAAGAAATGTATTATGCTGCATAGGATCTTTTTCTTCCTTTTTTTTGGGGGGGGGGGGGGCGCTTTTTGCGTTGAGACATGACAGTGAAGGACAGACAGGAAATGAGTGGGGGGAGAGAGAGAGACAGGGAGGGAGTGATCGGCAAATGACCCGGGCTGGAATCGAACCCGGGTCATTTGCCGCTGTTAGTAACCCAGCGCCCCACCGTTAGTAACCCAGCGCCCCACCGTTAGGCGTTAGGCCACGGCAGGGCCCTGCATACCGGATCTGAGAGAGAGAGAGAGAGAGAGAGAGAGAGAGAGAGAGAGAGAGAGAGAGAGAGAGAGAGAGAGAGAGAGAGGAGACACTTACCCTCGCAGGCCTTGCCGTCGGGCGTGGGGAAGAAGCCCATGTCACACTCACAGCGGTAGCCACCGGGCACGTTCAGGCAGTGGCCGCTCTCGCACAGGTTCACGTTGTCCAAACACTCGTCACTGTCTAAACACACCAGAGCAGACGGGGGCGCCACTGAGTTAGAGGACAACTGCCAGGAGGACCAGGGGACATTTACTGGAAGGAGCATTTACATACGAAGAGTTCAGATGCAAAACCCCCTAACTCCATTTCTGAACACCTGCACTTTTATATTTTTAGAGAAACCCGTTGTTGGTTTGGTTTTCATTCATGTACTTGATAATACATATAAATAGTAATATTACATAAATAAAAAAATTAAAAAATGCAATTTTGATAGCTTTGTATTAAATAAAAATGAATTAAGATTATTTTCTTAAATGGCACTTAGGGGGTTTTGCATCTGAACTCTTCATACATACATGTACAACATTTAGAAGTGCTGCTGTAGTTCAAGATAGTGCTGTGTACTAGGGCTGCACGATTATGTAAAAAAATCCAAATCACGATTATTTTGGTCAAAATCATAATCACGATTATTAATCACGATTATTGATTTTTGCAGATTTTTTTGAAAATTACAACAAGATGAAATATAACCAAGAATGAATTACATACGGGATGAGCAAAATAAAATGAATTGTAGTAATTATGTAAAGGCAATAGCATGAAACTTAAGTGGACAGATTTCTGGCCAGAAACACCAGCCTGTCAGTATGTTCTGGCTTCAAGGACGCTCTCAAAAGTAGGTCACTATTGCCACGATTAAATCACGATTAAAATCATAAATTCGATTTCACTATTTTATCACGATTATTTTTCCATTAATTGTGCAGCCCTACTGTGTACACAGTAAAAAAATGCAGTGTTCATTCAACCCATAGAGAGTCGATTTAACATCTTGTAGCCCTATAATCAGGGGTGCAGTTCAGGGGGGTAAAGTGTGACTGAGTTACCAGGGCCTCATGTATATAGGGGGCCCACACAGTGTCTAATTTATGTACTGTAGATATATGGCTGTGGGGGGTCCATTGGAGCTGATTGTACATAGGGCCCACTAATTTGCTGCTACGCCCCTGCATATAATGCACAGCGTTCCACCTGTAATCGTCTTTACTACCATAGTTCTACACTCCTATGACTCCTATATCACACATTACATACATACATACATACATACATACATACATACATACATACATGCATACATACATACATACATACATACATACATACATACATACATACATACATACATACATACATACATACATACATACATACATACATACATACATACATACATACATACATACATACATACATACATACATACATACATACATACATACATACATACATTACATACATACATAATACATAATACATTACAACTTGGTCATTGCCATTCTGGCAGAGATTCTTTAAGTATAGAGATATGCCAATGTAATAGGTTGCTATGGGCACCTAACATGACCAGGTTCCGGTCTGCCTAAAGGGGCGTGTCATAATACTCCTAGCATTGAATAGAACAGTCCTTAGGTCTTAGGTCTGTCTAAAGGGGGATTCCCCCCACCCCCCTTGCAATAATAGAACCCGGAAACAATGGGCCAATGGAACCTCTCTCTCTACTCTCTCTGATTCTGGTAACAGAAAATGTACAACAGGGGCCATGTCTTCACAGGCTAGAGAGCATTTGGTCCAAGAGTACTCCCTAAGTGTTGGATTACTGTGTAAAAGTGCTAAATGTACAGTGTATGAAGGCAGTTTTGGGGAGTGAGAGGCTATGGGGAGTGAGAGGAGAGGGGGACGGGTGTGTGTGTGTGTGTGTGTGTGTGTGTGTGTGTGTGTGTGTGTGTGTGTGTGTGTGTGTGTGTGTGTGTGTGTGTGTGTGTGTGTGTGTGTGTGTGTGTGTGTGTGTGTGTGTGTGTGTGTGTGTGTGTGTGTGTGTGTGTGTGTGTCACAGACCTGAGCAGTAGAGGCCGTTTTGGGGAGTGAGTGGGGATGGGGAGGGGGAGGGAGGGCGATGGGTGTGTGTGTGTGTGTGTGTGTGTGTGTGTGTGTGTGTGTGTGTGTGTGTGTCCCAGACCTGAGCAGTAGAGGCCGTCTCCGGTGAAGCCGTCCTTGCAGACGCAGCGGTAGGAGCCCATGGTGTTCATGCAGTCGGCGTTGTGGCTACACATGTGGGTACCGTTGGAGCACTCATCCAGATCTGCCATCAAACACAAAAGACACACAAACTCAAGTTCAAGGTGTACCGTTGTACTCACTGACGTATACTATAATATTATTATAGTTATAGTATAGAAGTCAGTGGTTGTACTACACAGATACGAATAGCATTACACAAGGCCTTTAGTAATACAATCAAAACACAAAACACTCAAGTTCAAGTTTAATGTGTGCTAATGTACTACACTTATATGATATATGCCGTAGTAATACATTATGAATTGATCATTCCCATTCTGGTAACAGGAAAATCTATAACCAGGGTCGTATCACAACAGATTAACTAAGGTAAGTTAAGTGTTGCAGATAAAATCGGGAAATTTGTTTTCCTGTGTAATCATGTAACAAACATTGGATATGCCAGCAGTCCATTCCATCCTTTAGTGTGGCAGGCTGTCTGAAACTTGAGTGGTTATTGAGCATGCTGTCTAAAGCCAGGCTCACACTACACGACTATCGGCCCGATTCTTAGCTGAAAACCCCCCTTACGACAATCGGCGGAACGTTACCCTGAGGTACCATCGCAAGCAATTGCCGGGCAAGATTTCCTTGTCGTGACCAACGATCTAAGACAGAATTTTGCCGGTTCAAAGAGTCGCCGATCACTAATTGTAGATATCAAACACTGTTTGATATTTGCGACTCGAAATACAACGCCGGGCATTGTCTCTGTGTTTACGATCAGGGATAAAAGATTGACAGTGGCAATTCTCTTTATGTTTGAGGGGCAACCCAAAGTCAAAATTGGATGCAAAATCGGGAGGCGTGTAGTTTGAGCCTGGCTGAATGAGGGCTAGTAAATCTCAGAGCCACACAGGGCCAGAGAGAGGAAGTGTAGGATAACCTTGACATGACCCTGACTTGACCTGGGACTACTAGTAACTCTGGGGTTAAGGGTCAACTATGACAGGTGATGAATGGGCACAGTGTGTGTGTGTGTGTGTGTGTGTGTGTGTGTGTGTGTGTGTGTGTGTGTGTGTGTGTGTGTGTGTGTGTGTGTGTGTGTGTGTGTGTGTGTGTGTGTGTGTGTGTGTGTGTGTGTGTGTGTGTGTGTGTGTGTGTGTGTGTGTGTGTGTGTGTGTGTGTGTGTGTGTGTGTCTTTGTGTTTGTCTCTATGTATGTGTGTCTATATGTGTGTGTGTGTGTGTGTGTGTGTGTGTGTGTGTGTGTGTGTGTGTGTGTGTGTGTGTGTGTGTTATTCCTTACCTGTGCACTTCACTCCGTCACCAATCCAGCCGGGGGCACAGCTGCATTTGAAGCTTCCGGCCGTGTTGGTGCATGTGGCATGGCGGTCACAGTTGTGGGCACCGATCTCACACTCGTTAATGTCTACAGAAGATGTTACAGGACAGAAGAGTTAGCTGATGTATTGACATCTATAGAAAAAGTTAAAGACATATAGAATATGTGGTTGAATTATTGCAACAGATGGTATTTGGGTGTAAAGGGGGAGTTTAAAGCGCTATATTTGAGCTCTTTCTTTTGTCTTGACATTTGACACTTGAGATTTACAGTGTTTATAATGGAAAGGCAGTGATTTATAAATGCGACTTGTATGAAAGATTTAAATCTGTAGTCACACAGGTGTGGAAGTCATGTTGAAATGATGGATGCTCTAAAGAATGCTGAACTCCTTAGAAATGTGGAATTCTAGAATCAGACATAATTATGATATCCCCAAAGC
>NC_085878.1:2054409-2056909 GCF_034702125.1 Engraulis encrasicolus
GTATAAAAACATGAAAGTTGCCATAAATGTTTTGGAAAAAGGCACAGTGGCCACACAGAAATTCAATATGGCAGCAATTTTTCAAGATTAGCACCAATGTCCTTGACCATCTCTACCAAGACGGCATTCAAAAAGATGGTTTGAAATCCCTTTTCCAAGCCCACTCTGATGGCAGCTATTGCCCAAGGCTATGAGACTACAAGGCGCCCACACACGGTCAGGCTATGGGGTCGCAAAGCTCTCATCATACCGTCTCATCAAAAGCTATACACCACTAGCCTTGTTGGATTAGGAAAGACTGGACCACATGAACATTGTCGATTGCCAGCTGGTGTACTGTTGCTACAAACTGTAAATTTCCCATCGTCAGGACTGGATTAACCCACAGGCTAGTTATGGCTGCAGTCTAGGGGGCCCCACTTGGCTAAAGGGGGGTTGGGAGTGTGGAAGACAGAACTGTGACAAGATGCTAACCTAGAAATCTAGACGCCCCTAGCGACCGTAAATTGAATTTGCTCCCGGGGGCAGTCTAGCAGACCCCGGTTGTTTTGCGAGGCTGAAAGTTATCCGATGACAGGGCCAATCAAATCGCGAGGAGCGAGATGGGGGTACCTAGTAAACAGGAAACTTTTTAAGAAGAAACATAGAGGCCGTCCGTGCTACTTACAGCACGAAAGTTTTTACTTAATTAAAAAAGCCTGGATGATAATACACTTTGTGGCTGACATGGATTGATGTGGAAATAGGCCTACACCATGAACTTATCGGACACAAATAGATCACTACACATTACCATTTGATCATTCGATGTTTTAAGCTAGCTCGGTAAGCTAATTTGAGCATTTTACAGAACCAGATAGTCACACGCTATTATCAGACCACTATTGTAGGTGTAGAATGAAATTGCTGCCCCAATTTCTAATAAGACACATGCCATTAAAAACGAGACATTTGGGAGCTTTGAAAGTCTTTGAGTAGCTTACTAAATAGATGGGAATGACACCTAGTCTACCGAGCTAGCGGCTAGCCAACCTGTCGTCAATTACACAGAGCAGGTATCCAGCCGTGTTCTAAGGGTATACAGCTAGCTAGCTAACACCGAACATGCCATGTTGACAACAATCATAAATATAACCATTTAACAAGCCCCAAATTGCTCAACATTTCGCTGGTTGATCAAGGAGGGCCATGTGGTTGAAAATGAGGCATTTTTGAACTGTGTAAGTGAAAACACGATTTATTAGTAAACTTGTTTGTGGCTGTGGTGATCACATGCATTCAATGCTACGACAGCTCGAAGTTGCCGCTTCACCTACAAAGGGGCGTGTCGCGTGTACGTTCTGAAAGACAGCTGTGACGTTACACAGAAGTGTGTGATAGACAACCCTTTATCCCGCCCACACTCTCTCCGAGCTCGCCCAGACCCTAGTACAGCTTTTTGCTGTACGGGTCTGGCTCACCAGGCTAACAAGAGGCAGTACTAAGATTTGTCTCCATATGTTATTTTTAATTTCTAGCTCAGAATTATGACGCTGGCCATGTAGTTTTGCAGCAAAATTTCCTGTCCAACTGTAGCCTAGAGGCCCCAGTCCATCTTAATCCGCCCCTGCCCATCATGCTTTGCAACATGACTGACCACAGTGTCCTTGCAGATATCAATAGAACTAATACAATAGAATGGCCCATCAGCCTCTGTATTATTTCTATGGCAGATATCATTAACCCAATGTGTCACCCCACTTGATCCCAGCCAACATGCTCCTGGTGCGCCTCAGTCATCCTCAGGGCTACTCAGATTCAAACTTGAGGATTCACCTATCCCTGAGCATTGGAAGAGGCGTGTTGCCGAGAGACCCAACAGGGTAGGTAAAAGGTATTTGCCACAGATGAGCTGTGGCCTATGGCCACACCACTGTAATAAAGCGCCACATTGGACTGCAGGACAAATGCTCATCCCCAATCCACTGAATGTTTTTTGGTCTCATGTGGGCACTGCTACTGAGAACTTTACAAAGTTTTCAGTGATGACAAAGATGTTTCGTGTGTCACAACTGTCTGGTTCCAGAGACAAACAGGTAGTCCATGCAGATGAGCTCCAGTGGGTACTTGGTGGTAATGCTCTCCATTGGTGCAGCTCTCTGAAGAACAAATTTCCATCTGAAACAGCGCTCACTCCTCAAGCACTTCTATTCGATGTCATTGGCCATGCCAGGCCATAAAAACCGGGCACGGGCAAGTTATAGGGCTCATTCTGCACCTACGTAGATGCCCAACCTCATCATGCACACCCTCTAGTGCTCTCTTCCAGAACTGTTTGGGTAGCACCAGCTGATACACATGCCTGCCGTGATTGACCCTCTTGCGGTACAGCACACCATCTCTCTGCTCCAGGTTTTTACACTAACCGTTTAGTAGCAATGGCGGCCATCTTGAAAAACGGCTGCCATATCGAAATTTCGCGTGGCCAGTGCTTCTTTTCTAAAAAGTGACCCTTAGAGAG
>NC_085878.1:2061909-2079409 GCF_034702125.1 Engraulis encrasicolus
ACCCTGTGATGCTGTGGACTTTGATCATTTCAGTACAGCTACTGTACATGAACGTGAAAGGAAGCTGAGCTGTCAGCCTTAATTTCTGAAATTTCTGAAATTGAACTTTTTTTTTTTTCAATCATCAAAGGTTCTTAAATCAAGTTATATATTGTGACATTTTAAAGTTTTTTGAGGACTTTTTCGACTTTATTTGATAGGACAGTGTGAGAGGTGGACAAGAAGCGAATTGGGAGAGAGACGGGAAGGGGTCGACAAAGGACCCGGGCCAAGAATCGAACCCGGATCAGCCGCAGGGCAGGCGAGTGCCGTCCCGCTTGGCCACGGCAGTGTAGTGTGACATTTTTTATAGTGTAATACACATCCCTACCAAATTGACCAAAACAAGAATGATCAGACTCTCCTCTCTCCGCTGGAAACACTTTTGAGTCGAATAGCATCTGCGTAGGAAAGGAATGCTTGCTGTGCTGCTGAGAAAAGGGTGGGGTGGGGGGTGGGGGTTGCGGGGGCTCTCGACTCGACTGTTTCGAAAGGTTGTTTTATGATTTGGGCCCCACTTGTTTGTTTGTCGAAGTGGAAACAATCGGCGATGACAGGCAGACTGAGTCATGCCATCGGATTGCAAATAAAACCCAGAGAGTTGTTGGCCAAGCGTCGCGTGAGCGAGTGCATTTCACTTTTACACTCAGATTCGTGTTCCTTTCCCTCACTCTTTACTCTCATACACAACACACAGCACACATTCTCCACACACTATTCTCCATTCCATTACCATACACTTGCATATGCATATACAGTATAAACACGCACACACCCACGCACACCCACACACACACACACCCACACACACACACACACACACGTTGTAGAGGTTATTTTGTCAAACCTATTTGTCTGACAGTTTTCCAATTTTCCAGCTTGCTTGCTGTTCGCTGCCGGCAGCTCTCTTTCACACGGTCTTTCCATCCTCCTCCAGCCCCCACCCCCCACTTCTGTAAACTTTGCCTTCCCTCGCTTTCTCTCTCTCTCTCTTTCTTCATCTCTGTCTCTCTCACTCTCTCTCTCTTCCATCCTCCCTCCATCTCTCTCTCCTTTTCACCCCTCCTTCCCTCTATCTGTCTGTCTCTATCTGTCTCTCTCTCTCTCTCTCTCTCTCTCTCTCTCTCTCTCTCTCTCTCTCTCTCTCTCTCTCTCTCTCTCTCTCTCTCTCTCTCTCTCTCTCTCTCTCTCAAGGTCATGGGTCCATTAGCCTCTGTTTTAGGGCGACTCCACCTCGCCTCATTTTTTTCCCCACTTTTACAATGACTCACCATCAGCGCCAGATCATCTGGTTTGAACAGCTGTATATATGTTCACACACCCACACAGACACACACACACACTCACAGTCTAACACATACGCACACACGCACGCACGCACGCACGCACGCACGCACGCACACACACACACACACACACACACACACACACACATACACACAGACACGCACACACACGCACGCACGCACGCACGCGCGCGCGCACGCACACACACACACGTACGCACACACACACACACACACACACACACACACACACACACACACACACACACACACACCTAAATTTCTTCTGTGCACATCAGTGTGTACATTGTACGTACTGTATGATGTACGTATTATATGGCTCGGTTTGGGTGCGGTCGCTTGTTGCACAGCAAGACAGGGTCTGTCTGGTGGTAGTAAGTAAATCACAATGTTCTCCAGCTGGCCTTTGTTTTCATCCTTTGGCTGGATCCTCCTCACTCATCATCAGCTAGCCACCAATTAGCAAAAACGAGCGAATGCAAACGCAAGTGTTCTCACGACCTCCAGCATCCTCACGTCGAATAACGAATAACGAGTTCATCCAAACACTCAAGTGAGTGATGTGATAGTGGCCGGCAGGGACAAAATAAGGACCTTTTCTGGTCACAAACCCCCCCCACCCCACACAGGGTCACTTTTTAGGCCTATTTATTGTCTTTGGAATGGGTTGAGATGCTTTAACGAAGCAGACCAAACATTTAGTCATGTTTAGCGGGAGTTAATGAAAGGACAACAAAGGGAACAAACAAATGCATAATTTGAGGCAAGCGGCATCCAGCAACGCACGCATGACTTCAAACTGACCTCATGTACCACAAGCGCATGCATCACACCCACTTCTTGCCCACAAACAGGAACATTGTATGACAAAGTATCCTCCCCTGAAAGAAAATAATTGTGTCCTGCATCCCAGTGATATCATTGCATTACATTATAGCTGTCTGTGAGTCACTATAAAATGTGGGTCTTCTACAGTATATTAGCTTTTTTTTGTCAAACCAGGGGTGCATTTCTCGAAAGTGTAGCTGCTAACTTCGGTAGCTACTTTGTTGGTTGCAATACAATTTCCCATTGGCAACTACCCAAGTTGCTAACTGCTAACAACTACGCCTTTGAGAAATGAACCCCAGCAGAGAACAGTGGTGTGTATATTAGGCCTGGGTATCGCAGCCATGTTCCTGTATCGATTCCATTTCGATTCTTAGGGCTTTGAATCGATTAATCACAATTCAATTCGATTCGATTCGATTCGATTCATTCCGAATCGATTCAATCCGTTCCCTTCTTGATGCAAGGATTCCCCCCAAAAGATGCTGTTGCCTATTTTTATATAAAAATGTCAAAGGGCTGTGGCTTGGCAGAGTTAACAGATTGTCAATTTGTAATAGGTAGGCCTAGGCCTAATTGACTAATACCTACTGGGTATTTTCCATAGACCTAAATTAAACAAAAAGAACAAAAAGAAAAAGAATAAAAAAATCGATTTTGTGCCCTGTGAATCGATTATGTGAATTTTAAATGAAATCGGAAAAAAAATGTACCCAGCCCTAGTGTACATACAGTATTATGTCTATGGGGGGCAGCCGTGGCCTAGTGGTTAGAGGGTTGGTCTTTCAATCTAGGGATTGCAGGTTCGAGTCCCCCCTGACCTCTCCCTACATCTCCATCCATGGCCGAAGTGCGCTTGAGCAAGGCACCTAACCCCACATTGCTCCAGGGACTGTAACCAATACCCTGACAAATAATAACTGTAAGTCGCTTTGAATAAATGAAGGCGTCAGCTAAGTGCAATGTAATGTAATGTAATGTAATGTAATGTAATATGCCCTACAACGGCAAAGTGCCATAATTGCTCCAACATTGAAACTGAGAAAAAAATGCCTTCAGAGTCTTGGTATTAGGTTGGATATTGCAGTTACTGAAAATTTGACATAACAATACAGTATGTCTAAAACAGGACACATTTGGCCCATAAGGCTTTGTCAATAGATAAAGTAATGACAACCACTTTCAGTCTAAACTATTTTTTGACAAAATAGTAGTTACTACACTTGTACCTGTTTCAAAATACTTTGAAAAATGGCAGTTGCCCTGATCTGCCCTAACTTAGCAGGCTCCTGGAGATGGCACCACTCTATGGCTGTCATTTTCATAGATGCAGCACAGGGTAGACCAGATTGGTTCTCTCTGGCTGTACACCGCATTTCACCGCCTTCAGTCACTAGGAAGGATATTATTCATTTCCTAATTGGTGTTAGCTGATGATGTGAAGTGAATGAGATTGATGAGTCAAGCCAAGGATGGAAACCACCCAGACCATCTGGAAAGCACTGAGACGCTCAACGTTCCCAACACAAGAGAGAGATGACCACTCTCACATACATAGTATAATAGACATGGAACCCCACTCCACCCGAATAACTCCACATGCAGCTTACAGCTGGAGCGGAGGGAAAAGCTGCCCATGTTTGGCCCATGCAGCATTCCAAAGAACCATCTGACTCATATTAAACTCCTACATCTTCAAGCGGGCAGAAGAACTAATTATTGACATCGCCTGCCTGGGTTATGTACATAACCGGAGTAGAGTGCGGGCCGATAGACGTCAGGATTTTTTTGGGACCCTTTGAAGCGGGGATTAGCCGACTCTGGAGGGCATCAGACACACTTATCAGACGCAGGGCAGGGCCTGGCCTGCAGCAGCGCAACGCCATGTCTGCTCCAGTGGAGCCCTTTTGAGCATTAGCAGAGAAAAGCGGGCCACGTGCGTGCGTGCGTGCATGCAGGCAGGCAGGCAAGCAGGGTCCCTGGCAGCTTTTGCCGGGCCTAGTGCAAAGACATCTGAAAGGTACATACATCCAATACATACAATACGGGGGTGCGTTTCTCGAAACCAAAGTTCCTAACTACATTAGCTACTTTGTTGTTTGCAATGCAGTTTCCCATTGACAACTACCCAAGTTGCTAACTGGCTAACAACTACGATTTCAAGAAATGCACCCCAGTATAATAAGGAGGACTCAATCCTGCCTATCCAGCCCCCCCTCTCCGTGGGCCCGGGACAACTGACCCCCCCACCAACTGTTGGCTTCCCTGAGTGCAGGAGTAAGACCTCCTGGCTCCATAAGATTCATTTAGACCCAGTTGCTGCAGGGTGGGCCACTAGCCTGCCTATTGCCAGACTACATCACAAGCAAGGTATAGTCTGGGAACCGACTATTCATTTTGGAGGTGGATCTCAACCCTTTTTGAACCAAATGAACCATTTACAACCTTTTTTGAGGCTGTAGAGCCTCCATTGAGACGCACTAATCTAAACCATTTAACATACTACCTAAAGCTTGGTGGAAAGCTGTTTTCGCACCTGGTATCAACAAGTAGCCCGATAAACCAGACTGAATGTGAGATTGGATGTTTCATTTTGTCTGGCCCCGATGATACAATGTTGTTGTTGTTGTTGTTGTTGTTGCTCTGACAATGTTGTTGTTGTGCGTTCCCAGCATCACAGACTTCGTCGCCACTCCCTCAAAACCCCGCCCGCTTTGATTTATAACAAATCTCTGCGTTGTAATTCGTTTGGTAGATTCAGGGCAATTTGGCAGTTCACTGGTATGGATCAAGGCTAAACCAGTCGCATGTAAAAAAAATATTTTGCCGATGGTGCGAGTTTACTCGGCTAGTCAACATGGTGGATCTGTACAGTAAACCAACTACTAGCTTTTAAAATATGCCTTGCTCTCCCTCCATGTGTTTGAGTTCCCAAACTCAGATGAAGATCTAAGCCAGGGTTTCCGTCTCATGTCTTTCAGATTGGAACGAGCGCACATGGGAGTAAGGGAATTCCCAGGCTAGTGGGCCTGGGTGGGTGCAGTCAATCATTTTTGAATCAGAAGTACTATAAGGATAGTTTTGGAATATAGGGAAAGGGGGTTCTACAGTAAAGTGCAGACATACCCGTACACACAAGGCATGTCAGGCAACAATCCACCACAAAATAGGAATTTCAGTCTATGCCAAGTCTACCCTGATCGCTCTCTCCCTCCTTCTCTCTCTCCTTCCCTCTCTTTCTCCCTCACTCACTCTTTCTCTCTTTCACCAGCTGTCTCCCTCTTTCTCTCTCTCCCTATCTACCCCCTCTCTGTCTCTCACCTGCTCTCTCTCTCTCTCTCTCTCTCTCTCTCTCTCTCTCTCTCTCTCTCTCTCTCTCTGTCTCTCTACCCCCCCCCTCCCCCTGTGCCTGACTGCCTGCTCCGCTCCGCTCCTCTCAGCTCCTGTGTAATTGCTGGCAGCTTCCCCTTGACTCAGTAAACTTTCGCCTCCATATGGCATCTGACTGACATCATCCCCCTTGTGCTAGTGCTGTTGCTCCAGCCCGGGGCCATGTGTCTACTATAGCGAGCGGGAGAGAGAGAGAGAGAGAGGTAGGGAGAGAGAGAGATCGAGAGAGAGCTGGAGAGTAAGAGAGAGAGACAGTCTGAGGAAGGGAGAGATACCGGAGGAGAGAGAGAGAGAGAGAGAGAGAGAGAGAGAGAGAGAGAGAGAGAGAGAGAGAGAGAGAGAAAGAGAGAAAGAGAGAGAGAGAGAGAGAGAGAGAGAGAGAGAGACAGACGGAGAGAGGGAGAGAGATAAAGAGAGAGAGAGAGGGAGGGAGAGAGAGAGAGAGAGAGAGAGAGAGAGAGAGAGAGAGAGAGAGAGAGAGCTGTGTGGCTGTAGCCTGAGAACTGGGATCGGGCTCTGTCTGGCTGCCGGGTCGGGGAGGGAGGGAAGCGAAGAAAAGGCTCTTTCATTCGCGCTGAGTTACGCTCTAAAATGTAATAAGCGCGGGCGGCCCATCTTCCCCATTTCCCCCCTGACCGACTTCTCAAGGTGTGAATGTGACCCCGCATGTCCATGTGCTGACTCGTGCTCTCAAAGTCTAGACCCTCAAACCTTACGCTATGTGTGCCTTTGTGTGTGCCTTTTGTGTGTGTGTGTGTGTGTGTGTGTGTGTGTGTGTGTGTGTGTGTGTGTGTGTGTGTGTGTGTGTGTGTGTGTGTGTGTGTGTGTGTGTGTGTGTGTGTGTGTGTGTGTGTGTGTGTGTGTGTGTGTGTGTGTGTGTGTGTGTGTTCACTTCATGACATGTTTTGATAACTCTGTTGTGTCACTCTATTATAACAAATCTTTTGACTGAACATTTCGGCTTTGTTTTCAGTCAGCTATACGTAGTTGATTAGCTTTGAAATATTAGGGAATTAATACTTCAGAGACTAAGGTTTCTTGGGATACCAAATGTAGTTATGTTTTTATGAAAGGTATGACTGTGAAAATAAATTATACTCACTAGTAAAAGTTTGTTTGTGTGCTCCAATGTGTACTGTGGGTCGCCCTAGTAATATACAGTATGTAAATATGTGTTTTGGTTTTAGAGGGAACTATCTACTATTTTACATAGCTACATTGATATTTATTCTGATAGTAACAGACGTCTGTCAGAATAATTTGCATGATTTTGCAGTTTGATGACATATGATGACTTTTTCCTGAATGCACAAACCAATAGACTGCCTGGGAATTTGTTTCGGGTTTTCCCTGGCTAAGCTCCTGGATCACAACACTGTTATTCTAGAGTAGGAGCACATAATCTCCGTAGCAAATTTAATTGGGTGAGTTAGACAAAGGAGAGCCTCCATTCAGGTGAGAATTTTAATACACATTATTGGTTATTAGCATTCATGTTGTGCTTATTTGTTTTGCGCTACATGAAAGGCAATATGGTCAGGGCCAAGTCATAATTTGAATTTTGAAAAATAGTACTGTGGTTGTTTGATCTATATATTTAGTTAAATGTTGATGACCAATTCATTTTGTTTTGTTATTTATCTTGTATTAACACAGATATCACAATAAAAGTGAATCAAATTGTCTAAATTATAAGAAACACAACAGTTATTGACAAGCAAGTGTGTGAAGGTAAGACTTGGGACATCAGATTCTCCCATTTGGTGTGTAACAGCTGTCTCATCTTTCAACAGACACATGGACTCTGGGCACCATCTCAAAATGGAGCAGTCTTGCAACCAGACAAACAACTACACCAATCAATTGGAGGAACTTTACGTTAACGTTTCCAGAAGCTGCAACTGCACGTTGCAAATACAGAGGGTCAGAGAGTCATCTGCACAGTGGGAGTACGTTATCATGACGGTTCAATGGCTGGTGTTTGTCACTGCTCTCCCTGGACTGTGCTATGCTGCATGGAGGCTGTACACAGCATCCAGACTTGACAAGGTCCCACCACCTGTCTACGTTATAAACCTGCTCATTTTTGACCTCATCCAAATATGCACTGGTCCAATTTACAGGGTCTTGAAGGTATTCACATGCTATTGTGACATTATGGCTGTGACGCTTGAGGTCTATGAGTTTGGTGTGCTGGGCAACATCTGCTTCATGGTGTGCATATCGGCAGAGCGCTACATTATGATTGCACATCCCTTTTCATTCCACAAGATCAACCGGCTAAGTTTTACAGTCCTCATGTCTGTCATCCTCTATATGTTGTCAGCTATTCTCTCAATCAGACACATGTATGTGTCTGATACTTGGAAATATGTTACCATCGGCACGGTTCTACTTCTGCCCTGTCCTACAGTGCCCCTTTTTCTAGTGGGCACATGGAGGGCTCTCTCCCGGACCACCATACCCCGTGGCGACCAGAGACGCGTCATGGGAACCCTGGTCCTAGTGCTCTGCATCTACGTTGTTTCTTTCCTACCTTACATTGTGGCCCAGGCAGTGAACTACACACTGAAGCCGGTACATTATGGCATTTACAACTGCTTTGAAATTCTCATTTTATTGAACCCTTTGTTTGATCTCCTGCTTTACGTCTTCATGAGGAGAAGATCTTGAAGGAATATGCTTGAAATCCTATTCACGCCGCCATTGCAACCAGTAAATTAGAAGGTTTGTTATAGTTACGAAATATTTTTGTCTACTCCAAAATCGAAATCATGGGAAATCACCATCCAACTACGTATATTGAAATGGTCATTTGAAATGATTGCATTCTGACATGTCCATCAAACTTCAATCTGTTTCTCCCTTACCCCTCTGCCTGCACTCCAATCATGTATTTTAGAGGCAGGCTTTCAGGGTGAGGTCTGAAGAAATTACAGTGTTGTGTATTTTTCAAAAAACATAGCTTCAGGTAGGGCTGCACGATTATGGAAAAAGTCATAATCACTATTATTTTGGTAAAAATCATAATCACGATTATTAATCACGATTACTGATTTTTGCAGATTTTTTTGAAAATTATAACAAGATGAAATATAACCAAGAATGAATTACATACGGGATGAGCAAAATAAAATGAATTGTAGTAATTATGTAAAGGCAATAGCATGAAACTTAAGTGGACAGATTTCTGGCCAGAAACACCAGCCTGTCAGTATGTTCTGGCTTCAAGGACGCTCTCAAAAGTAGGTCACTATTGCCACGATTAAATCACGATTAAAATCATGAGTTCGATTTCACCATTTTATCACGATTTTGATTATTTTTCGATTAATTGTGCAGCCCTAGCTTCAGGCACATGCAGACACACAGCGCCTCACGGGGGCTTTTTGTATCAGATAAAAAAGTGCCCCCATGAGATGCAATAGGTGCGTGTAAAAAAAAGTATCACTGTTTTGCATACACATTTCAATGTGTGTTTTTATAGGCCTACAGTAGACATCACGATAGTGAATTGCGGCATGTGGGGTACCATTTCAAAGCTTGGATTCCCCTGTTTCCAAGCGCATACATCACATGCCATTCCTATAGTTCAACGACAATGACAAATAGAAGCAGAAGTGTGCTTTTCCATCTTGGAGAAATAGCTCTGAGAAGATTCACTTTGTGTAATATGTGTCACTGGAGATTTGTAGGTACTCGTGTTCTGTTGTCCATGTAATGAATAATAGGTTACTTTTTATTCATGTTTATTAGCTAAACTGTAGGCTAAATTGATGCACTGTAAATATGAAGCTTTATGGTTAATTCCTGTAACTTTGTTTCAAACCTATTGTGCGTTCTGTTTATTTCTGAGACCAGAAATCTGCTCATTGCAATCTTAGCGTTAATGGACTAGATGACGTCAAGTACCTAAATGAATATCGTTTTAGCACATTTGATAGGATGTTTACTGCAATGTAAGTCATAGTTAGGTGTGGATTCAACAAGGCTAACTGTAGTTGGCAGTATTGCAACATTACAGTAGCCAGATTTCAGCCAAGTAACTCTTTCTGAACTGGCACCACAGGGCCTTT
The DNA here is from genome assembly GCF_034702125.1 of Engraulis encrasicolus. Classification (NCBI taxonomy): domain Eukaryota; kingdom Metazoa; phylum Chordata; class Actinopteri; order Clupeiformes; family Engraulidae; genus Engraulis; species Engraulis encrasicolus. The sequence goes on from NC_085878.1 coordinate 2,071,550, forward strand.
GAGATAAGGGCAGCCAAATGGTTAGCAACTGCCATGTGTAGGCAAACTATGTAGGCCACTATGTGGGCCACTATGTAGGCAAACTAAGCTGCTTACTATATGCAAACCATTTTCTAATATTTCATTTTAGCAAGCAGAATGAATTAACCCTGACGCTTACCCTAGTAGTGCATCACATGAAGCATTTCATTCCAAATGGTTAACTGAATGTTATGTTATGAAGTGTTAAACACTTATCACTGATTCTTGAAAGTTTGGCAAAAACATGTCCCTGCAGTAAAATATTAATTCTGTTGAAAATCAACTAAATTTTCACAAACAAAATGAACCCAGGTAATGGCCAAGGGGTCTGTCACACGAATAAATTTTTGTTTGAAATATTTAAGTGTAATTTTATTACTTTTCATGGCTATAAACCTGTCCACACCCTGTAAAAACGCCTGTCCCAAGGACTGGCATCATCATTTCAATTGACTTAAAATACAAAAATCACTAACAGCATTGAACAATATCACCATGATGTGGAAGACCATATTAAAGTGGTTCTACAGATGTGCACATAGTGGATGTAAAACAATATTTACTATTATTTACTGATTGCTCAAAATGTGTCCAGCATATTGGTCACCAGCGTCAGATTTTTTCTAAAAGACAATAAAATCAGGTATGCACAAGGTAATTTTCATTACTGAGGACCCCTTTTCAAACCTTTAGCTCTACTGCCTACTTCACCATCACTGAAGCTCCTGTAAGTTTATTATTTTGTCCTCAATTTGTTAATTTGTTTGGGCACTGGTACTGTCCCAACCATAAACTGTCAACACCGTCGGGGGTTTTAATAGTATTGTATTACATTAATGTTAATAAATATAATTTTTTTCAGAAAAGGTATGAAGCACCCAAGAAACAGAGCGAAAATGAAATGGCTAATGTGAACAAACAATGCATAATATTTAAAAGAGTGCTTTTTTGTCTCACACCGTCAGATGTCACCACCGTCAGATTTTTTTTCCGCTCATGATCTTGTTCCATATGAAACTAGATTGTGCTGGTTAATGAAACATTACTAGGCATGTTAGTAATAATTGTGATCCAAAATGATACTCTAGCCACCACTGAGGTGCATTTGGAGGTTTTTTTGTCAGAAAACCTGACGGTGGTGACATCTGATGGAGTTCACCAAAAAACACATGTTTTACGTGTTTTTGACATGTTTTAAGAATATGCATACAATAAGAATATGCATACAATAAGTATCTACAGTTATGTTGAATTGTTAAAGTAATTCACTTTAATACAGTAAACATGTGTTTTTACTTCTAATTCTGTCTGCCGCTGTTGACAAAACAAGAAAGAGCCCATTTTATGAAAAATGTTAAACATGGGGAGCTTGGCCAATGCATTCACTGCACAGCCAAGACCTACATCTATGATAATACACCTCTATATTTTGGATTTGAACAACTTAAAAGCCGTTTTTACCACATTTTCAACAACCAGTGGCTTACTTCCTAGATAATCTAACTAATGAAGTAAAAACACATGCTCATACTGTGCACACACAAAAATAAAGTGTTTATGCAAGATGCCATTGACTTGAGAGGGCTATTTATTTTGCTAAATGCAGGTACTAATTAGGCCACTTTCACCACTCTCAGATTACTGTCACCACTGTCAGTTCTTAAGTCACCACCGTAAGAAGGAGTTTTGGACATTTTAAAGGAATGTTCTTACAACATTTTCCTTAGGAGTTGTTGAAATATCAAAGTAATAGCCAATTTAAGCCTACACGAATATTTGTGAAATTACAAAAAAATGTTTGTTGTATTTAGGCGTTAAGTAAGCATCGTATGACGGTACATATTTTAAAATTAGAACACATGAAACAGTATTAAAATACAACAAAAGTGAATTTTCAACATTTAAAGGCATATGTGTGAACCAAAAAATACACATAATCACTTAAAAACTCCAGATACATATGCAACCAAATCAATACAATTTTAATAACTTTTAATTGTGTCTGACGGTGTTGACAAAAAACAAGGTATGATCGGAGAAAAGCCTGATTTCTGAAAAAAATACATAATGGGGAGATTGGCCTTGTGCATTTCTGAAAAGCCAAGACCTTAGTCTACGAGGATATACCATATAATTTTGTAATTCACTTTGTTTTTTTCTGTCAACATTACAACCTGTTTTAGCCACTTTCTCAAGAATCAGTGACATGTCACCTGTTCAGTCGTTTCAATTCTACCTATTTGGTTTGAAGTTGGCATGACTAATATTCCAAAGGATACACATTGGAGAACGCATCAGTTTTTTACTGAAGTGCTGCCACTTATGGACAAATGAATAATACTGATTTTATCATTTTGTTTCAGTGAAAAATGTGATTTAAAGGTCCAGTAGAGTATGTAACAGAGCCAGCCAGATTTGATCAATAACCAATTTTATTCAATAAAAATATCACACCAATTGTTTTTATCTCTTGTGTTTCTTGACTTGAAAGGACCTCAAAGAGCTAGTTTAAAGCCATATTGTGTAATATTTCATGTTGTCTATAAACAATTTCATGTTATTTCAATCAAATGTATTGTTTCATTAATTAGTAATCACCTCCATCAAACAACTGCAGTATTCTTGTAGCCCTTATATTCACTATCTTATTTACATGAGCGTAGGAAATGCCAGTGTAGACCGCCATATTTTGGAAGCTACGGAAATCGAGAGGAGACAAACAGCTCATCCTGGAGAACACGACCTGGGGTGGTGGCCATGGAGGTAACAGCTTATAGGGAAATATTTGACTTCCTGGCTTGTAATGCCAGTTTTCAGAACGTTCAAGATGAATTTCAGTATTCAAGGAGGGTTGTACGGACAATGCAAATAGTGAAAATATATTTTTTTTAAACTTCAACACATATTATTAACGTTATATCAAAACACTAGTCTTGAATAACAGTATCCCTAGATGATCACCGAACTGGTGAGCAATTTAGAGCTTATCATGTAGCATCATGCTAGCTGTGAACACAGCACCTTTGCGTGATTTGGCAAGTGGTCTTGCTAGCTCGTGCCAGCTTCCACACAATCATCAAATTATACACTGTTAAGCACAAAAACACCTTATTTTGAATGCCAGGACATTGTTTTGACTATTAGTAAAACGGTGAGTCATTTCTAGCGTTTTAGAAGTTTGGACCTGAGCCAGCTGTGAGAGACAGCTAGGGCTGTAACGATACACTCAACTCACGATTCGGTTCGTATCACGATTTGTGACCTACGGTTCGATACAGCCCACAATTTCTGAAATGTATCTCCACTGAAGTTTGGAAACACTATCACATCAAATCATAAGGTTGTTTTCTGGACTAATGGGTAATAAAACATCGAAAGGGCGTATCACGATACTGCCTCCTTGTATCACGATACAGTATCGTGACTCTGTGTATCACGATTTCTCGGTTCGATACAATATCGTTACAGCCCTAGTGACAACATAACATTGAGTGGTGTTACACTTGCTTGACAACCAAGGTCTGGCTTGCTGGCTTTCAAAGTATTTATTCAACAATGTATACACTGTCAATATCGAGGTCACCTTTTCCTTGTCAGGGCTCTCAATTCAACTTGTCAAGTTTCAAACAACATTGGGCTTTTTCAATCTTTGAACTGTTTATTTCCAAGCTAAAAGGCTTGCAAGTTAGCCAAGTTTTGCGCCTAGATACGAATCTGTTATGATGTTTTTCCTATATAGTTGGCTAGATCTTTACAAATAGTTATGTATAACATTTGATAACAGTCCAGGAATGCAATCGAACAAATGTCCTCTGGACTGCCATTCAACTTGTTCAATGAACTTGATATTTATATCATATTTAGTGAATGCTCTTGCAGCTACCATACAAGGAATCATGATTGGAGAGCTTCATGATTGGAAAGTTTGCTTATGCAAATGTAACAGAGTTGAAAATGCTGTTGAGAAATATATAGTTTTTATGAGTTTTGCCATTATTGAGCAGAATATTGTTCGTTGGAGACACCTTGTGGCACTTCGGAGAACTGCAGGTCTGTTGCGTTTTGACCCTCTGGGGTTCCCGTAGCCGAGTCAGAAAAGCGATTCCCTGGCTCGGGTAAGTTTACTATTTAATGCGCTCTGTTTTCAATTATTGTTTCCTCTTCGTAAAATGCAATGTAAACTGTGTACTTGATGTATCTTATTAATGATGTAATTGTGTACACGCTGTGGGGATATGCAGGAAATGTACTAAGTTGTAAAGAAAGTTATTTACATTTTCTATTAACCACGAGGATCTTTTGGGAGATTAGCATCTTCCTACACCTGCAGTAGATGTGTTAGCATAGTGTTCGTTTTGTGGATGAATTATGCAAGTATGCATGAGAATTCACATCATATTTACCTCTACTATGTATCACTGTTATATGGCACTGTATATGCATGTATTCTGGTGGCATGGTACTTTAGAATTCCGAATGTTTGATCGGTTTTCCGAACCGCAATGATTCCATGCCTGAGCATTCTGCTTGCCTCTCTCCCTCTCTGGAACTATGACGTTGCATACGGTTCTTCGTGAAATTAATGTTACTTTTATTTTTATTGTACAGATGCTGCAGTAATGCCCATTCTGATCTGTTAAGGTATGTCTCCAGTGGTGAATTGTATTTAGTTTCATTGCTGTGTTAAAATGATTGGAGTCAAAAGAAGAAAAGCGATTCCCTGGCTCGGATGCTGCAGTAATGCCCATTCTGATCTGTTAAGGAAATAAACTGCCGTCCAAAGAAAGTCCGCCTCCCGTGCCTGCTTGAGTCCGTTTCACAAATGTACTCCAATTTGCTCTGTTGGTTGCCCTAGTAATTTCCTATGTGTGAGTCCAGGGGGATAACAGAAAAATACTTCCTTGTCTAAATCATTTGCATGACGTGCTGCTTGAGGGCATACAGTATCTGAGGCATCTTTTCCTGAATACACCAACAGACTGCTTGTGTCAGGTCTTTCTGGCTAAGCCCCTGGATCATAGTGTTTGGTTCAAAGCGCTTTACGCTGGAGCAAGAGTATATATTCTCCATATCAATTTTAATTGGGTGAATTAACGCAGAAATACACCAGCGGCGATCTGAGCGAGGCGAGCGATGGAAGTAATCGACTTTGTATTGAGTCGCGCGTCAAAAGCGATTCTGGAGACTAGAGCGATTTGCGAGACGAGCGTGACAGTTTGAAGTTGAAATCTTTTCAACTTTCTATGATGCAGTTCGGCGACAAGCCGCGACAGCCAATGACTGTATAGAGGTCAGTGACCACAGCCAATGGGAATGCTTGAATGCTTTGCCTTCTGCCTGTACGGACATACTCTAGTCTCCTCAATCGCTCGTATCGCTTGTATCGTATTGCTTGCACTCTGTCGCTTGAATCGCATCGTCTGGTCTATTCGCGCGGTTACGCTGGAGCAAGAGTATATATTCTCCATAGCAATTTTAATTGGGTGAATTAGACAAAGGATACCCTCCATTCAGGTGAGCATTTTAATACTCTTTATTGCATGTCATGTTATGATTATTTGTTTTGCTCTACGTGAGAGGCAATATAGTCAGTGACAAGCTATAATTTGACATGTTCGTCTGATTGTCTTTTGTCATTTGATCTTTCACCAGGAATATGGACTCTGCATTGCACATCAAAATGGACAAGCCTTACAATTAGACGGATGCCTACATGGAGGGGCTTTACAAGACAGACACCGACACCCATCACATGGAAAAACAAAACATGAATGTTTCAGGAACCTGCAACTGCACAATGGATAGACTGTGGGGCAGCACATCTGAGCTGTGGGAGAGTGTTGACATGGCATTTCAGTGGCTGGTGTTCTGCACTGCTCTCCCCATGTTGTGTTACGCCATACGGCAGCTGTACACTCGATCCAGACTTGACCAGGTTCCACCACCTGTCTACATAATAAACCTGTTCATCTTTGATCTCATTCAAATTTGCGTAAATCCAGTTTACACTACTCTGAAGGCACTCACCTGCTATTGTGACATTATGTCTGTGATGCTTCAGGTCTATCAGTTTGGTGTGCTTGGAAACATGCTCTTTATGGTGTGCATATCAGCAGAGAGGTACATCATGATTGCACATCCATTTTTGTTCACAACCATCGACCGGCTGAAGATCACAGCTCTCGTGTCCCTCATCATCTATGCCCTATCAGCTATATTCATGATAACCAAACATATGTTTGAGACTTGGGAAAATTACATCTTCGGTGTGATTTTTCTTCTGCCCTGTCCTATAATGTCCTTTTTCCTAGTGGGTACATGGAAGGCTCTGTCTAAGACCACCATACCTCGCAGTGACCAGAGACGGGTCATGGGAACTCTTATTCTGGTGCTCTGCATCTACGTCGTCTGCTTTCTGCCTTACATTTTGTCCAACCTGTACTACATGCATCAAACGGCAAAACAGGACTATTGGATTTACCTTTTCGACAGTATTGAGATCCTCATTGCACTGAACCCCTTGTTCGATCTCATTCTTTACGTTTTCATGAGGAGGGGAGCTGAAGGAATATGTCCATTTCATTATTGTTGTGTCAGCAAAAAACGTGAGTTAAAGGTCCAGTGTGTAACGGAGCCAAACAGACATATTTAAAAGTACACTGTGCAGGAAATGGTCAAAAAGGATACTGCAACTATGCTGCTCATGGAAACTGGGCTGCCTATTGCCAAATTTGATCTTTTCATGAAAGTGTACTGAGTAATCAACACATATATTCTAGTATGGCCCAATGCTAATGCTAATGCTAATCCTGCCCATTTACTTCCAGTGATTACGCTAAGCGATGGTAATAATTCTGATCCAATCTGATATGCACATTCATGAATAATGCTCTGAAAACCTGCAAATATGTGAGAATCAAAAAAGGGTGGACTGTTTCTTTAATTAAGGCCACCGAGAAGGACCGGAGGACAGAGATTGACTTGCAAACTATACTTTTCAGGAAAAGTTCAAAGGTCAAAGCCATTCAACCAACCATGCAAACAATGACCTATATTCTACCTGCTAACCTCTGGAAGAGGATACTGCTATTTTCTATCCAGGACACGCCTTAACAACCTGGCACAATCTACTGGTACTGCTTAATTAATTATAAATATGATAAAATTCCATAATAACAAGTTTCATTTTCCTGAGGAAAGAACAAACTAAGGACATCTGACAACTCTTTACTTGTTATACCAGCACTCAGTACAATATTTCTTTCTCAAAACAATTTGCATGCACATATCAGTTGAGCACAGCACACACACACACACACACACACACACACACACACACACACGCACGCACGCACACACGCACACACGCACACACGCACACACACACACACACACACACACACACACACACACACACACACACACACACACACACACACACACACACACACACACATTTTTATGAACATATTTTCCTGAATACACAAACCAACGGACTGCCTGGACACTCTGGCTTTGGGCTCTGCCCATGGCATACACATTAAGAACTGTCTGGAAGCTGGAGCAAGAGTCGTGTTCATCTTCCCAAGAGCAAAATTTTGGAAAAGGAGGGCATTCCTTCTGGTGAGCATTGAAAAACCGTATATGCTTGTTTCTGTTTTTGATTGCTTGCTTGTTTATTTACACTAAACGACAGGCAGTGTGGATCAGCATCATGTTGAAAATGTTGAAAAGTACAAGCACTGTGATTATTTGACCAACTACACTGTATACAGTATATGTAGCTAAAATGTGATGATCAATACATTTTGTTTTGTTCTTTTTTTTTGGTGACAAAAA
>NC_085878.1:2084409-2089409 GCF_034702125.1 Engraulis encrasicolus
ACAAAGAACAAAGAAAAGATAATATTACGATAAAGACATGTTATGTATCTTGCATACCTTCACATCTGGCTAGGCGCTTGTATCAAAATAACTCCCAAGCTTCATTTCAATCTGCAATTTCCAAAAAATAAAAACACACACCAGCAAAACAAACAATTAGCCTGCATGAAGTCATCCACCAAGGTCTTCACGCACACACACACACACACACACAACACACAGACACACACAGACGCACACACATGTGGTCAAATGATGAATTCTTCACTTCAGAAGTATAATCACACCATTATATTCAGATTGATGGCACACCCGCGCTTCCAGAGGCATTTATTGCAGGCAGCCATGAGAGAGAGAGAGAGAGAGAGAGAGAGACAGAGACAGAGAGAGAGAGAGAGAGAGAGAGAGAGAGAGAGAGAGAGAGACTGACAGAGAGAGAGAGAGAGAGAGAGAGAGAGAGAGAGAGAGAGAGAGACAGAGAGAGAAAGACAGAGAGAGAGAGGCATGCTCTTATGAGCCCTTTAAAGTGATTGGATGCAGCTGGGAGCTTGCAGCGTCTCTCTCTTTTTTTCATTTTTTTCTCAACAGTGTGTATTTATCTTTTCATGTGGAGGAGAAGTTGGTGGTGGTGGAGGACTCAGGCTGGAGGCCGGAGGCTGGAAGGAAGAGAGGACTACTTTCCGTCTGTTGCCCTGTCCCTCTTCCAATACACATGGGATGCGAAAGCGGAGCGCGCAACAGAACTATCAGGGTGGTACAATAGAACACCGGGGCGGGGTAATGCTAGCTGTACTGTAGCCTGTGAGCAGCGTTGCCAGATGTACGATAATTATCGTATTTGTACCATCATTTTGTCCTCTGCACGATCGAAAACACATGATGCACGATCATTTCAGAGTTTTCACTCAGTTCATTTAGTTGCCTTGAAACAACCGTTTGGTTTGTATGCGATAATTTCCTCCCAAAAGCCCCCAAAAACGATAATTTTGTTGCTTTTGGTACGATAGTTCAACACTTTCCATCTGGCAACACAGCATGTGAGGAGCACAGAGGACAGAGTGACTCCTTTGCAGTGTGTCTGCAGGGTGACTGGAGATTACCATTCGTGCTGGTCATGTACCGTAAGTCCAAATAAATTGGTTCTAGCCTCGTATTGTGCATCACTCCTGTAGCGATGTGCAATACTATTAGTTGCAGTAGTGTAGTCTACGTAGAACGCGGGTATACAGAGTATACCCACTTCAAAATTTCAGGGATTTCAGTATACCCACTTAAAATTGATTGATCCATTATTTAGAATGGTCAAATATACAGTATACCCACCACAAAAAAAGTAGACTACACCACTGATAAGTTGAAAATACTTTATGGCTCTACCATCACACTAGACTACTACGGTGTTATGCAGTCTCGTTAGTAAAACCGTACACAACTTGGTAACACCAAACTTAGAACTGGGCCGTGCCATAGCATCTACTGCAGATGGGCTCGTTGTGCAGACAGGCCTGCTGACTCCTTGATGAAAACACTCGACTACTTCATAACAACATTGATATGAGATTACTAAGAGCTTTAAGTAATAGATTAAGACATAGCCATTACAATTTTGGTGATAGTAAGTTTGTAACATAGGCTCTGTGCAAAGGGGTTAATGTACAGTATGGATTTCTGTTTATCAACTCAAGTGACTTCTCCCTTTTTCGTTAGAAAGTTTCACTAAATTCTGAGAGAAGCAATGGACCAAAATCTGGCTAGAGGTGGCTTCGTACTGTACACCACCACACCCATCACATGACATTTTAAAACAGTTTATAGAAGGAGAATATTACAAACCAGGGCCATGTCACCCTAGTGGCGCGGTAAAAGCACACAGACACATCATCATAACATCATCCGATATTATCATCCGCACACCACAGCATATCACAGTGCACTTGGTGTGTGTGCTTGGGGGAAAACCTCAAGTAACGCCTATGGGGTGTTTTCTGCTGTGAAATAAAATAGGGGAGGAGGGGGGGGGGGACCCACCCAGCCCAGTCTGTCAGAGGAGAGGCGGAACAATTGCACATAGCGCCCCAGGGCAAAACACTTATCGGGCCCCCTATCAGTGTTGCCAGATTGGGCTGTTTCCCCGCCCAATTGGGCAGTTTGGGACGGTCGTCTGCAGGTAAAAATGGCAGGTTTTTCCTGCAAATGTATGACCATAGAAATCAATAGACTTTAGTGCATATTGGGCGGGATTCAGTGCTTCCAGACGGGTTTTATGCAGTTTTTGGGCTGGTAATCATCACTCTCATCTGGCAACCCTGCCCCCTATATGACCTGACAAGATCACAATTGGGCCCCCACCCCCCGGGGCCCAGGGGCAAAAGCCCTGCTCGCCCTCCCTATAGCTCCGGCCCAGTCTGTCAGAGGCGAGGCGGGCGGTACAGTACGTGAACAAGAGGCTTTTCACCATCCACTCAGAGCCAAACAAGCCTTCTCAAAACAATCTTCCCTGCCAGCGCAGCGCAGCCTTTCACTCTCTCAGACAGACTCTATCTCACCCCTAGACACACCCGTCATTACCGATAAACCACACACATGCAGATAAACACACATATGCATATGCACTTCACACCCATACACATATACATACCGTACACATACACATACACAGAAATACACACACACACACACACACACACACACGCACACACACAGAAATACACACACACGCACACACACACAGAAATACACACACACGCGCAGACTCAGACATACACACACACGCACAGAAATACACACACACACACACAAATACATAGACACACACACACTTACACAGACATAGACACACACGCACGCACGCACACACGCACACACACACACACACACACACACACACACATATACAGACGCAGACACCAGACATCAGCAACACCTCTGACAAACACAAGGGGAGAGGCGTCTACATACTCTATCTGTTATCTCGAGCGCCTATTAACACATCCATCAGTCGGACCCAGAGGACCACACACACCCGGGCCAGACACAAACACACACCCGGGCCCGTTCACACCACACCACACCGCACTCACTCACTCAAGTCCACACCACGCCAGGCCTGAAACCAAACGTGCTCATCTACACGTGCGGCGCACTGCACTGGAACTGCCACAAGCAGCATGTGCTGTACACACACGTAGAAACTAGGGATGGTACAAACCGCACCGAAAACCGAAACCGTACAATTCACACACCATACCGAACCGTGAAATGCAGTCCGTGGCAAACCGCAATTCATGTACTGCCCAGAAAAATATGTAAAACAAAAATATGTAAAAGATTCTAGGAGTATCTTATCCAGTCTCTCGGATTAACACATTAGCACATAAGACCAATCGGAGGATGACACAATTAAAATCACATTATAAGCCTATACAAAACATATGTAGGATATTTAGTGATAAGTCTGATTCTATTGGCCTCTTGAAAGAGGGCATTTGGAACGCCCAGACAGCGCACATCAGCTGACGACAGCTGATTCAACTTGCGCATCATCACTTTATAATTGCAGTTATATAAATATGGTTCAATATTCCCAGTGCACCATTTATCATGAACTAAAAAAAAAGAACCATAGAGAACCGAAAACCGTGGCCTTGACACCGTGATATGAACCGAACCGTGAATTTTGTGAACCGTTCCACCCCTAGTAGAAACCTTCCCCTGCCACAAGAAGCATGTACAGTAGAAACCTGGCCAGAAAAAAAACATAATCATCCACACGTGCAGTGTGACAGAGCCCTTAAAATGACATGTGATGAGTGTAAAAAAAAAAAAAAAAATGTTTCTTGTGCCCACCAGAAACGTTCTCGTGCCCACCAGAAATTTAAGTTTCAGGTGCTCACACGAAAGTTTCTAGTGGTCACAAGAAAGTTTCTGGTGCGCACGAGAAACACTTTTTTTTTCTTTTTCTCACATGTCATTTGAAGGGCTCGGTCAGTGCACTGCTCTGGAACTGCCACAAACGGCATGTACTGTAGAACTGCCACAAGCACCACGCACGGCCCACTACACAGTAAAAATCGCAGTGTCAATTCACCAGTTTTGGTTTGTTTTAGTTTTGTTTTAACTTTGTCTTTTTTAAGGAACATCAAACCTGTCACGGGACAAAAGACGGAAATTAGCCTCTTGGCTACAATCTTGTATATTTAGTATTTTGTTTAAATGCTGGCAATATATGCTGTCCCTTTCTTATATAAATAAACTTGTAAACTTGTAACTTGTAAACCACTTAGTACTCAGGGACTAAATATGCTGTAAAATATGTTACTATGAGTGTTAATCTAAATCGACTCTCTAGTCTAATGCCTCTTTTCCACTGTCGATTTTCGGGTAGGCCTACAGCTCAACAAGGCACAACTCGGCTGCACCTTTTGAAATAGGCACGAAAAGTGGCGGCCGAGTCGTGCTGTGTCGAACTGTTGGCCTACCAGAAAACCGGCAGTGGAAAAGAGAGGTATAAGTGTTGGATAATTTATTTGTTAACTACCGTGTACCCACCAAGCTGTGTGGATTTGACTTTGAGAGTGCTAGGATTTTTCTCTAAATGCTCATCAGTCGGGTATAAAAGAAGGACATTAAGAAAGACACAAGCCTCTGGTTATACTCTTGAAGAGTGGTTTGTTTACTATGTGGATAAAAAAATGTCTATTGCCTTAAGCTGTCTATTGCTTTTATGTGCATCGACATCATCATTACATGAGTTTTAAGTGGATGTTTATTTTCTCAGCAATTTTCTCGCATTATCTCATCGACGGCAATAATGACATGTGATACCCTCGGTGTAAATGAATCTCTTTGTTTTCATCTCAGCCAACCCAACACCTCTTTATTCAGTCCACACAGACTAGCAGCAAGTATCAATGATACAACACACACACTGACACACACACACACACTGATACACACACACACACACACACACACACACACACACACACACACACACACAC
>NC_085878.1:2094409-2101909 GCF_034702125.1 Engraulis encrasicolus
GCAAGAGACCTATTCTAATGCCTAAACTGGGGTGTGTGTGTGTGGGGGGGGCCAGGGGTGCTTGATCTCACCTGTGCAGTTCCTTTCATCCGAGTCCAAAGCGAAGCCGTTGTCGCACCTGCAGCGGAAGCTGCCGATGGTGTTCCGACAGCGGCCGTGGGTGCACAGGCTGTGGATCATTTTGCACTCGTTGATATCTGCGCAGACAGACAGGCAAACACAGACCACATTAACCCATTTTAGCCTACTGTAAGCCCTTTTTGGGAAAAGGTGCCCTCTGCCTATTAAATCATAAATATCTCAGCCTCAGAAGCACATAGTAGAAACATAAACTAAGTTGCATTTAAAAGCTAATACCCTCATGTTGCATTAGAATGTGTTCATTCAGCTAACATGCCCACATGTTCAATAAAAAAAACCCTCAAATCTCAAGAGCTTGAATGCAGCGTATATGTGTCTCCAGGCTAAAATGGGTTAATGGCGAGAGCTAAAAGGTGACACCTCTCAGGCGGAGTCCGGATGCTAACAGATTAGCTAGCAGCTGCAGGAGCAGCAGGAGCAGCAGCAGCACTAACGCCAGCAACAGAGAGGTGAAGACATTTCCACATTTCTATCAGATGTATATAACACTCATGTGCGCACACACACATTCACACACACACACACACACACGCACGCACGCACACACACACACACACACACACACACACACACACACACACACACAACACACACACACACACACACACACACACACACACACACACACACACACACACACACACACACACACAGACACACACATCTCAATGGAGGTGGAGCTGGAGGAGGTGGTGTTGGCAGGGAGAAGAGGGGTGATGGAGGTTTGGGGCTGGGGCTGGAGGTGGCGGTGGAGGTGGGGGTGGAGGTGGGGAGGTTGAGAGGAGGAGGGCAGAAGGGGAGGAGGCGAGTTGGGGTGGAAGACTGTGTAAATCTGGCTGAGAATGGAGGTGGAGGTGCAGGTGGAGGTGAGGAGCTAGGGACTAGGGAGTAGAGGAGTGATGGAGGGAGGAAGTGGAGCTGGGGTGGCTTGGAGTGGAGGTGAGGAGGTAGGGAGTAGAGTAGAGATGGAGGATTGGGGGTGGTGGTGGGGTGGGGTGTGGTGGGGTGGCTAGGGGTGGCTTGGAGTGGAGGTGAGGAGGTAGGGAGTAGAGGAGTGATGGAGGGAGGAGGTGGGGTGGCTTGGGGTGGAGGTGAGGAGGTAGGGAGTAGAGTAGAGTGGTGATGGAGGGACTAGGGAGTAGAGGAGTGATGGAGGGAGGAAGTGGGGTGGGGAGGGGTGGACTGTGGAGGTGAGGAGGGGTGGACTGTGGAGGTGAGGAGGGGTGGGGAGGGGTGGAGGTGAGGAGAGGTGGACTGTGCAGCTGGGGTGGGGTGGGGTGGGGTGGAGTGTGTGTGTGGGGTGGGGTGGGGTGGGGTTGGGCTGTGTAAAACTACTGGTCTCAAGAGACCACATTAGAACCCAGCAGAATCTGGCTGAGAATGGAGGTAAAGGTGCAGGTGGAGGTGAGGAGGTAGGGAGTAGAGTAGAGATGGAGGATTGGGGGTGGTGGTGGGGTGGGGTGTGGAGGGGTGGAGGTGAGGAGGTAGGGAGGGAGTAGAGATGGAGGGAGGAAGTGGAGGTGGGGTGGGGTGGGGTGGGGTGGGGAGGGGAGGGGTGGTCTGTGGAGCTGGGGTGGGGTTGGGTGGACTGGGGTGGAGGTGAGGAGGTAGGGAGTAAACTGGTGATGGAGGAAGTGAAGGTGGGGTGGCTTGGGGTGGGGTGGGGTGGGGTGGCTTGGGGGTGGGGTGGGGTGGTAGGGAGTAGAGTGGTGATGGAGGGAGGAAGTGGAGGTGGGGTGGCTTGGGGTGGGGTGGGCTGGGGTGGCTTGGGGTGGGGTGGGGTGGTAGGGAGTAGAGTGGTGATGGAGGGAGGAAGTGGGGAGGGGTGGCTTGGGGTGGGGTGGGCTGGGGTGGAGTTGAGGAGTGTAGGGACTAGGGAGTAGAGGAGTGATGGAGGGAGGAGCTGGGGTGGCTTGGGGTGGAGGTGAGGAGGTAGGGAGTAGAGTAGAGTGGTGATGGAGGGACTAGGGAGTAGAGGAGTGATGGAGGGAGGAAGTGGGGTGGGGAGGGGTGGACTGTGGAGGTGAGGAGGGGTGGACTGTGGAGGTGAGGAGGGGTGGACTGTGCAGCTGGGGTGGGGTGGGGTGGGGTGGAGGTGAGGAGAGGTGGACTGTGCAGCTGGGGTGGGGTGGGGTGGGGTGGGGTGGAGGTGAGGAGAGGTGGACTGTGCAGCTGGGGTGGGGTGGGGTGGGGTGGGGTGGACTGTGTAGCTGGGGTGGGGTGGGGTGGCTTGGGGTGGGGTGGGGTGGGGTGGACTGTGTAGGTGGGGTGGGGTGGAGTGGGGTTGGACTGTGTAAAACTACTGGTCTCAAGAGACCACATTAGAACCCAGCAGAACTCCTGCTGCAGGGTCGATGTAAACCTGCCTTCATGTGAGCAAAAGACAAGTGCGTGTTTTTAATAACAATCCTGTGGCTGGGTGCGACAGGGTGTGGACAAAGGGGTATGTTGTCCCAGAGGCCCAGGGACATAAGGGGCCCAGAGCTGGGTGCCCATTACATTCCATTACAGTATGTTTATAAGGGGCCCTTCCAGATGACTTTGTCCTGGGCCCAAACCAATGACCCAACCCAGTGAGACACACGTCTGGACAGAGAAGAGATTTTGGCATTTCCATTTTTCTTTCTTGTCAATGTCTGCTATGGGACTGTTAGCATAAGCTCTAACTCAATGTGAATGGTTTGGACAGATATGACCCACTGAAGTTTTAGTGATCGAAAATCACACACATTTATGTTTTCATTTGTTCTGGCCTCATGACAGGCCAAATGTTTGCCATGCCCGGGCCGGGTTTGGCCCGCAGGCCTGCGTTTGGAGACCAACGCTCTACACTCTACCATCAGTGACAGGACAGTGTATAGACCAGTGTTTCTCAACAGGGGTGCCGGGGGCCCCTCTCAGGGGTGCCGCGGAAACATGGCTGATAAATAAAATATGTAATATAATACATATTTGTCTAAATTGATAAGTTAATGCTAGTCAGTGGAATCTTTCATCTGCCATTCACGCACAATAAAGTAAATATAGGTCGCTTCAGTCAGCTGCAACCTCGAACCTAGGTCGTGTGACGTCTCCAAATGTGTTACTTTTCTAAGCTTTAGTGGTATCGGATGCAATGCCATGTTACGGCTCGTTGGTTTGGGGTGCCTTGACATTTTTCACGAATTGAAAGGGTGCCTCGCCTAAAAAAAGGTTGAGAAACACTGGTCTAGACTACTGAGCTGACATGCTGTCAAATTGTCATCATTTTCAACATGATAACAAGCCACCGCCTTTGCCTTGATCAAGTTAATTGTGAAATAACATCTAGAGAGCTCTACCGTCTTCACAGGTTAGTTAGCAGGTGGCATACTGTATAGCATGTAAGTACGTATTACACGCATTAGTGATGAATTTAAGGGCCTCAGCAGGGACAAACAAGTATTATATTATATTATATTATATTATATTATATTATATTATATTATATTATATTATATTATATTATATTATATTATATTATATTATATTATATTATATTATATTATATTATATTATATTATATTATATTATATTATATTATATTATGTTATATTAATTACCCTTGAGGAAAGGTTTCCCGTTGATGAAGTCGCCGCGGTGTGAGAATCCCGGTCCACGTGGACAGAGCAGGTTGTACTCCTTGCTGCCCTTCTCCGGGCACTCGTCGCACTCAGGACCCCAGGCCACGCCCACCGAGCAGCAGCAGCCGTCCACGCGGTGCCTGCCTGGAATGGGGGCGCCGCAGCGCTCGTCCACGTGGGTCAGGTAGCACTGCTCCATGCGCAGGTCTGGAGCGTTCGTTCAGGTGTGGATGGGTCACACACACACACACACACACACACACACACACACACACACACACACACACACACACACACACACACACACACACGGGCAGAGACATACAGGAAGAGAGACAGGCAAGCACACACATAACACACAAACACACGCACTCTCTCTCACACACACACACACACACACACACACACACACACACACACACACACACACACACACACACACACACACACACACACACACACACACACACATACATACACACACACACACACACACAACATACACACATACACACACACACACACACACACAACATACAGAGAGATAGCACACAGACACACAAATAACAGAGAAACAAACAGACAGACAGACACATGAGCGCACGCACGCACACAAGCATTTTTGTGCACAGGCATGTCCAAGTGCACACACACACACACACACACACACACACACACACACACACACACACACACACACACACACACACACACACACACACACACACACACACACACACACACAAGAGAGGGCATTAGCTTCAGAGTTCATCACATCACGTAATACATCACTATTTGCCAATAGCTGTTGAGTCACAGCAATAGAGATCTAAATCTGTATTTATAGTGTTGCTTGCGGCTCTAGTGCGCTCGCTCAACTATAATTACAGTTATGGCTACTTATAAATTAAATCCATTAGCGGCAGATATCAGGGTGTGCGCGTGCGCGTGCGCGTGCGCGTGTGCCTACCGATGCAAGTTCTTCCCGAGGCGTCCACGGTCATGCCAGTGGGACACTCGCAGATGAAGGAGCCCACCGTGTTGACACACTTGCCATTGATGCAGACGCCGGGGAACACCTCACACTCATTCACATCTACAGCAGAACATTGGAGCAGACATAAAGACATGGAGTCAGAAGAATATCTCTCACTCGTTCACATATACAGCAGCACAGGCGTGAAGTTAGAAGAACATGTCTCACTCATTCACATACATAGTACTTAGAGACAGGAAGAGTCAGAAGAACATGTCTCACTCATTCACATACATGTATACAGCACAGACATTGACTCAGAGGAACATCTTTCACTCATCCACATGCAGTACACAGTGTGTAGAGACAGGACGAGTTAAAAGAACATCTCACACTCATGAAGTCAGAAGAACACCTCACACTCATTCACATCTACAGCAGAGACAGCAAGAGTCAGAAGAACATCTCTCACTCATTCACATACATAGTACGTAGAGACAGAAAGAGTCAGAAGAACATGTCTCACTCATTCGTATCTAGCAGTAGACAGCAAGAGTTAGAGGAACAACCAACACTAAACAATCGCATAAACAATAGCAGCACAGACAGGGAGAGTCAAAATTAACTGCGGAAATTAACCTATTGTATTTACTACTGCTGCAATCTATATGTTTGCATTTTAAATGTTACAAACACATGTGGTCCCTGTGCTAAAAGAAATAACTGAAACAATACCTTAACACTAAGACCAGATAGAAACGCTCAGGTCCGTCCAGTTGTTTACATGTGTTGAGGTGACTTTGATTAAGTGCTAACACACATCAGGGCTTCCCGAACTATTCCAACTTAGGGCCCATTTCAATTTTTCACAAAATTTCAGGGCCCATCTCTGACCCAATAAACAATACAACTCCAATAAATAGTCAACAGCAACACGCACACAAATACCAGTGGGTCCCAGCCCACAGTTTGAGAATCATTGGCCTACACCCTCATATTTGTGTGTGCTGTCTTGTCTGTGTATAATCTTCCTCAGAAGAGACCTACTACATCAACACTATGACCGAACAGAAACAATCTAGTCCACAATGATTGCATGTTTTGATCATTGGCCTTTGATCTGAAAGAGTCTGCATCATCACATTTGTGTGTGTTGTCTGTGCAGATCCCCAGTTACTCAGGTCATGGTGGTTAACTGAATGAACTTCTGAGACTTCTTTTCCACACCAGGAATGGGTTCAGAGTCCACATGGTTAGATATTTTGATAGCTCACTCGTTCTGGTAGGTCCGCCAGGCTGTAAACATGTCTTCGGAGGTTTTCCGCATCTTCATAGAGCCATTTTTCACAGACATATTTTGCGTTACCACAACAAATAGTTTAGACTTTACTGGCCCTTTAACCTGAGTCATCTGTGCTATGGCATCTGAAGCATTTAGACACAATGTGGAGTATGTCTTGTTCAGTTCTTTGGAAGTGTTCTGTGTTCTGCATTCTGTGTTCTGTGTTCTGTGTTCTGCGTTCTGGTCTTACCCTCGCACACTTGACCCTTCACTCTGGCGTAACCCTTCTGGCAAAACTGATCTGAAAGAGAGGGGGAAAAGGAACATACCGTAAACGGATAGCATAATGTATCAATATCATTGACAAACTGCAAAGATTGACCATGTAACGTCTACACGCAGTACACTGATATGACTAATACAGTCGATTTAAGGCTGGAGTTGGAATGTATCAGTGGGCTGTGGGAAGTTTAGCAAAATAATATTTTATCTAAACATGCACCGTGTAGAGCTGAAAGGATTTTGGGATTGGGTTTGGGGCTGGTTGGCACATAAATGAAGGAAGAAATTGGCAAGGCGTTTTTTTGCTCATGACTTTTCAGTCACTCGACCATTCCTCTGAAGTGAAACGCCTGGCTATTTTTACTTTTATAGCTATGTTTATTCAGTCCAACTCCAGGTTGAGATGTGCAGTAAAGTAAGTATGGGTTTAGCAGTCAAATTGCACAAGCAGGAAGTACTGGCTAATGCCTCTTGCATCTTACCTGGCTCACACTTGGTGCAGGGGCTGCCCCAGGCCTCGCCCAGAGTAGCGCAGCAGTGGGACTTCAAGGTGGCACCGTTGATGTTGATCTCACAGCGGCCATTCACAACTTTCAGCCAGCACCTCCCTTTACTGGTCTCTGTTGGCATAGAGCGAAATAAATAAATAAATAAATAAATAAATAAATAAATAAATAAATAAATAAATGGGTAAAATAAGGACTGGGGTGAGGGGAGCAATAAAAAGAGAAAGACCCCTCCCCCCTAAGAAAAAGTACATCTGTGAAAGCCAACCCCCAAAAATACAGTACATCTGCTTGGTTTATATGGTCCATGGAATTCCATGTTGTGCCGAGAGAGCTTTGATGTCCTTACCAATGCACTGGGTTCCAGAACTGTCCAGCGTGCTGCCAACGGAACACTCGCACAAGAAGGACCCAGGGCTGTTCTTGCAGCCGCCATTGACACACGGATTCGATTCGCACTCGTCAATGTCTGCGCGACAAGACAAGATAAGACAAGGAGAGACCATCCAGCAGCAGCAGCAGGG
The DNA here is from genome assembly GCF_034702125.1 of Engraulis encrasicolus. Classification (NCBI taxonomy): domain Eukaryota; kingdom Metazoa; phylum Chordata; class Actinopteri; order Clupeiformes; family Engraulidae; genus Engraulis; species Engraulis encrasicolus. The sequence continues at coordinate 2,101,723 of NC_085878.1, forward strand.
CTCAGAGTTAATGAGGCATCAAGGCACCGTTATGCATTTTTTAGGTTATGTGACATTTAAAAGAAATAAAGATCACTCTGAATTTGGACGGGACTACGGATGGTCCTATAGATAGACCCTTAGCAGATGCTTAGGCTATGGACAAACCATCTGCTGGAAGACTGTGTGTCTTGTACGGTAAGGCTCA
>NC_085878.1:2106909-2109409 GCF_034702125.1 Engraulis encrasicolus
TATAAAGCAGTAAGTAATGGAGGGTTATTTTAAGGCTGTGTACTTTTTCGGCCGGGAAGCAGGGCAGGCAGCTTGTCTTCATTTTTCTGATGATTAGAACCAGAAGTCCACTATGATTTTTTTTTCTGTCATTAAAATGCGTGGTTAACTTTGACTCTTTGGAGTAGGAGTTTAAAGAGGCTTCACTTGTCTGAGCTTGTGTCAAGCACCACCAGACGTCCAATCGATTACACAAGGGGGGGTGGGGGGGGCGAGGGCAGTATAAACGAGGCGAGGCCTATCTGAAATCGAGCTCAAACGTTTTGAAAACAGTTAATAACTTGGCATAATAATAACTCAGAATTAACTGAAAAACACAACGAAAGCAGAACACGAGAACCTTGTGGATATGTTCATAAAAATGTGTTGAGTAGTGACAGCAATGTTTTTGTAATTCCAATATCGTTCGATACTGCAAAAACATTTTATTCCATTTTTTAAAAAGACGCAAAAATAAAGAATCTTCCATCACCATCAGTTAGTGTGGATCTGGGTTACATGGGACTCTTATTTTGGTGTGTTGTTGTTGTCTACATACAGTATGGGTCTCCCTATGAGTACTCAGAACTCACCTTTACGAAACAAATACCAAAACACCAAAACACCAACTTCTAATTGGTTGATTAGAAGAATTGGAAATAATGAACGGCACATGCTTCCAATGCTTTGAACATGGGGACACTTAACTGTCACATTTGCAACGCTTACATGACGTTTTTAATTCCGAATGAATAATTCAGAATTAAATAGCTCCGTTGAGTTTCCTTTGATCTTTCATTTAATCCCAAATTATAGAGTGTTTACATGACGTTTTCAAAGCAGAATCTATCTTTATTCAGAATTAAAGTCAGTTAATTCCGAATTAAATGTCTCATGTAAACGTAGCAATTGTTGTCTGCAGAGCCCTAAATTAAGTCTTTTCGCCACCAACCAAAATGGCCTGTAGATATTAATATTACTAGCCAAACACACACTCACTAATGGGTCAAAGCGGCGAGTAGATATTACTCACTAATGGGTCAAAGTGGCTAGTAGATATTACTCACTAATGGGTCAAAGTGGCTAGTAGATATTACTCACTAATGGGTCAAAGTGGCTAGTAGATATTACTCACTAATGGGTCAAAGTGGCTAGTAGATATTACTCACTAATGGGCCACAGCGGCGAGTAGATATTACTCACTAATGGGTCAAAGTGGCTAGTAGATATTACTCACTAATGGGTCAAAGTGGCTAGTAGATATTACTCACTAATGGGTCAAAGTGGCTAGTAGATATTACTCACTAATGGGTCAAAGTGGCTAGTAGATATTACTCACTAATGGGTCAAAGTGGCTAGTAAGTTGGTTGGTAGTAAGTTGGTTGTTTTTACCAGCCAAATGGAAATGTCACCATCATTTGGCCAGTTGGCTAGTGTTCATTCAGAACCCTGGTTGTCTGTATGAGGATCTTTGTGGTGTAAAATGAAGCCAGAATACCTGAGCTTTGAGGTGTACAGTACAGTAGGAGAATGTATGTGTGTGTGTGTGTGTGTGTGTGTGTGTGTGTGTGTGTGTGTGTGTGTGTGTGTGTGTGTGTGTGTGTGTGTGTGTGTATACTGTACTTTACAAAAAGAAACTAACCCTTATTCGCATCTGCAGTTGTTGTTTGGTATATTTCCTGTGCACTTTGTATCTGCTAGTGATGCTGGCTATGATTATGTCCTCATTTGTAAGTCGCGTTGGTTATAAAGCGTCTGCCAAATGCAATGTAATGTAATGTATTGTAATGTAATGTAATGAGAAGCATGTCTGAACTTTGGGGTGTATGAGAGACAAGACGTACCTGAGCTCTGGGGTGGGCAAGGCTGGCAGGGCTCTCCGAAGGCGTAGTTGGGGTTGGCGCAGCAACACTCGGACTTGGTGACAGCGCCCAGGAAGGGACGGACACACAGTCCCCGCTTGTAACCACCGTAGCATGTGCTGCGCATATGTGTGTCTGAGGCCAGCAGAGACAAGAGGGGAAGACAATGAGTCAGAGTGGGTTTCGTGCGTGTGTGCGTGTGTGTGTGTGTGTGTGTGTGTGTGTGTGTGTGTGTGTGTGTGTGTGTGTGTGTGTGTGTGTGTGTGTGTGTGTGTGTGTGTGTGTGTGTGTGTGTGTGTGTGTGTGTGTGCGCGCGCGCACATGTGCGTGTGTGTGTGTGTGTGTTTGTGTGTGAGTGAGTGAAAGAGAGAGAGGGCGGGGGGTGAGACAGAAGAAAGAGAGAGAGAGAGAGTGACTCTCAGTGAATAACAAAAAGAGAAAACATGACTCTGGTCCCCTCTTGCTAAACGAAAACAAGCAGAGACAAACAACAGAACTGTCTGGGAGGGAAAAGCATCATGAACACTGGTGCCGCCGATGAAACATGTTGCATGATAGAAAAATGTGTCTTCGTGCGCAGTCAAAGCAGCGTTTAATCACTGAACGGGAACACTGGCAGC
>NC_085878.1:2116909-2119409 GCF_034702125.1 Engraulis encrasicolus
TTAACAATCCGGTGCAAACAAAGCCTAAACCAAAGCAGGACTAAATCATAAGTAAAAAAAAGGGGAAAGGAATCTGGTGCCACACAGATGTCTATTTTTTGCTATTTATTTTATCAGTGCATTCAGACTAACGTTTCCACATGTGTCTTCATCAGAGTCGAAACGTTAGGACTCTGATGAAGGAGCATGTCGAAACGACAATGTGACAACTGTGACGACAATGTGGACGTCAGCAGGTTCATTCGGGTAACAAATAGTCACATACGGAAAAGTTCAGATGCCGGTATGAACGCAGGAGGTTCGCTGCTAAGCACTTTTGTTCCAGACAAAACTGTTGCGGGTTGGCCTGAAAACAGTTACTTAGATGTTATAGTACTTACTACCTGCTTCTCATTGTCACGCCATTTTAAAAAAAATAATCTCACCGATGCACTCTCCGCGGTTGTCAAGACGATAGCCCATGTTGCATTCACAGCGGTAGCTCCCAGGTGTTGGGACGCAGCGACCGTTGATGCAGAGATTGAGGATCTGCTTGCACATGTTGGTGATGTTCTGTGGTACGACGACTGAGGGGGTTGCGGAAAGCGGGGATAGTGCAGAGCATTAAATAGATGGCAGCACTGACAACATTGTTTTCCAAAGTCAAGTTTTGCAGGTGCTAGGCAGTAGTGTCAGACAGTTGAAAGAGATTATTGAATTAAAACAAGCAAAGTTAATTCAACGTGTAATTCAATAAAGTTCATGTTTTGGGGCTCACCTGCCAGTCAATTACACTGACAATGTCCTCATTTGCATAATAATTCACAGCTAAGTCATTTACTTGGGTAATAATGACTTGAAATTTGTGATTTAAGAATTTGTAATTAAGCGCTCAAGACTATGATTCGTAAAGGCCAAAAGAAAATGTATACACATATTTTTTCAAATTCTTTTCTTTGATGCATTTTTAATCATTTTGTTTATTTAATATACATATTGCTACATGTTTCTACATACGTAATCATTTCCAGTTTAGACATGGTATGGATGTAATAAAAACTAGTAATAGGATATCATTTCTTTGCAACATTGTAATTACATCCATAAACAGTGCTTCTACTTCTGCGTTACACATCTCTGAATAACATTAATAATCAGAGCATTCCACAATGATATGGGACCAGATTCAGACGGCAAAGAGGGAGAAGTTTTTGAATTTGAGTTTAGTCTATGAATGTGTATTTCCTATGTTTGTCCGTTATTGATGCAATAAAGTTGAATGTTTTGTGTCACAAGTCTTCTTTCTCTCGCTGACCCATGGGCACCGGAGGAGGTGCAACAGGCAGCAATGCCCAGCAGGTATTAACAGCTACCTGTACAATCCTGGAGTATAATTATTCAAGTATACAGTAGGTGATCTGGTTATGGGCACCGGACTTGCTTACTTGGACGACCCGGGTCCACGCCACCACCGGGATATATAGGGATCTGGCCACCCCCACCGGGATACACGGGCACCTGTCCGCCCCCACCAGGGCCTATGCCACCGCCCCCGGGCCCGATTGGGACGCCACCAGGACCGATTGGGATACCACCTCCTGGGCCGATGGGGATGCCTGGGCCGTGCGGACCCGTTGGGATTCCAGGGTATGGACCGCCGGGGTAGGGGCCGCCGGGGTAGGTGCCGCCACCAACAGCGGGTACTTGAGAGCACAGGCGCAGGTATTCATCTGTATGGGGTAGTAGACAAGTCAGTTAACTTCTTTATTAATGGCCGATGTGATACCGATTTTTTTTATCATCACCCTTGCCCGATATCCGATTTCCGATACCCGATATTTGAGGCCGATGTGGGTTTAAAAAAAAGTTTAAAAAATGAATCAAGTTGAAAATAAACATTTATTTAACATTATCAAATTGAGGTAGAACGTGTAACATTTGAACACCCACTCTAACAATCAAGTAATGTCTAAAAATCAAGTAATACAAAAATAGTGCTTGGTGCTTTTAAAAAAACGAACAACATAAAATAATAATAAATCTTGCGTATCGGCCAAAACCACACGTGTATCGGCCGATACCGATACACTTAAAAAACGCAAATTTCGGTCTATCCTCAGTTACAACCTTATCGGAATCAACATGGTAGATACCATGTCTTAATCAGGACTCTTGGTTATGCCATAGCAATGTTGTTAAGCTTAAGTAGTTGAGGTTTTTTTTAGCTACGTAATTGTGAATGGGATCACTTTGCTGGCGATCCTATCCACATGAAAGGGCTACAGGTAGATTAATTAACATTTCTAGTAAGCCCCATGCTGCACATTCGCAAATACCATCTTTTTCATGAATATTCACATGCAACACCACCATTCATTACTAAGTATTCATCATGATTTTGTTATTTACACTTTTCGTACATAAACAGGTGGATATTCTTCAATGTCCGCCATTTTGAATTATCAGTCATCTAGACATCTTTGACCTGATTGTTAGCATGCTCTGTAAATGACATGGGTAA
>NC_085878.1:2124409-2131909 GCF_034702125.1 Engraulis encrasicolus
GAAGGTGGGAGGATGGAGAATGGAGGATGGAGAATGGAGGGTGGATAGATGGATGGATGGAGGAGAGAGGGCAGAGGGCAGAGGGCAGCGTGAGGAGCCCCGTGGAGGTGGCATGTGAGAGGGCATGCGGCGGGCGGGTCCTGCCCCCGGGGCATTAATGAGAGGGGAAAAAGGGGAGAGGGCAAGAGAGGGCGGGTGGACGGCATGCAGGCACGGTATGTACAGTATGACGCTACGCCCCACTGACTCACTCGTCCACCCTTCAATCTCTTCAGCCATCCGCTCCTAACTTTGTCCATCTCTTCCACTGTCTCACCCTCTCTCTCTCTCTCTCCAGCTCATTCTCTCTCTCTCTCTCTCTCTCTCTCTCTCTCTCTCTCTCTCTCTCTCCTTTTCATCTCTTTCAGCTCACAGGTACAGTATGTACAGTGTGATGCCATGCCCCGTGGTCTCAATCCATGTATCTCTCTCTCTCTCTCTCTCTCTCTCTCTCTCTCTCTCTCTCTCTCTCGCTCACTCTCTCTCTCTCTCTCTCTCTCTCTCTCTCTCTCTCGCTCACTCTCTCGATTCCTCTACCCCCCCCCCTCTCTCTCTCTCCTCTTCACCTCTAGCCGTTCACCGGCATGCAAGAAAATAGCTCATTGTTGCGGAATTATGAGCAAGCGACTACTGACCTAAATTCAGAAGAGCCAGAAGTTCCTCTCCCCTCTCCCCTCTCCCCGCTCCCTGAACACTCTCTAGGCCTCTAGTCTGTCTCCCTCTCCCTCCCTTTCTCTCTCTCTCTCTCTGTCTGTTTTTCTCTCCGTGTCCATCCCTCCCTTTCTCTGTCTCTCTCTCTGTCTGTTTTTCTCTCCATGTCCATCCCTCCCTTTCTCTGTCTCTCTCTCTGTCTGTTTTTCTCTCCATATCCCTCCCTCTCTTTCTCTCTCTGTCTCTCCCTCTGTCTGTTTTTCTCTCCGTGTCCCTCCCTCTCTTTCTCTGTCTCTCTCTGTCTCTCCCTCTCCCACTCTTTTTCTCTCTGTGTCTGTCTTTCTTTCCATCTCCCTCTCTCTCTTGGCCTCTTCTCTGTATCCCTCTCCCTCTCTTTCTCTCCCTCTCTTTCTCTCTCTGTCTTCCTCTCCTTCCACCACTCTTCTTCTGTCTGCGTCTGTCTTTCTCTCCATCTCCCTCTCTCTTTCTTTCTCTCTGTGTATCTGTCTGCCCTCCTCCCTCTTCCTCTCTGTCTGTCTGTCTCTCCCTCTCCCCCGTTCTCTCTCTGTGTCTGTCTCTCCCTCTCCCCCCTTTCTCTCTCTGTACCTCTCTCTGTACCTCTCTCTCTCTCTTTGGTCCCACCTTCTCTCTTTCTCCTCTTCTCCCCACTCCATTTGTCTGTCTATATTCCCCTCTTTCTTTCTCCCCCACTCTCCCTGCCCCCTCTCTCTGTCCCTCTCTATTTGCAAACGTTCTGTCTCTGCCCATCTCTCACTCTCCCACTCCCTTTCTCTCTCTCCCTGCTCTGTCTCTCCCTCTTTCACTCTCCCTATCTCTCTCTCTCTCTCTCTCTCTCTCTCTCTCTCTCTCTCTCTCTCTCTGACTCCCCCTCTCTTTCTCTCTGACTCCCACCCTTCCCTCCCTCTCTCCATATTTTCCTCTTCCTCTTCTTCCTCCACTTAGCAGCAGTTCAACTGTTCTTCTCAACATGGCTGGCCGGCCTCATTGCTGCCTTGGGAGACGGCTCTTAAAGTGACACTGTCCCATTTTTGGAAATAAGCTTGTGTTACACCTCCCCTTGAGTTAAATAATAGGGTTTTACCGTTCTCCTGTACTTTCAACCGTTCTCTGGCTATGGCAGTGCAAATTTTACCTCCATGCTAGCAGTTAACATTGAGTCCTATGAGACCAGCTCGCGGCTAACTGGTCTCATAGGACTCAATGTTAACTGTTAGCTTGGAGGTAAAATGTGCACTGCCATAACTAGAAAACGGTTGGAAGTACAGGAGAAAGGTAATTATTATTTAACTCAAGGGGAGGTGCAAAATAAGCTTATTTCCAAAAATGGGACAGTATCACTTTAAGTCTTGCTCTTGCTATTGCTTACTCCCCCTCACTCTCACTCTCGCTGAACCCCTACAGATCTGCAGATCTCTGGATCTCTGGATCTCATGATGCATGGACCAGGGGCAGCCTTATGGGCGCCATAAATGGTGGTGGGGTCAGTGGGGGGAGGTAGGGGGTGTTGTCGGCACGACTGCAGTGCTCACCACCGCGAATTAGCACAGTTAGCATTTTTTATAGCAATTTCAGTGAAACTAGCGGGATATTTCTTTATCTTTAACTATTTGACTTGTGTGTGGGGGGCATCGTTAAGTTTGTTCATCACGTGGCAGGAGAGGGTCTTGCTCGGAGTAAATCAGTGTAGGATCACCACTGCAATCCCTGCCACTGACATTAATCAAGTGTCGCTGAAGGATGTTTGGACTATTTGAATGTCCCCACAGTCCTGGAAGTCAATATTCCTCCACAGAGCAGTGGAGAGATGGAGCGAGACAGAGAGAGAGCGAGAGCGAGAGGGGGGGGGGGGTTGGGAGAAAGAGAGAGAGAGAGTTTGGAGAGTTGAAACACAGTGAAGTTCTGACTGAGTGATGATTGCGGGGCTGACTGACGGTAGGGACACATAGACGCAAATGTGGCCAAGCGAAGCGAACTTCGCCATTCATTCCTATGAGGGAGGCGAAGGCAAGTGAACAGGAGCGAAGCGAAGCAAAATTATTCAACGAAGTTTAATATCATGCAAATGAGGAGCGAATTTCGCCTGTGGCGGCCAATCAAATCAACAACAAGACTGTTTCATTCCATTTGATTCGCCACGACGACCTGATGATTGTTGAGCTGTCAGAATGGAACACTGAATTTCGCCTCTCTTCGCCTCGCTCATTTCGTCTGCCATGTGTCCCTATAGTGTGAGAACTTGGCTTGACTACGATGGAGCCGAGGGCAGGGCAGAATGTAAGAAATATTATCACTTATGACTATTAACCCATTGATGCCTGATGTTGCGTTGCGCAACATTGGCCCTGGCGCCTGGAGTTGCATTACGCAACATTCACGCTCATGAGATTTGAGACAACTTTATTCAAAATCTCGGTTTGTTTGAGATTAATGAACACATTCTAATGAAAAATGAGTGTCTTAGCGTTTAAATGCAACTTTAGTGCATATTTTTATGTGGTTCTGCTTCTGATATATTTAGGTTTTTATAGGCTGAGGGCAGCTTTTCTTAAAAAAGGGCTCAGGCATTCAGCACCCTTTTTTTGCAAGTGCCTTAGGCATCAATGGGTTAATTAACTAACTAATACTAAATGAAGTCTGCTCATGCCTAGCTTCAGGTACCATCATTCAGCCCTGTGAAGGTGTGAGTGCACGGTTAAGGGAGGACTGTCTACACCAGTGCTCTCCAATTATTATTGTCCAAAGCCCAAATTATGTAGCGCAAGTGAAGCTGCGGGCCAAACCAACGCCCCAACGCAATGAAAAGCAAGTTAGATGTCTGGACAGAGAACAGATTTTCCCTTTTCCGTTTTACCTTCTTGTCCGTGTCTGTTATGAGACTGTTAGTACAAGATTTAACTCTCTGTGAAAGCTTTGGTGAGATATGACCCACTGAAGTTGTAGTGATCAAAAATCACACCACACATTTATGTTTTCATTTGTTCTGACCTCATGGCGGGCCAAACGTTTGCCATGCCCGGGCCGGATTTGGCCCGCAAGCCTTTGTTTGGAGACCAAGGGTCTACACATTCGCATTTGGCAGAGGCGAGACAAAGACAAAGAGGCGAGAACACCAAGACCTGACACCTCCTATTCCTCTCCTGTGGAGAAATTTCCACTATAATCCATCATAACTTTGAGATAGTCTTGGCAGATCATCTTGGCATTCCTCCTGCCTGCCGGCTTCTATTTTTTCTTTCCCATTTGATTTCAGAAGGGTTGCCAACCCACTCCAATGAGAAGCAATTCATTAAGCACTTGCCCTTCCTGTATTTGCTGGAGTATGACACACAGGAAGCAGTATGAGCAACAGGATCAGGAAGTGCCCACTTTTTTTTGTAGCCTCTTACTGCAGCAGGGGTCGCCGGCGACCCTATTCACTTGCTGAAAATGCTTACCTACATCATAACAACATTGCTATGACATTACAGAGAGCCATAGTGCTGCGCTAAGGAGTTAAAGGATTTTTATCTTTCGCAATAGGACAGTGGAGAAGAGACAGGAAGTGAGTCGGGAGAGAGAGAGACCGAGAAAAGACCCGGGCCGGAATCGAACCCGGCTCCCCAGCATAGCAGTCCAGTGCCCAGATGTTAGAGTCACAGCTGGGCCAGGAAGTGCCCACTCTAATAACAAAGAATTAGCAAAACACTTGGGGTTCGTTTCAATATGGAACCTCCCGTCCTCTCCTTGTACATGTGGCGTCGTGCTGCGAGGTAAGACGCCATTGATGACAGCATTTTCATTCAATATCTCACAAAAGCACAATTCAGAAGTAATTTTCACATTTGCAGTGTTGAATGGTAAAAAAAGTCCCCCAAAAGTTGTTGTGTCTAGGCTGAGAGTGGAGAAACTTTGTTTGTCTCCAAGGAGGCGGGACGTCAGCAAAGCACAAGGCGAGGATGGGAAGGGGAGGTTAGATAACGAGATGGACTCATTCATATCTTGCAAAGCATAGTTAACGGGTAATTGGGATTTTGAATGGAGAACCCCCCCCCCGAAAAAAAAGTTGCTATGTATTGGCTCAGAGCAGGGACACTTTATAGTCCAGTGCAGATATGACTTAAGCCCCAAAATATTCTAATGAGGTTTCTCAGTGGCTTCCAGTTATATCAGATGTATGTGAAAACATTTAAAATATCTCCCAAAATCGGACTGCCCAGAGGCGGGGAGGGGAGGGGACAGGAGCAAGTATGGTAGTTTGACTGGCACCATAAGTAGGTAACAAACTAATGCAACTTGACACTTATAGACGGAACTGATCAGTGAGAGGATGAAAGAGACAATATCAAACACAGCCGCTCACTTTCTGCATTTGTACAACGAGAACAGCAGCAGTAAGGAAGGAAGTGTAGTGCCATTGGACAGGTCCATCTGTACAGTACTCACCGATGCAGCGAGAGCCGTCTTGCGCTGTGTCATAGCCATGTGGGCATCTGCAGAAGTAACTGCCAATGGTGTTGGAGCACTCTCCACCACTACACAGGCCTGGCACGCTGGCACACTCGTCACGATCTGCCAGGGAAACAGAAATAGCATACATGGGATTTTCGTTTACAAACATTCGTGTTGTGAGGAGGGGCAAAATGCTAAGCAGCCAACCACGTGAGCTAATTTTTTGACCGGCAGCAGTTTCCAACAATCAGAGATTGAGCAGTGCGCAGCCAGGGTCGCGCAGCCACGGATTGTTTACAAACGGTAAACCCATGTATAGCATGAGGAGACACGCCACCGCGAGGGAACAGCAGCGTTTCAAACTGACACCTTGTGGACCATCTCCAAAAAACATATCAATACAGTACAGTACAGACACAGCGGCTGGGTTTAGGGTTTTTTTATACTTGGAAACTCCAGCCTCAGGAAAGAACAAAGACGGTGAAAATGGGGGAAAAACATGATCACAGGATATAAAATTCAGACACTCATCTGCTGGCATGTCATCCCTGACTGTTGAAAAACCACCTTTGGTTTGTTGAGGCAGCAAATTATGATTACGAGAAAAACTACCCGTAGCTGAGTCGGTTTCCTTATGGAGCCATTCTGAGAATTAGATGATTATTTCTGGGCAAAACAGTGCAGATATACTCAAGTTTAATTCAAGCTCTGTTGCCACAAAGGCGTTCTTGGCCTACAGTGTATATATTAGTGAATCAAATAGAACTGTACAAATAATATTGGTTTGGAACTTTTGTGTAGTTAAAAGCCACTATTACTTGTGCATGTTATAATAATACACGTAGCAAGAGGACAATTAGCTCTTTATTCAGATCAGTCTTGGCAAGACGAAAACAACAAGGAGGTTTCTCAGAGGCCTTGAGTATAACTCTTTTCTTCAAATCACCCAGCGAAAAACAGAAAACTGCAAGCTTGACTCTTACAGTAAAAGTTCCTTGTACAGGCCGTAGATTCAGCCTGTACTGACAGTGGAGGATGTTAGCTTAGATTTACTTATGGATTAGTACTCCACATTGCGTTATTGAAAAATCCTCCACGCTGCCTCCCGCTGAGATGCATACATGGGAAGTACACTGCTGCATGCTTCCTCTGTCACTGCACAGCTACACTCCTCCATCCTCCAGGGGAGAGAGAGAGAGAGAGAGAGAGAGAGAGAGAGAGAGAGAGAGAGAGAGAGAGAGAGAGAGAGAGAGAGAGAAAGACAGAGAGAGAGAGAGAGAGAGAGAGAGAGAGAGAGAGAGAGAGAGAGAGAGAGAGAGAGAGAGAGAGAGAGAGAGATGAAGCAACCGCAGAGTGAGTGACCCGGGGCTCTGTGGTGTATGGGCCCAGCAAGACAGCAACCACAGAGTGAGCTCCACTGCTCTCCACACAGCTCCTCCAGAGAGAGTAGAGAGAGAGAGGTTCCATTGGCCCATTGTTTCCTGGTTCTATTATTGCCCCCCTTAGGCAGACATAGGCAGACCTAAGGACTGTTCTATTCATTGTAGGAGCATTATGACACGCCCCTTTAGGCAGACCGGAACCTGGTCGCGTTAGGTGCCCATAGAAACCTATTAAGTTGGCATATCTCTATATACTTAAAGAATCTCTGGCTCCACTGCTCTCCACACTGCTCCTCTGCTCTCCACACAACTCCACTCACTGCTCCTTCTCTCTCCACACAGCTCCTCCACTCTCCACTCAGCTCCTCCTCTCTCCACACTGCTCCTCCTCTCTCCACACAGCTCCACAGCTCCTCCTCTCTCCACACAGCTCCTCCTTTCTCCTCTGCTCCTCCTTTCTCCACTGCTCCTCCTCTCTCCACACAGCTCCACTGCCCTGCTCTCCACACAGCTCCACTGCCCTCCACACAGCTCCACTGCCCTCCACTCAACTCCACTGCTCCTCCTCTCTCCACACAGCTCCACTGCTCTCTGCTCTCCACACAGCTCCTCCTCTCTCCTCTCAGCTCCACTGCTCCTCCTCTCTCCACCAAGCTCCACTGCTCTCCACTCAGCTCCACTGCTCTCCACACTGCTCTCCACACAGCTCCACTGCCCTCCACACAGCTCCACTGCTCTCCACTCATCTCCACTGCTCTCCACACAGCTCCACTGCTCTCCACACAGCTCCACTGCCCTCCACACTGCTCTCCACACAGCTCCTCTGCTCCTCCTCTCTCCACTCAGCTCCACTGCTCTCCACACAGCTCCTCTGCTCCTCCTCTCTCCACACAGCTCCTCTCAGCTCCACTGCTCTCCTCTCAGCTCCACTGCTCTCCACTACTCTCCACACAACTCCACTCACTGCTCCTCCTCTCTC
>NC_085878.1:2134409-2139409 GCF_034702125.1 Engraulis encrasicolus
ATCGTGTGAAAATGTCCATCAACACACTATACAAGGACAATAGTTGAAGTGTGTTGCTAACTATGTTCATAAAATATATTATTTGATTTTTAAATGTATTGTATCGACTCATATGATTTCAGTAGATATGTAGCCTGACATTTCAAATGTGGTCTTTGATTAAAGTGTTACTTTATATTTACACAGTTTTAGTTAATTTCTTGACATGGGTGGGCGTGTTCTCCATTGACTTGCATTGCCTGAAAGTACCTACACTACCTACGGAAGTTGGGAAGCTCCAGCTGCCATTTCCCAGTGCTGTCGCAAATTGCTGTGTCCTCTCTAGTGTTATTTTCTACCTCTATGCACATAACACACTTCATTGTGAATCTGTTGTGTGTGTGTACTCTTTATTTAAAGAAAAACAAACAAAAAAAACCTAACCCCTCTTTGCAACTGCACTTGTTGTTCTGTATATTTCCTGTGCACCTTGTATTTGCTTGTGATGTTGGCTATGATTATGTCCTCCTTTGAAAGTCGCTTCGGTTAAAAAGCGTCTGCCAAATGCAATGTAATGTAATGCAATGTAATGAATCTTAACACACGTAGTCCAAAATAGAAAGCGTCCCATGATCCCTTGGTGTAATGGTAATTAAGGCCCATTTAAAAGACAGTCAGCAGCCTAATTGATATTTACGCCCATGGTAATTAAGACTAATTGATATACGCCCAAGATAATACATAAGACCTTTCTGAAACCACAGTGAACCACAGCCCACAGGATGTTGCTTTTACAAGGAGACAGAATTTGGTTCAAGTTAAGTGGAAAAAACTCCCTTTGAATTACTCTATTTGAGACTATGAGAGAGGGGCGAGGACACATCAAGTTGAATTAACCCATTGTGTCCTGGAGCGACATATACACTGCATTCATGTTCTTGAGATTTTAGCTGTTTTATTAACAATGTCAGTATCTGGTGCAGAATGAAGGTTCTGGCTTTTAAATGCAACTTATTTCATGTTTTTAGGTGCTTTGGAGGCTGAGATATTTAGTTTTTAATAGGGAGAGAGCACCTTTTCCCAAAAAGGGCTTAGGCTAAAATGGGTTGAGTTGTTAACGCAGGCTGTGCTGCCTTGGAAATGTGGGCAGTGCATGTGCTGTAGTCTTTGCGAGTGTACAATAGTCTTTCTAAATGCATTATAAATGCATTTACTGTAAGACATTGTATTTAGTAGTTTATTTGTCGGGGACAATACAGAGTACAATGTCATAATCATATTGAAATGGCAATACCATGACAATACATGTACGTGTGCTACATGAAAGTTTCTATTTCAGTTCAAACAAGTGCTTTTGTACACCACTGTAGTTGGGACAGGTGCGTAGGATATTATCACAGTGAGGTTGTCATTCAAGCGTAAAGAAATCCTGCAAACTGTCCAGTTCACCAGCAAACTAAGGCAGTCATGGGTAAGCGGTTAGGGTGTCAGACTTGTAGTCCAAAGGTTGCCGGTTTGACTCCTGACTCGCCAGGTTGGTGGAGGGAGTAATTACCCAATGCTCTCCCCTATCCTCCTTCATGACTAAGGTACCCTGAGCATGGCACCGTCCCTCCTCACTGCTCCTTTTCGGGCGCCATTGGGGGCTGCCCCCTTGGACGAGTGAGGCATGATATTTTGTTGTGTGCAGTGTTCACTTGTGTGCTGTGGAGTGCTGTGTCACAATGACAATGGGAGTTGGAGTTTCCCAGTGGGTCATTCATTCACATTCATACACAAACTTTAATACAACGTTTCGGACATGCAACCTTCAGTTCTTCAGTTGTTTAAGATTAAGGTTAACTCTACCTGCAGAAGGTTGGACGACCAAAACATTGTATTAAAGTTTGCAGGTGGAATGGACTGTGAGTGGGATTTCTTTACAAATAAAAGTTTCTAGCCAGATGACTAACATGCAACCCCAGTGCATATAGCAGCAATTTTATAATGCAAATGCATATCATTTTTTTCTTTTGATATCTGTATCTCATGCAAGACAACAACAACTAAAGATCTTCTTCTACCCACCTTCGCATTTCTGGCTGATTTCGTTGAACTTGTGTCCGGCGGGGCACTTGCACTCGAAGGATCCTACGGTGTTTATACAGGTCCCTCCTTGGCAGAGACCAGGGATGGCCTGGCACTCGTCCACATCTGCAGAACAGAACGCAGAAAAACATGCGTCAGGGAGACAGAAGAGAAAAAAGACAGACAAGCCTGTCATGGCATGGCAGCTCATTTGTTCGCACCACGAAAGTCGTACGCGTCTGCCAGAAAGGGTATCGATTTAACAAATGGTGTGTGAAAATGCAAAGGGCAAGGCTCTCCACATTGTACGACCCACCACACAGAAAAACATAACTGGATTGATCACATCCTCCTCCTCCTCCTCCCCCCTCTCCTGGAGCCGAGATAACCCAGAAAACATCCCTCAAGTATATCTCCCGCAGTAATGATCGGAAGTCACTCGTGCCAAGTCTAAGTCAGTGGTTTTCAAAATGGGGGCCGGGGACCCCCAGGGTGGCTACCAGGGGGGGGATATGGGGGCCACGGCTGGTTGGCAGGGAAAGTATGGCAAAAACAAACAAAAAATCATTGCTGTACACCAACAGTGATATTTCCATTAGTTAAAGGTACACTGTGCAGGAAATGGTCAAACAAGTTACTGCAACTATGCTGCTAATTGAAACTGGGCTGCCTATTGCCAAATTCGATCTTTACATGAAAGTTTACTAAGTAATAAACAAATATTTTCTAGTATGGTCCAAGTACAGTCATTTTTGCAGTTAAAAATGGCTATTTTTGGAAATTCAAAATGGCGGACCATGGAGAAGATTCCCCTTTTCATGTATGAAAAGTGCAATTTTTCC
This sequence comes from Engraulis encrasicolus, assembly GCF_034702125.1. Taxonomy (NCBI): domain Eukaryota; kingdom Metazoa; phylum Chordata; class Actinopteri; order Clupeiformes; family Engraulidae; genus Engraulis; species Engraulis encrasicolus. The sequence continues at coordinate 2,137,298 of NC_085878.1, forward strand.
AGTCATAATGAATAATTAGAATTTGATGGTGGTGGTAAGTATTCATGAAAAAGGTAACATTAGTGAATGGGCAGCATGAATTCTGGAAATAAACAACAAAAAATCTCACACAGTGTCCCTTTAAGAACAGCATTATAATCTATTGCATCTCTAAACATATGGTACACGTAACTAATGTAATTTCTTTATATCCCAGTGGGGCTCAAACTCACAGACCTAGACTATGGTTGTGAAAGGGGGGTGAACAAGAAAAATAGTGTGTCATGTCAGCCCATGTAAAGGGGGCCTTGGCTGGAATCTACAGATATACGGGGGGCCAGTGGTGTAGTCTACTTTTTATGGTGGGTATACTGTACGTTTGAGCATTTTTTGAAGTGGGTATACTGTAAATATTTGTGCCATTCAAAACAATGGATCAATCTATTTTAAGTGGGCATACTGAAATCCCTGAAATTTAGAAGTGGGTATACTCCGTATACCCGCGTTCTACGTAGGCTACACCACTGTGGGGGGCCTTGTCATGGTTAAGTTGGGAAAGCCCTGGTCTAAGTGTTTGACCCCTGATATACTACAGGACTGCACACTATACAGGGCTGATGACACAGCTTACACATGTACCACCATCCCAAGCCAGCCATAAAACTACAACCATCAGATGCATTACAGATCACAACACCCCCCACACACACAAACACACACACACACACACACACACACACGACACTCCAAGCCCGTCCCCCTCCAGTGCATAAAGACGAGAGTTCACTGACGCTTCCCAGTCATTTTCTTGGAGCGTGGTTTGCGTGACCCCTTGAACGGGCTGGGGGTGCAGTAAAGTGTACAGGCCAGGGCTGCTTAGCTTCTCCCATTGCATGTGGTGGGGGGCCCCAAACACAGGTGCAAGCCTCTCCAAACACCCTTTGTCATGCGCTTGGCCTGCTTGGCCTGCTTGGCCTGCTTGTCCTGCTTGGCCTGCTTGGCCTGCTTGGCCTGCTTGGCCTGCTTGGCCTGCTTGGCCTGCTTGGCCTGCTTGGCCTGCTTGGCCTGCTTGTCCTGCTTGGCCTGCTTGGCCTGCTTGGCCTGCTTGTCCTGGCAGCATACAGCATACGTTGAACTTCGGCTTTTTTCGCACACCTCAGCTGGCAGGTGCGTCGGAGATGGCACCATACTGTAGGTCACTCAGCAATAGTTTAAAGAAACTCCCGCACACTGACCATTTCGCTGTTCTTTCTTAAATAAACGACGTTTCGGTACTTGACCTTCATCAGGCAATCCTGGTCAGTGTGCGGGAGTTTCTTTAAACTATAGCATACAGCATACAGCATGTGTATGAAGTAGGGCTGTAACGATACACTCAACTCACGATTCGGTTCGTATCACGATTTTTCGGTTCGATATACCCCACGATTTCACATTTACCAACTTTATAAATTGAAATTATGAATAAAAATCTTTAAAGTTTACAGGTAGAATATTTTACAAGAGGCTGATAACAATTTTGAAAAGTTTAAATACAGTAGTCATGATGATTTGAAGCTTGGAAGCACTATCACTTCATATCATGTGGTTGTTTTCTGGACTGATGGGTAACAAAACTTTGAAAGGGCATATCACGATACTGCCTCCTTGTATCGCGATACAGTATCGTGACACTTTGTATCACGATTTCTCGGTTCGATTCAATATCGTTACAGCCCTAGTATGAAGTAAAGGGCCTTTATGTCTGACTAGAATTACAAGAGAGCAGAGGTCCTCCCTCCCTCCCTCCCTCCCTCTCTCCCTCCCTCTCTCCCTCCCTCTCTCCCTCTCTCCCTCCCTCCCTCTCTCCCTCCCAGTGTAAATTATCATCTTGGAACCAACCACAGTATACAGTATGCATGGGACGCTGCTTGTGATGTGCGCATATGTTTGCATGTGTGTGCAAGGTGTGTGTGTGTGCAAATGTGTGTGTGTGTGTGTGTGTGTGTGTGTGTGTGTGTGTGTGTGTGTGTGTGTGTGTGTGTGTGTGTGTGTGTGTGTGTGTGTGTGTGTGTGTGTGTGTGTGTGTGTGTGTGTGTAATGACTATAAGTATGCACATGCGTGCGTGTCTGTCTACTGGTGCTGTATACTTG
>NC_085878.1:2144409-2146909 GCF_034702125.1 Engraulis encrasicolus
GTCCTGATGAGGGGGGGCGGTGTGATGTGGCGTGGGGTGGGGTGGCGTGTGTTTAATATGGTCCCGATGAGGGGGGCGGTGTGGGGTGGCGTGTGTTTAATATGGTCCCGATGAGGGGGGCGGTGTGATGTGGCGTGGTGTGGGGTGGGGTGGCGTGTGTTTAATATGGTCCCGATGAGGGGGGCGGTGTGATGTGATGTGGCGTGGGGTGGGGTGGCGTGTGTTTAATATGGTCCCGATGAGGGGGGCGGTGTGATGTGGCGTGGGGTGGGGTGGCGTGTGTTTAATATGGTCCCGATGAGGGGGGCGGTGTGGGGTGGCGTGTGTTTAATATGGTCCCGATGACAGGCAAGAGGGCACATGCAGAGGCCATCAGGACCGGAGCCGTAATGCACTGCACTGTCTGGAGGAGAAGCACCAGGAGACCTAGTGTCTGGACACACACACACACACACACACACACACACACACACACACACACACACACACACACACACACACACACACACACACACACACACACACACACACACACACTCACACCCTCACTCACTCACTCACTCACTCACTCACTCACTCACTCACTCACTCACTCACTCACTCACTCACTCACTCAAGTAGTTGTTCTCTCACTCAGTCACACACTCACTAACTCACTCTCACATGCTCTCTTTAGTACACTCATTCGCTCATTCACACACTCACTCACTCCAGTCTCTCTCTCTCTCTCTCTCTCTCTCACACACACACACACACACACACACACACACACACACACACACACACACACACACACACTGGGGAAAGTGCCTAGGAGCAGTCAGACATTGTCGTTCTCCTCAATTAGAGCTGGTGATAGGTGAGTCAGTGAGCCACTCAGTGTGTGTGTGTGTGTGTGTGTGTGTGTGTGTGTGTGTGTGTGTGTGTGTGTGTGTGTGTGTGTGTGTGTGTGTGTGTGTGTGTGTGTGTGTGTGTGTGTGTGTGTGTATGCGTGCATGCCTGTGTCCATGTCTGTGTATGTATGTGTGTGTGCGTGCCTGTGTGCGTGCATCCATGCGTGCGTGCGTGCGTGCGTGTGTGTGTGTGCGTGTGTGTGTGTGTGAGGCACTCAGTGTGTGCTTCCACTCAGGTCGGCAGTCTGTGTCTCCTGGGACAGACACTCTGCTGCTGTCTGACCTGGAATAGTAGTCATGCCGTGCGGGGGCGGGATCATTGGTTTTCCATGCTCCAAGGGGAAGGTGCTGCTGACCTACTGCAGGAGTGGTTCTTAACCCTCTGAGGTCCGAGTGCCCTTCAGAGGGCAATGTGTCTCCAAAAACAAATCTTTAATTCTGTGAGTTTTTGTCATTGAAACATATGTCACACCATTAGAAACCTCAGACCTTCCAGGTCCCATATATATATATATATATGAAATGAAAATACTTGAAAATGTTAGGGTGGTGCAAGCAGCCTAAAAGCCTCTGAAAAGCCTTAGACCTCAGAGGGTTAACCTGGGGTGCAGGCACCCCCAGGGGGTTGCGGCAGAGATTTCAGGGGGTGCGCAGAATTTTGTTTGTGTTGAGGTTGTGACCAAAATTATGCTTGCAAACATTATAATCCAAGCCAAATTAAGACCAAACTAAAACATTGTTGGTCCCCATTTTAAGTCATTAAGGTAATGATCAATGTCTCAAGCAAGAATCATTGTAATTAATCACTTCAATCATTTTTAGTGCACATACACGTGTGGAAGTTTGTTTTGGGGGTGCGCGGCTTGTCTTCGGCACTGGTAAAGGGGTGCGTGGAGAGGAAAGGTTAAGAACCACTGTACTACAGGACAGGAGGGCTACACTGTAGCCTAGCCTGCTCTGCTCACAGTCCTTCAGGCAGTCACCTATAGCAGTGTTTCCCAACCTTTTTTGTCCTGCGTACCCCCTAAGCCATTTTGTCATATGATGAGTACCCCCTCACCCTCATTCATGCTCTATTCCTCTATCCCAATGTGACTACACTCAATATATTTGCTATTATTACATCTTTCCGCGTACCCCCTGATGTGTGCTCGCGTACCCCTAGTGGTACACGTACCCCTGGTTGGGAAACACTGACCTATAGATTCCAAAAGGACTGTGTGGAATTGGGATTTGTCACCTATAGATTCCAAAAGGACTGTGTGGAATTGGGATTTGTCACCTATAGATTCCAAAAGGACTGTGTGGAATTGGGATTTGTCACCTATAGTCTAAAAGGACTGTGTGGAATTGGGATTTGTCACCTGTAGAGTCTAAAAGGACTGTGTGGAATTGGGATTTGTCACCTATAGTCTAAAAGGACTGTGTGGAATTGGGATTTGTCACCTATAGTCTAAAAGGACTGTGTGGAATTGGGATTTGTCACCTATAGAGTCCAAACGGACTGTGTGGAATTGGGATTTGTCACCTGTAGAGTCCAAAAGGACTGTGTGGAATTGGGATTTGTCACCTGTAGAGTCCAAAAGGACTGTGTGGAATTGGGATTT
>NC_085878.1:2151909-2181909 GCF_034702125.1 Engraulis encrasicolus
ACCAAAGGAGGACGCACGCTTCCAGGGGTGCACGCACACACAGGTACACATCACCAGCACGCAAATGAGCACACACTCAGAGAAACACAACAACGAGCACACATAAACAGATACTGTACAGAACGACACACACATGAACACACAGAGACACATTGACACGCACACACACACACACACACACACACACACACACACACACACACACACACAGACACACACACACACAGACACACACACACAAAGGCTTTTGAGAATAGGTGTGGACAGAAAATGGTGAGAATAGAGAGAGCATTGTGTGGTTTGTGCTTTTTTAAATAATGACTTGGCTGCCTTGAGAGGTGGGCTGGGGAAGTGTATGTTTTTTAACTGAAGCGAAAGATTCGCATAGAGTCAGGGCCGCTGACAGCTTTTGCCAGGCCCAGGTCAAAGGGGCCTATATAGGGCCCCCTCATCCAATACGTATAATGTAATGAAACACACAATTTTGGGCCCCCTCTCTCCCTGGGCCTGAGACAACTGACCCCTTTTTGTCCCCCTCTGTTGGCTTTCCTGCATACAGTGCAGTGTGGGACAAAGGAGAGGCAGCATAACCCTTTCACCAGGGTTGCCAGATGAGGCTGATGATTTCCAGTCTCAAAAAACGCTCAAAACCCGCCTGGAAGCACTAAATACCGCCCAATTCTATTGATTTCTATGGCCAAAAATTGGGAGTTTTTTTCTCCATTATCCATTTTTACCCGCAGACGGCCATCCTAAGCAGCGCAATTGGGCGGGAAACCGCCCAATCTGGCAACACTGCTTCTCACAGCACAGTCGGCACAGCCTCAGCCCAACACAGCCAGGTCTGGAGAGGGCTGTTGTTCTCTGGAAAGACTGTTTCGTTCGAGACACAATGCACACAAACACACGCCCACGCAACTCACAAAACACAAGCGAAATGAACTTTCTCTCCCTCTTGCAATCTATAAATCTCCCTCCTTCTCTCTCTCTCTCTCTCTCTCTGTCTCTCTCTCTCCCGTATCGCTCTCTCTCTACCTTTCTCTTTTTTGTCTCTCTCCGTCTCTCTCTCCGTTTTTCTCACAGATTGTCTCGCTCTCTCATGCGAACACAAACAACCACACACACAATTTAACTTGGGGATGAAAGACAGAGAATGCCCAAAAGAATAAGAAAGGGACTCGGCAGAGGGTAAAGGACTGGAGCGTTGCACACACACATACACACACACACGTACACACATATGCACACACACACACACACACACACACACACACACACACACACACACACACACACACACACACACACGCACAGACACACGCACACATGGACACACCCACACACATGCACACACACATGCACAGTCTCTCTTTCTCTCTCTCTCTCTCTCTCTCTCCCTCTCTCCCACACACACACACACACACACACACACACACACACACACACACACACACACACACACACACACACACACACACACACACACACACACACACACACACACACACACGCAACAATCACCCTATCCAGCAGGGATTTATCACGGGCGGACAAAGGGAAAGTGATGATGCCTATTTCACAAGGCTGCGTTTGTGGAGAGGAGAGGCCAAGTAATGGCCAAAGTATGACTGGGATGTTGACATCAGGATTTTCAACAGGCGCGTCTGACGAAAAGGGGAAAAACGATACGGCTGATCTTTGTGTTGTCGTGCTGATGGAAATATGCGGGTGATAATAGGCCATCCACCAACTGCTGCTTTGCTCGTATACGGAGTATACCAGTGATTCTCAAACTGTGGGTCAGGGCCCACTGGTCGGCCGCAAAGGTATTCCAAGTGGGCCCTGAAATTATTTTCTGAAAAAACTAAATAATGTTTGTTCCTGTGTTGCCACTGACTTAGGGCTGCACAATTAATCGGAAATAATTGAAAATCGTGATAAAATCGTGAAATCGAAGTTGTGATTTCAATCGTGATTTAATCGTGGCAATAGTGACCTACCTTTGAGAGCGTCCTTGAAGCCAGAACATACTGACAGGCTGGTGTTTCTGGACAGAAATCTGTCCACCTAGGTTTCATGCTATTGCCTTTACATATTTGTTACGATTCCTTTTATTTTGCTCATCCCGTATATAATTCATTCTTGGTTATATTTCATCTTGTTATACTTTTTTTTTTAATCTGCAAAAAATCAATAATCATGATTAATAATCATGATTACGATTTTGACCAAAATAATCGTGATTATGATTTTTTTCCATAATCGTGCAGCCCTACACTGACTATTCATTTCAGTTGCACTGTTCACTGGGTCAGCGGTGGGCCCCAAACATTTGTGAAAATTTCAAGTGGGCCCCAAGTTTGGAAAAGGTTGGGAACCCCTGGAGCATACTGTAGAGTGCCTTGTGATACATGTGTATTAGGTCTTTGTCTATGTCTTGTATCTATGTATCTATGTAAGCTGTCATACATCTTAATGTCCCTTGTGATTGATAAAAGTACTCTATTCTACTCTACTCTACTCTACTCTATTCTACTCTACTCTACTCTACTCTACTCTATTCTACTCTACTAATGGATGCCAACTAGCAGAGTTCGGCGGTAGAATGCCAGTAAAATTCCCTCCCGAAGCCTCATGCAGATACAGTCTGGTCCGTTAGCTCAGTATTGTACCGGGCCTCCCATGCCCAACTAGAGCGTGAACTGGAAGGTCACTGGTTCGAGCCCCGAGTGGCAAATTAGCGCAAGATGACCTCTGTAGCGCAAGATGACCTCTGTAGCGCAAGATGACCTCTGTTACAGATATGTATTGGGTCCATGGACCGCGGAAACGGCCGGGTCAGGGGGGCCGTGGCCCGGGTAACTTTTTGAAAAATAAAAGAATGAAGGCCTTCAAAAAAATAAATAAAGTCAAGTTATTTCCTTAACCAATATTAATATTTGACATGCGTGAATGTTGCAAAATCTGGAGATCTAAGCAAAAGCCAGCACTGAAAATCGCGCAGAAGAAGTAGGCTAGAGGTTGAGATGTGTGCAGTCAGCAGGACGGTCCATCCGTCTGTAGGATGGACCGTCCGTCGTCTTTTCAGTGCCATGTCCGGCGTAAGATTTAATGCTAAAATGCATTAAAATGCATGAAATTGCATCTAAGAAACGCAAATCACCCCCCCCCCTTGCGGCCCCCCCTCGTTCAAATACGTTCCGCGGTCTATGATTGGGTCCACCACGTACAGGCCAAGGCATTCAACAGGGGAGCTGCTGGGGAGAGGGTCCATGTTTCATGCACAATAACAAGCTGGCCTCGTTTGGGTTACCTGTCATAGCTCATGGCTGACAGGTTTATCGTGGCGTTTAACATGCTGTTATTCACGGCTATGACGGACATGGGATAGCCCTCTTCGGCTCGCCACTTTCCCGTGACAAGTCTCCTTCCCTGTCCACGTCTCTCTTGGCCTCGCTGTCTAGAGTATCTTTCTCTCTGTCTCTCTGTCTCTGTCTCTGTCTCTCTCTCTAAAGTATCTCTCTCTCTCTCTCTCTCTCTCTCTCTCTCTCTCTCTCTCTCTCTCTCTCCATCTCTCTCCCTCTCCATCTCTCTATCCCCATCTTTCTCCCTCTCCATCTCTCTCTCTCCATCTCTCTCCGAATGCCATTGGGGTGAAGTCTAAACAGGCGAGATGCGTATCGGTGGTGTGAGCGCCTCGCTACTCCAAATGGTGACTGGCAGCCGTCCAGCCACAGAAATCATTCCCACATTTCTACAGCAGACAACAACAGTCAGCGCAGGCGGGGAACAGAGGGGAGGTGGCCGAGTAGAGTCGAGTGAGTCGAGCACAAAAAAATACCTGTCCTGTTCCAAAAAGCCCCCCTGTCACCACCACCACCACCACTGCTGTTCGTTCTTGAAACAAATAAAACATTGTGTGCTTCGCAATTTCAAAACAGAGAGAAAGAAACGACGACGACAGTGCACGTGACCCACATGCAGCCATTCTCACTGACTGACTGACTGCAACTTTTGTTTTGGCCTGCCTGGCCCGGTGCTTTTGTTTTGGCCTGCCTGGCCCGGTGCTCCGCTGCTCCGCTGCTCTCTCTCTAGCATATCAAATATTCGAAACATAACTAGGTCAACCTCCTCCGTATAAATTATCCTCTTAAGTACTTTTGCAGCATTGTGAAGCTCCGTGAGCTCTCGAGATGGCTCATGGCTCATTTTCATATCTGGAGTACTACAGTAATTAATTACCCAGCATTCCTTTTTTTCATACTCGGTCGGTCCTGCACTGACGACGACGACAACAGTGGGGCCTGGGAAAGGGTCAGGAAAAGGCTCACACTTGAAAGTAATATCTGTTTAATGCTACCGAAATACTCTGCGCACTCCAGTGATCCTTCTCTTGCCTTTCTGCTTACACTAGGGAAGGGCTGCAGGCAGTTGGAAACTGGATGATGGCTGCCTTTGTAACAGCCTCCTCTGCCTCTCCTGCAGTGTCTGCAGATTGCTTTTTAATTTCAACACCGCCCTTAAATTTTTACCTTCCAAATTGGAATGTCAATGTGTGGATATATGCATATGGTATTTGTACTGTATGGTGTCTAAAGTTCATTGGAGAACGTCCTGTGAATGCAATGCCTTTGAAATTCCACCCAATACAAAAGTTGCAAAAAAAAATGAACCCTGCCGCCCAAAAAAAGAAGAATCGTGCCTTTCCAAAGTGTTCTGGAAAGCTGCTTCCATAAATACGCCAGCCACATACAGTATACTGCATATGCAGTCCTATATTTCACATACAAAACGTTCCAGCGTGTAAAGCCGTGGTAAAATAACAATGGGAGTGTAAATGATGGCGACGATAAAGCAAAAAAAGGCGGTGGGATGTCGGACAGCTCGTCTCAGCTCGCCTCTGCCTTTCTCTCTCTCTCTCTCAGGAGACCGAGTCACATGAGGAAGATAGGGAGTTCCTGTGCTGTGCTGTGCTGTGCTGTGCTGTGCGGAGGGAAACTGTAGTGTCATTCCAGTGTTCATCCAAGCTCTTTGTCCAAAGCACATCTGTGGGATACTCCCAATGTCTGCAGACATCTGGGAACAATCCGCACGGCAAACAGCTCAGTTCAGTTCAGCTCAGCACAGCTCTCAGCTCTGCACTGCTGCAGTCTCTCTCTTTCTCGCTCTCGCTCTCGCTCTCTCTCTCGCTCTTTCTCGCTGTCTCTCTCTCTCTGTCTCTGTCTTGTCTGTCTCTCTCGCTTTCTCTGTATTTCTCTCTCTCTCTCTGTCTCTCCCAGTCTGTCTCTGCATCTCTCTCTCTCTCTCTCTCTCTCTCTCTCTCTCTCTCTCTCTCTCTCTCTCTCTCTCTCTCTCTCTTTCTTTCTCTCTCTCTTTCTTTCTCTCTCTCTCTCTCTCTCGGAGAAAGGAAGCAGTCTCCATGCACAACCCAAGGAGAACAGCAGGCACTGCACTAGGCAGCAAGCGGTGAAATTATATCTTTTTACGACGTCTGAGGGAATGTCTTTATGATATTAGTGTAGTCTTGAGACACTGTTTATGCATACACCCACGCACGCTATATAAAAGTGCGTGACTCTTTCTGTTGTGCCCTGGGTAACCAGCGGGTCGGGGCTGGGTAACTAACCAGTCAGGAGGTCTTGGACTGAAACTGTGAGTCTTAACATTGGCTACAATGGAGTTCTTCTGTGTTTTCACCCAAACAATAGACTTTCGGTGTGAAGCAAGAGAGCAACACATTTGGAAGTGAGAGAGAGAGAGAAAGAGAGAGAGAGAGAGAGAGAGAGAGAGAGAGAGAGAAAGAGAGAGAGAGGGAGGGAGAGAGACACAATGAATTAGGTCACCTCTTTTCCTGGAGGGCTCCCAGTTTTAACGTGTTTATACCGAAATGCCTAACGTCTAACTTTTTTTTTTCTTTCCCCCTCCAGCTCCCGAGTTCCAATGTTAAGCCCAGCCCTCCCCTCTGGCTCGTGGATTAGCTTCACTGCAGCGCTGCGCTGCGCGACCATGCCAGGCCTTTTCCCTGCCTACGAACCGGTTGACCTAAGCTTCTCCTACACAGTGAACCTCAGAAGTGTTAATTCAAAACAATCAAGAGTCAATTTAACACTCCATGTGTTGACACTCCATGTTTAAGTGTTGGAAGTAACGCTGCTTGTGTACCGTGCTCCTCCTCAACCGCTTTTGTGTGTTTTGAGTGTGTGTGTGTGTGTGTGTGTGTGTGTGTGTGTGTGTGTGTGTGTGTGTGTGTGTGTGTGTGTGTGTGTGTGTGTGTGTGTGGTGTGTGTGTGTGTGTGTGTGTGTGTGTGTGGTGTGTGTGTGTGTGTGTGTGTGTGTGTGTGTGTGTGTGTGTGTGTGTGTGTGTGTGTGTGTGTGTGTGTGTGTGTGTGTGTGTGTGTGTGTGTGTGTGTGTGTGTGTGTGTATGGATATGAAAACTTGGGTGGAACTTTTGGGTTTCGAAGCACAGCTGTCAGTGGGATGAATAGTTGCTGCTTTGCTTTTTTGCAGGATGATTGCACTGTGCAACGCTTTCTTAATATCACACTGCTTTCTTCACAGCTTCATACAAAAGGGCGTGCATAACAGTGCAGCAGAGTGCAGACTGCAGCAGACTGCAGCCTTTCTGACAGTTTCGCGTGGATATTTTCAACCACATTCAGCCTTTAGTCAAGTCAAGATTCACAGCCGGTCACAGACTTACACTTAAATTATGTCTGCTTAATTTTTTCCCTCTGAAATGAACCAAACATATTTTTCATACTTCTGGTTAAGGATGCTTAGCGATGTCTGCATGTTTCTATATCCAGACTGGTCACTGTGACATTGACATGCAGTCAAAAATCTGATTATAAGCGCTGAAGAGAATAATTGTGCTGCACTACACGGCGTAGAGAAGAGTTATGGTTTATAGCATAAACATAAGCACATGGAGAATGTCACCAGCCAGCAGGAGAACAGGGCAACAGTACAAGGGAAGGCATCTCTTCTTAATTCAGACGGTTGCCAAGTGACCACAAACAGAGTGTTTATTTTGCAGCTGACTCATGACCCTACAACCCACATCATATTTTACGTCTGTGCTGACGAGATTTAATTAACCAGCGTTTAATGAAGTCAGTCTGCACTGCAGCACAGCAAATGGACACATGCCACTGGTAAAAGGCACAGGGTGGGGACGGGACATGCATTTGGAATATACTAACTACAACAATGGGCCAGGAAAACAATGTCCTCATCGGTACATGATGACATCGACATAACTATACAACCATAAACAACTGGAACATAGAACCTAACCACAGACAATCCAATGTATTAAAATTCCACATTTTATCGTCGGCGATGACATCGACGCAAGCATACACCCATAAACAACTTGAAACATACGACCTAACTAAACTCAGACAATCAAATGGATTAAATTCCACATTTTATCTACAATATGTTCTATTTCAAATAAGTTCTGGAATTTTGAAGATTTCATCCGAAATTTGTTTGCTGGGAAAATCAGACACAGAACAGAGCCTATAGTATCACTACCTCAGAACAACTAGCTGCTTTGATTTACAGTAAAGAGAAACCATTTCAATGCACGCATCTCCTTTGGTTTTTTTTACAACAAGGTCTGTTAGGAACCTGACTGGCCCTCGACTTGGCTTTGATACTGGCCACCTTGTTGGCAGTTCAGGCTTGTATATCTTCCCAGTCCAACAGATTCTTTTGTTTACATTCTGCTCATCGTGTGTTCCTCCTTCACGCTCCTAACCTGTAACAAGTCATTTCCTGTTTCGGGTCAGTGGGAGGCCCCTCAGAGATTAAACAAGTCACATTGGTCCTGTCCCCGCTCTAACACTTCCGCTTGATATTGACCTTGGCCATGCGTGCAGATCCAGGGGAGGAGCGGGGTAACGTGTCACCGCCTTCATGTCACAGAATCCATCCACATACGAGTCCAAAAAATATGAACTGAACTCACAAAAAAAGCGCTTTTGTGTCCCCAACTGCCCACCCCCACCCCACCCCCCCACCCCCCTAAGTGCTGACACCAGCTCTGCACTGCTGACCCTAGCACTCTGTTTCTGAGGTGCATGTGTATTATGAGGTCCCTCACCTGAACATGATGTCACTTCCTGTTGGCGATCTCACCTGTCTTTATCCTCACCTGACTCCTGGCATTACATTAGGTTACGTTGTGCTTTGTCTGCTTGTGTGAGTCACCTGCCCTTCGTTGTTTTTAACCAGTGACCCATCCTTTTTGCTTACTTCCCTTTCTATTTATGTTCCGCTCTTGTTATTTTCCTCTGCCAGTTTGTCTTGTTTGTGAACCTGTTTGTTTGACTGAGATTGGTTGTTATGAGCTTTTCCCGGTATTTCGACCATCAGCTTTATTTGTTTTAGCTTTGGGTGCTTTGTTTCGTTGCCTGGATCTTTTTTCCGTTAACATATTTTCTAGCATGGGCCGTTGTTAGTAAACTTAATTTCTGCCTAGACAGCGTCATACATAGTTGGGGTCTACATGCATAGTTGTGCCTTGTTTCCCTAAAAAAATGCATCACTATGTGATGATTACGTAGTATGCATCACCATTAAGACTATGCACCGATTCTGACACTACAACTACTGTCATCCGCAACAGTGTGGCTTTGTGGCTACTACTGAAAACAAAAACTCTTACAAACGAAAAAAAAAGATTAACCTTTGTTGAAACACTGGAAAAAGAGTCCCATGGAAATTTGCATGGACATCTTTGTCTTGAATGTGCAGCACCTTTAAAACTTGGACAATAGCATATTGTGATATTAGAATTCATGAATCTTTACAACGAAAGAAAATAGGTATCCTTTTTTTGGAAACAGAGCGCAATTCTTTATTTAGGCTTTTTTTTGTCTCTGTGCTTTTAGAAAAAAAACCAAGCAAAGAAAAAACAGCTTGGCAGCGAGGCTGAGGCAAAGAATAGTCCTCTCTTTCACACAACCCTCTCCAGCAGCGAACATCCAGCACATCTGCATTAAATAGAGCCAGCGAAGCAGATGAGAGCAAATGGACAATATATTCCAAAACGCAGCCTTTCAAAAGCCCCAAAAAAGAGGGGAAGACGGACGGGAGGGAAGGAAGGAGGGGATGAGATGAGGAAGGGAGGGGAGGGGAGGGAATAAAAAAAATCAAGCTACACAAATGACTGTGTGCCGCACACACACAAACACAAAATAAAGACCCAATCTGTGGTCGCGATATCAGAAGGGTGGCCAACCAAACATTTCCTTGACAGAAACCAAAGGCTTTATACCGCCACCGCCGCCACCATCTGCATGAAGGCTATTGGCTCCGAGTCCTCTCCAACTGGCTCCAAGAAGAAACAGCCCCTCAACGGGCCAACGCCACACCACACAAGGCTCCCAGACCCAGACAGACTTTCACAACAGCAGACCCAACAAGTGTGCAACTTTGATATTTTCTTTCTTTCTCTCTTTGTCTTTCTTACTCTCTCTTTCTCTCTATCTCTCCCTCTCTCTCTCTCTCCCTCTCTCTCTCTCTCTCTCACTCATTACACTGAGTGATATGGAATCAAACGCACAATAAGCAGCCACACAATCAGACCTGAGAAGTACTGTACCATTTCTGATATTGTCTTTGGCTCTGTTCAACAAGGCGTCGCCATTAGACGCTGGGTCCAATATTCTTCCTTCCCCATTTCCTCCGCCTCGTGCTTTATTGCAGCACTGTTTGTAAATCTGAAACATATTTTCATCCATCCCACCCCCCTCCCAACAGGTACCGTAGAAGACCCAGAGCCGATGCCAGGCAAGCCTATTTCTGTTGAGTAGTACACAGTCAACTAAACTATCCCATTGAAAGCATGATTGTAGCCATGCTTTGTGTTCTGTATAAACCAACATCGTAAAGGGAAAGTGCATGTCTCTGGAATATGACAGTGTTATGGATGGCACCACACTGGGAGGCCAAATGTTACTGAGGTTACAGTACGCCCGGACTCAATGAGCCTCGACGATGCCAAGATTTAATACCTTAGCTGTGGTGTCATACAAACATCACTGATTCATACAAAGCACCACTCTCAGGAACGCTCTTCCCCATCTGCGGGAAACACGTCACCTCTCATCTGACGGGCTCATATATAATAAATCTATAGCGAATAACTGCAGAGCTGTCAGGCTCGCTGGCCCAGGACGAGAACATACTCCAGACGACCGTGCGGATCGACGGCGTCCATCGATCAACGTGCCCAGCAACATCAGGGCTGACAAAGACAAGACTTTCTCCTTGCTGAATTCTTAACAGTTAGGGCAATAACCGCCGAGGCAAACTGAATGGAAGCCAATGAGAGCTCTCTTTCCTTCTCTCTCTCTCTCTCTCTCTCTCTCTCTCTCTCTCTCTCTCTCTCTCTCTCTCTCTCTCTCGCCAAACCACCTGGTTTGACATCATTGCATTTGCAGAAGAACACAGAGGGCCCCAGCTAAACAGGCCCATACTGAGAGAGACTGCCCACCGTGCCTCTATCACAGGACATGAAAATGGGGGAAATGGAGCTGTCATGAGACATGGGACAAACAGCCAATGCTTGTGTCTAAGTCTTACCTCTTTCACACTGGGCTCCTGTGAAACCGTACGTGCAGACGCAGCGATTGGGAGCAACACACCGGCCACCATTAAGGCATCCACTCTCACAGACAGCTGAAAAGAAGAAGAAAAACAAAACACATGACAACGTGTAGACTTGCACCATTTCTAGTTCCCACCTAAATAAAATAAAAATAAAATTTCGAAAGCAAAGGCTGTTATCGGTTTCGATCCTTATCGCCCGGATGAGAAACATTTTAATTGGCAATCACTTCAACAATAAACCAGCAGTTTACAGTACAAGAGCTGAAAGTCTGCTTTCACAGGATATATTCCCTTTTCACAGGGAAAGCTAATATAATATTGTAAGTGGACTCAGCCACAATTAGGCAGTATGTCGATATTAGGCTTTCTTACGCTACAGTGTATATAGGCTACAATTGATTAAACTAAAAGGAGACACCCTCACTGGGTTAGGGTGGCCATGCCACTTCAATCAAAGCTTTTGATTTTTTTGGTAAATAAAAGTGCATTGGAATTTTCTCATCCACAGAGCAACTCTAACAAATGACCAGAGTTGTATAAAGTAGAAGTTGAAGTACTCTTACAGATGAATATTACATTGTTGAAAAGCATGTAATATCATACCAGTAGTGTTGTAATTACTGCACATCTGCAAGAGTACTTCTACTTGTACTTCACACAACTCTGCAAATGACTTTTGAGTCCAGGAAGCGCTCTTCCTCCATTCAATTCAGTTTTCAATTCACATTCAATTGATGGCATTCGGTACAACAGAGGACATTATATTGTCGTGATAGAGATGAATCCTTACGTTGGCCGCAGTGAGCTCCGTTGTAGCCTTTCTGACAATGGCAGCTTTCCTCCACACAGGTGCCTCCATTCATGCAGCGGATGTTGCAATGCTGAGCTGTATGTGGAGGCAAACAGGCCGTGAGAAAATGCAAACTACACGTTTTGAAAAACATGCAGATTTCTTCTGCTTTCCTTGCTTACACTAATCTGTTTTTGGGAGCGTTTTTTTTTTTCTCCTTAGAAATCTCAATTTAAAACTCCGGTTTTATACAGGCAGTGAGAAAATGCAAACTACACGTTTTGAAAAACATGCAGATTTCTTCTGCTTTCCTTGCTTACACTAATCTGTTTTTGGGAGCGTTTTTTTGGGGTTTTTTCCGAAATCTCAACTTAAAACTCTGGTTTTAAAAACATCCACTTTAGAGAGCTAAAAAAAATTGGACAAAGTGGGGGGAAAGGAATTGTAGAAAGAATTGTAGAATTGTGACAAGATGCGGAATTGAAAAATCTGTTGTCTGCTGTTGAGTTTGTGTTTTCAATCTTGTTCATACTGATTCCTGGGGTGAATTTCTCAAAACCAAAGTTGCTTACTACATTAGCTACTTTGTTGTTTTCAATGCATTTTCCCATTGGCAACTACCGAAGTTGCTAACAGGCTAGCAACTTCTCTTTTCAGAAACTCACCCCTGGCTTGAAAATCATGATGCCGTCTACCTACTTATATTGTGGAATTTGTCTCCTGCTGGGGCCTACAGCAACGTATGGACTAGGGCCCCATACAATCTTAATCCAGCCCTGTTTAAGGCATTCCATTTATTTTTATGATTATATTGTAGTATGAATGTTAACCTTTCTTCCACCCTGCCCTCCACCCCAATTCATTTTTGGCCATTAACTAAATATGATATGGGTGAGCCCGTTATACATGACTGCTGACATCCCAAGTTTACTGGTGATCCAACACCTCTGTTTTCACAACCATCCTGTCAGGGTTTTAACATTTGAGCATTTAGCTTATTATTGCATTATAAATGTTTTATAAGACAGTTTGAAGACACCTGAGGGTTGGAATCACAAAGACTAAGATCCACACAGACTGAGGTTCAACAATGCATACGGCGAGCAAAAACATATGACAACAGTGTGCAGAACTGCTGTGTTGCCAGCCAACTCCTAGACATGTTGCCTATGGCTCGCTTCCAAGAAACACACCCAGTGCCGACAGAGAAGTTGACAGTAGGGCTGTTTAAAACTATTGATTATTTTCTCTATCTGTTTCTTGAAAAAAAAAATCCAAGTACTTAAGTCATCAAATAAAAAAAGTACTTTCCCTGTGTCCGTGAATGGCGGTGGGCAGTGTGGGACGCGATCATTTTTTGTTATCAAATTATTCAACTTACTTGAGTAACCAGCTAAGCCCAATTTCAGAGCATTACAACAACATCATGCAAATAGTGTGACTGAGTCCTGTTAGATATTTTCTGTGGTGCAACTCCCCTAAATGATGCATGTCGTCTGTCTCCAGCCCCGTTTCCATGAGCCACTTCCAGGCAACCGAGTTGAGTTGCAATGTTTTCACATACAAACACATAAAGCATTTGTACACAGGGGAACGGATATAACATCATGCGCAAGGTGGGGCGGGAACCCGACAAAAAAAATAATGATTTCAATTACAATGATCTCTGCCAAAGCGCACAAATAATGAAAAAAACACACACATCCCAACCGAACAAGAGGAAACATTAACATGATGCTTATCCCTCTGCTTCAAGGGAAGCCATTGTTTCGTTTTTTTCCATTTCAATGTAATGGGCTTGCAATCTGCTTGCCAGCACGTTATGGTCTCATGTCAGTCTAATAGCCGCGGCCGGCGGTTACATTAATCGCACTAACACAATTGTTGCAATTGTGATAAAACCTTGTGACAACAGCACAGTGACGAAAAACAGAGGTCACAGTCTGGAGAAGGAAATTTGTACCAGCCAACAGCCCAAATGCTGGTGCAAATACAAAAGTGTCTGCTTGACTGTCAGATGTAAAATAATGTGTCACTGTCGAGTGGTTGGTGGATTTTTACTATGTATCCATCAGTGGGTGGTTAAGGTTTATTTATTTGGTAAACAAACAAAGTTGATCTGGAAAGGGGGGAGGCTTAGGTTGAGTCATTTGTGTCTGCTTTCTGTTCCAAAACCAGGCCACAGTAGTACAGTAACTTCTGTGAGGACTTTTACTTCAAAAGGTGTTGTATGAGATTATTACACAGCAAACACGGACGTTTCATTTTATTCCCTCCAGCAGGGGCGGGTCTAGCCATTTTAGGGCCCTAGGCAAAATATAACCATGGGTCCCTCAAAAGTCATTCTTTAAACATGTCTCCCATGGGTATGGAATGAGCAAGGATGCTATTTTAGTGCTTTGTCTCGTGCATATCTTCGATTACTTTGCATAAGTGACAAATTAAGATCAGGTCTACGTACTTTTTTGTGTGCGTATTGCAGCTGGTGCGACAGTTGAAGGTCACATTTGACTGGGGCCCTAGGCAATTGCCTACAGTAGGTTAGCCTGATGTGAAAGTTCGCCTCTGCCCTCCAGCTTACCTGACTTGGAGCCACAGGAGGGAGAGATCTGGCCGGTGGGGCAGGTGCACATGTTGGGTCGGGAGCAGAAGCCATCACCGCAGGAACTCCTACAGATGGCTGTGGAGGACAGGAGAGTGGTCAGGTCAAGAGCAATGCAAGTACTTTCTGAGCTCCCGAAAAATCGAGAACTCCTCCCACTTTGTCGGGAAGCAAACAACCATTAGCAAACCAAGGGAGGCGGGTCAACCATGCCGTTTGGGAAATGTTAATTGTTATAATCTTGGTCAGACCAAGTCTCAAAAAGATTTGAAAGTCGATGATAATCAGGCTAGGACAGGGCAAAGATCAAAATAAAAGGGAGCCTCAGAGTGAGACACAACAAAAAAACTCATCCCAGACTAAACAGACAGCGATAGTTGTTTATCACACACAGTGGCTTGACTACAGTGTTGGGCTGTACAAAGCTACAGGGGGTTTGCATGTTGGGAATGGGACTCCTAGTCGCGCCACACATGGTACAGTGTAAGGGCCAGTTATGGGCAAAACTAGGGCTACAGCAGAGATTCTTTAAGTATATACAGATATGCCAATGTAATAGGTTGCTATAGGCACCTAACGTGACCAGGTTCCGGTCTGCCTAAAGGGGCGTGTCATAATGCTCCTAGCATTGAATAGAACAGTCCTTAGGTCTGCCTAGGTCTGCCTAAAGGGGGATTTCCCCACCCTCCCCCTTGCAATAATAGAACCCAGAAACAATGGGCCAATGGAACCTCTCTCTCTCTACTCTCTCTGGTAACAATGGGCCAATGGAACCTCTCTCTCTCTACTCTCTCTGGTAACAATGGGCCAATGGAACCTCTCTCTCTCTACTCTGTCTGGTTACAGCATGGCCTGATATGACCCCCCCATAACACTTCTCTTCATTCGCATTCATGGTCTGAATATTCTTTGACTTGACCTGACTGTAGCAGGGGCGTAGGCAGAAATGATAAAACAGGTGGGCCCAGAAAAAATCGGACGGGCCCAACCCGAAAGCGAATAGGTAGATATTATAATATCACGCTCAAAAATGATACTTTGAAATTGAAATCATAGAAATCACAGAAGATGAACCAGACTTTTGACAAAATGATTAATTATCGCTCAGTGCTATGCCATTAATTTTAGTTCAATGAGGCAACAGATGACTGTCAAGTGTGAATGGGGCGGGCTTGGATGTCAAGTGGGCGGGCCCAGGCCCACCTAGGCCCACGCCTGGCTACGCCTATGGACTGTAGGGGCAGGAGTATTGCACTCAGGTGCTGTTCATACATACCCGGGTATTTTGATATACGAAGACCTTCCCCTTCGCTTGTGCCTTTCGTTCACAAACAAACAAAGGTTTTCCCTCTATAAACGAAGCTCCAAAAAAACTCCGGCAAAAGTGGAGATTTTTTTTAAAAATCTCCGGTTAGCGTTTGTATATAAACAGAGATAAACGGAGACTTGAATGGCACTCTACTTACGGCGCACAGGCTTAACGTATTTATGACAGCATATTTATGCGTTTGCCTTTTGATGTGAACGAAAATATTTCGCTTAGCGTAGAGAAGAAAAATGTTTGTTTATCAAAATACCCAGGTATGTATAAACAGCACCTCAGCTCTGGTTTGAAATGATTGGACAGCTCTCACCCAATCGTTCGCTTATTGGCCGGCCGCCTGGAGGAGGCTTAAACCCTCCCCAGAGAACCATCGAATACGACTGAAGAGAAGAGAATGAAGAGGAGTATGGGGGGGGGGGGTTAGAGTATGTCAGGGCTATGACCAGCTATGCTATAGGGCAGTGTTTCCCGACCTTTTTTATCCTGCGTACCCCCAAAGCAATTTTGTCATATGATGAGTACCCCTCTCGCTCATGCTCTACATCTGTTCCCCTATCCCAATGTGACTACATGCCATATATTTGTTGCTATTACATTTTCCCAAATACCCCCTGAGGTGTGCTCGCGTACCCCTTGTGGTACACGTACCCCTGGTTGGGAAACACTGCATAGGGCATGCCATCGTCACACAGTACAGGCAGAGAGAGTAGAGAGAGAGGGGTTCCATTGGCCCACTGTTTCCGGGTTCTATTATGGGGGGGGGATCCCCCTTTAGGCAGACCTAGGCAGACCTAAGGACTGTTCTATTCAATGCTAGGAGCATTATGACACGCCCCTTCAGGCAGACCGGAACCTGGTCACGTTAGGTGCCCATAGAAACCTATTATGTTGGCATATCTCTAGATACTTAAAGAATCTCTGGTACAGGGGTCCATGTGGCATAGTGAAGGGGCTGAGCTGGGTTTGGGTTTGGGTGAGGCTAGGCTAGGCTAGGGCAAGGCCGTGGGGGCTATGCCAAGGCAATAGCAAGGCTGGGCCATGTGCTACAGTGCCAACTATGCTTATGGGGCACTGAATGAAAGGAAAGGAAATCAGACGACCGCACAGCATTTCGGCTGCCTGCCCTGAGGCCCCCTGGAGACTGACTGACTAACGCTGGCACAGTGATCCAGAATTCGGATCAATCAGAGAGAGAGAGAGAGAGAGAGAGAGAGAGAGAGAGAGAGAGAGAGAGAGAGGGAGAGAGAGAGAGAGAGAGAGAGAGAGAGAGAGAGAGAAGAGAGAGAGAGAGAGAGAGAGAGAGAGAGGAGAGGAGAGGGAGAGAGAGAGAGAGAGAGAGAGAGAGGGAGAGAGAGAGGGAGAGAGAGAGGCAGAGAGAGAGAGAGAGAGAGAGAGAGAGAGAGAGAGAGAGAGAGAGAGAGACAGAGACAGAGAGACAGAGAGACAGAGCGTCAGGCAGGCAGGCAGGCCGGTTGGACCCCCACTTCCTTGGTTTCAACTGCTAAACAATATCACGGTCCTTTTCTCCCCGAGGAGGGCAAACGGCCAGACTGCAATCACAGAACACAGGCCTGATCAACAGCAGCCTTCCTGAGTCGAGTCGAGTCGAGTCGAGTCCCCTCACGTGTGGTGTGGGGAGGAGAGGGGGGAAAAAAAAGCCAAGCGGCTTTCTATTTGTTCAGTGGAGGACGAAAAACAACATTGTGCGTGTGGAGTGAGAGTGTAAGTGGAGGGTGAGGCTGAGGCTGAGTGGGTCGGTGCCACGCTCGGCTCGGCAGCACGGTGCCCATACTTCAGGCTGGCTTACTGCACTGGGGTGAGTTTCTCAAAAGAGAAGTTGTTAGCCTGTTAGCAACTTTGGTAGTTGCTAATGGGAAAATGCATTGAAAACAGCAAAGTAGCTACTGTAGTTAGCAACTTTGGTTTTGAGAAATTCACCCCTGCACTGCACTACCACATACAGTACTATACGTAGCTGGCTGATTTGGTCCCATAACTCTGTCTATGACCTTGCTCAGAGGGGCAGAGGGGGGAAATGCATGTCCACATATATAGGCTACACAAACACAGACACTGCAGACAGACACACACGATGCATAGAACACACACATACACACACTGAAAAGACACGATGCACGACACACGATGCATAGAACACACACATACACACACTGAAAAGTGCCTAACACACACATGTGCAGCGCACACATACACACACACACACACTGCAAAGTGTGCACGCAAGCATGCACGCACGCGCACACACACAGACACACACACACAGACACAGACACACACACACACACACACACACACAAATCTTGATCCCATTCCTATGTCCAAAACAAGCAAGCAAGTATGTTTTATTGTGTTTACATGACCACGTAGGCCTACTATGTGTGCACACATGCACATGACCTATGTAATGTATAGGCTTCATATGTTCCCATACGCATACTAGAGTGCATAGGTTTAACATATAAATGATATAGGTGCATATTGCATTGCTTTATTTAGAGGATAATTGCACAGCCACTTCCTCTTGGCAGTTTTAACATTATTGAAATCGATGCACTTGGCTGGACATGTCATACGCTGCTGCGGTTGTTTACTGTTTGGGAGGAGATAGATAATGCAGATGAGCGGTGACACTTACGGACAATGCACTGGTTCCCTCCACTCAGCGTCTTCCACCCCGGACAGCAGTACGAGTTGAAACGCGATCCGCACACATTTGGCCTAGGTCAGAGCATAAACAATTGCAATGGGACTTCGCACGAAGCACTTCTTCGCTGAATGTAAAAGGCATGCTACAGTTTTTTTTTTAAAAAAAAAAGCGCAAGCCAGTGACATCTGTCTAAAGAAACAAAAACCATATGGAACCTGTTGGCTTTGCTTTTACATTCAGCGCAACATGTTCGTGTAATGACTTATTACAACAGTCATCTTCAAGTACCATTTCAAGTTCAAGTTTCAGACAGGCCATGAGGAAACAGCGCAACCTATTGGTCATGTTCTAATCCAGGGAGAAAGGAGAATATCATCGAGCTGACACAAAATTCTGAATATTTAGACACATTGACCTACAACAAGGTTGACGTTGACTATGTAATGGTAAGACCTGAAATTAAAAGAAGTGGCCAACAATACATGTAAAAACGACATCAATTGTGTGGTAAAGTTGCTGCAACCTCTTATTGCGCAGCCAGATAGACTTTTGTCAGACATTTGTTTCAAAAGTAAAACATTTATGTAGATATATCTTGCAGGATATGGCAGAAGGAAAGAAAGCGGAGTGAATGGCATCTGCATCACAATGCTTTGCCAGTGCTCTGCGCAGCATTCCAACAGGAACGGATGTCCAATGGACTCCTTTGTTTAAAGAATAACTTATTTTTGCAGCAAAGGAGGAATGCTGCTGCCTGCCAGTATTTAATTACCGACCTCTGCTCTCCTCTCCTCTCCTCCTGCCTTCCCATCAGCACTGCTCATTGCTTGGCAAATTGGGAACAGAAAAGCCTGGGATGGATCGAATGCTTTACTGATGACCGTTGCGTTAAAGTAGGCTAAATCCACTTTGTTTGCGCAATTCCCTTGCTGTGAAAAAACATAGGCTATATGAAAAAATAAAAGATAGCCATACGGTTCTCATAACTCGAGCATTGTCACGAGTGATGTTCAGAATCTGGATATTGTGATAGGCTATAGGATTACGATGTGCGCCATAGTTACCAATAATGTATATTGCAAACTGCTTCGTCAGGGTTATTTATGAGCCTGACGAGGCAGGTGGAGGTATGTTGGGGGGGTGTCAGTGCACGTAAAAATAAAAAACAAAGTTTCCTACCCCCGTAGAACATCTTGACCCCCGCCTCGCCGCTTCGACCTGTTGGCTCTGGGCTCGCCTGATTTACCAGCCTTGGTCATTGAGGTGCCAACCACCTCCTCGGCATCGATGGTTGCCGACAAGACCGCTGCAAGTCCCAGGGTAACCTTCAGCAGCCAACCCTGCCACATCCTGCACCTTTCTTTATGTGCCTGCAAATTTCAAAATGCGCGTCTCCTCTTCTGAAAATCTTATACCACGGTGTAGAATCCCTTTCTTCACTCTGTGCAGAGCCTGTTCATATGATCATAAGGCTCGTCCAAATCTGGAAGAAAAAAAGAAAACCATAACTGTTCACAGGAAATGCATTTGGGGTTATAGTCAGATGATGAAACTACAGTAACCTAGCGTCAGTTGAACAGTAAGAAGATAGGCTGCCTCAAAGTTCTTAACTGTAAAACTGGTTAACAAAACTTCATCAAAAATGCATGCCTGTAAGTTCTTAAAAAGCACCAAATTCGAATGCTGTGTTACGCACAACTCCTGCTGCACCGTACCTTTTCTCCGAATGGAGATTGGTTCTTTGCGATCAAAACCAACAAGATGCGCGATTGTTTTCAAACACTGCGATGAATAAAAGTTTTCATGGGACACCTAAGTCCCAAAAGCAGGAGACGTGCTCGCTCAAGCGCAATGTAAATCACACCATTGTGCGGCTTCCCGATAAATCTGAGGCATCTGTGCGATAGGAGTTTAGATGAGATGAAAATCACGTCAGTTTGGGCATTTAGCGAGATAAGGCGAAGTAATCCTCTAGCAGGCTCCTTCTCATCTCATCGTCTCGGCTGAACTTGCTCCCCTTCTCTGCTCTCTCATCCACAGCTCCACTTTCCGACGAAACTTTCTCTCCTGTTCTCGCGATAGACTAATTCCTGCTCAAATTAAGTGCGGTGGGTTAACTTACAAAAAAAAACGAGACACAGAAGGAGAGGGAGAGAGAGGGAGAGAGAAAATGGTTGAGAGAAAGCGGGAGGGGTGGAGGTGGTGGGTTCTTCTGTGTTTACTTCCCTGTACAAATTGTTGTGATTTTGCTTTTGCGTTTAGCCTAGGTTTGGGCTGAAATTCAAAGGTGTCATTTTCTTGGGCCTTTATTAAGACAAGAATGGCATAACAACACACAGTCATCATGCATGGAAAATCATATTCCATGCCTTGTTATATGCACTTCATTTCAGTATCATGTTACATTTGGTGGGTGACATACTCACATGCATGCAAAGACACACACACACACACACACACACACACACACACACACACACACACACTCTCTCTCTCTCTCTCTCTCTCTCTCTCCCCCACTCCTCTCTCTCTCTCTCTCTCTCTCTCTCTCTCTCTCTCTCTCTCTCTCTCTCTCTCTCTCTCTCTCCCTCTCTCTCCCACACACACACACATTCTCTCTCTCTCTCTCTCTCTCTCTCTCTCTCTCCCACGCACGCACGCGCACACACACACACACACGGAGCGGCATGGGCAAATGTGCATGCATGGCTGGAGCTGTACCCCTTTAAGAGAGCAGTACTGCGTGCTATGTGGGATGTCCAGTCCAGGCTTGTGACTTTTTCAGCTCATAGTTTGGGCAGAGCATCATCCCCCTGTCCCCGTCCCAAGGCACGTTTTGCTTGTCTGCTTTGTGTCTGGCAGTCTATCATAGACCCTTGAGTCATGTAATGAATCCGCAGAGTGGCCATATGAAACAATGCACAATAGACTCCCCTTAGCCTCTCCTGAAACCCAACATTGGACTTGGACGGTTCCGTGTGAGAGAATTTATTGGCCGGAGTCGATCCAACTGCTCCTCTAGAACGTAACCAGTGCGGTACAGCAGTTCTCCCTCCCCCCAAAAAGACAAAAAAAGTGTCTCAACATGTGAAGCATGATCATCTCAGAGAAATAAACGTCAACACTTGTCTTTAAGTGCAGCAACTAACACAAAGGTATTTGGGGACATCATTTCCAACCTGTCGATACTCTGAAGTGACTTATAAAGCATGTTTTAAATAGCTTACACCACATTCGTCTTAGCTATTACCTGCCATATGCTGTTGGATTTGTACTTCTCCAGATGTTTGGGGTCTTGTGCGTGTGTTGCTTTGCATTAAAAAGGAAATCTCGTGGCTGGAATTTCTATGATGATGTACTGTGCAGCGTCTTTGTGCATATTTTTCAGACAATTTATCAAAACAAAATACAAAAGCACACATATTTCATACCAATATCCCATGTCAGGTCACCCCACATAATTCTGTCCCATTTATTTAAACTCACAATTAATTTAGTCTCCTGAATGTCCCATGGGTATGAAAAATCATGATCACATATGAGTACTTGTTATTTATGGTGACAGGACAAATTCTTTAAAAATGTTTACCTTTCCTTATGCTGTAATTTACAGCCACATATTTCTTGGCGATTAATTGTACAGACACTGCATAAGACGAGGAAAAAAGGCTCAATTTTCTATGAAATATCGACAGCGTCACCGTGGCCCAGACATGACGCCTGAGTGACTGTAATGCAGACCACTTGGCCCAGTTCTGGACTGGCGTCGAAAAACAGCACAGGCACTTTTGGCAGAGAGCAGTCCTTCACACAGCCCCCAGCTTTTCTATGATTTTATTTTTTATGATTAGCTCAGTCCCTTATAAAGTTATTATATTTCCTTTTTTGATTAAAAAGAAAAGCAAAAACAAAACAAAAAATAACAGCATCGACCCCTGAGGACTGTCGGCCCACCGGGAAAATGCCCTGTATGCCAGATTACCAGTCCAGTCCTGACTTGGCCTACACCACAGTTCTCTCTTTTTAACAAATACAAAAAGTGTGTGTGTCTGTGTCTGTCTGTCTGTCTTTGCATGAAATATTTCTTGAAAGGTCTAATGAGGGTCTGTTTTAGAGGGAATATTAGGGAATTTCAGTGAGAGAGAGAGAGAGAGAGAGAGAGAGAGAGAGAGAGAGAGACAGAGACAGAGAGAGAGACAGACAGAGGGTGGGAGAATGTGGAGTAGAACTCAACTCTCTAACATGGAAATGATTTGTTTTGCGAGCCACACCCGGCCCTTGTTGGAATAAGGACTGAAACAAGTGAGCCGACTTCTTCCATACAGCCAGCCCCTTCAGTGTGGAGATCTGGTAGGAAGCCAAACGCTGTCTCTCTCTCTCTCTCTCTCTCTCTCTCTCTCTCTCTCTCTCTCTCTCTCTCTCTCTCTCTCTCTCTCTCTCTCTCTCTCTCTCTCTCTCTCTCTCTCTCTCTCTCTCTCGCACACAAACACAGTCACACACACTCAACCTCTCTCTCCTTTCTTCCATCTTTCTGTTTCTCACTTACTTTCCCTCCCTCCTTTTTTTGCCTCACACTCTCTTTCACACAGACACCCCCCCCCCCCTTCTCCTCCAGATGAGGAGAGCAGCTGGTGACGGTTCAGGGTCTTGGGTTTCCTCTCCCCCTCCAGAGCAAACAGTGGTGGGGTGCCCGGCGCTGGTGCCGAGCTATAAGCCTGAAAATGGTTCTGCACAGCTCTGCGGGCCCTCTAGTTAATAACACAAAGGGTGCGTTCCAATATCCTCCACTTGTGCTTGTGGCCTCATGTTTTGCTGACGCCCTGCCTCCTCCGTGGAGAAAACAATGAAGTTTCCCCGCTGTCAGCCTAGCCAAAACAATTTTGGGGGGGACTGTTCTTCATTCACCATTCAGTTTACAAATGAGAGAACAACTCTACAATTGAGCTTTTGTGAGATATTGAAATATAATGCTGTTGTCAGTGATGTCATCACGATGTATTACTTCCTGGTACGAGGCCACAAGCACAAATGGAGGACGCAAGGTCGCATATTGGAACGCACCCAAAGAGACGTCTCATCGCCATCGCCATGCTATGGCTACGCACAGCTGCTCTGTCGGTCACAGAGGTGGACTTTACATTAGGCAAAACCAGGCAATTGCCTAGGGCCCCGACCAAATCTGCCCTTCATAGGGGGCCCCAACTGTCACAATAGTCACGATAAACACACAAAAATGTAGGCCTGATCTTAATGAAAGTGAAAGTGAAAGCCCGTTGGGAAACTCCAGCTCCCATTGTCATTGCGACACAGCACTCCACAGTACACAAGTGAACACTGCACACTGCACACAATGAAATTGCATTTATGCCTTACCCATGCAAGGGGGCAGCCCTCAGTGGCGCCCCATGGGGAGCAGTGCGGTGGGACGGTACCATGCTCAGGGTACCTCAGTCATGGAGGAGGATGGGGGAGAGCACTGGTTGATTACTCCCCCCACCAACCTGGCGGGTCGGGAGTCGAACCGGCAACCTCTGGGATGCAAGTCTGACGCCCTAACCGCTCACCCATGACTGCCCATTAATGTGTAAAGTAATCGAAGATATATACACGAGAAAAAACACTGAAATAGTACCCTCGCTCCTTCCATGCCATCTGGTGACGTGTTTAAAGAATGACTTTTGAGGGCCCCAAGTTAATGTTTCGCTAGGGCCCCAAAATGCATAGATCTGCCCCTGGTTGGTCAATAGGGACTGCTTCGTCCAGATGAACTGCCAGTAGCTTGCTTGGTTCACACACCAGACCAGTGGTGTAGTCTACGTAGAATGCGGGTATACGGAGTATACCCGCTTCTAAATTTCAGGGATTTCAGTATACCCACTTAAAATTGATTGATCCATTGTTTTGAATAGCACAAATGTATACAGTATATACCCACTTCAAAAAATGCTCAAATATACAGTATACCCACCATAAAAAAGTAGACTACACTAGTGGTGTGGATCGGCACTGCCCTCACGATCCGATTCGATCACGATTCGGGAGGTAGTAGATCCGATTCGATTCGATTCTATTAGATCCAATCCGATTCGATTCAATTCTACAATGCATTGCAATGCATTACATTTCTACTGAACGCAAAGCAAATGTTCAGCCATGATGAGGAAATACAAGTAGTCAGATACTGAACAACAATTTATTGGCTGTTTTCTGTATCAGTCTGTATCAGTCTTGCAATGTTTTGAAGTGTTTTTATTTCATTTAACATTCATTTGCTCCCGAAATATCCATGGAAGTAATTGAAACTTTAAAAAAATGCCGGATTGATTCTGGAACTTGCCGGATCTGGATCTGGATGCCCCAGATCGATTCGGATCGCCGAATCGATCATTGTTGACACCACTAGACTACACCACTGCACCAGACCATACCACAAGTGAGATATGGTCAGGAGACCACCTACTGAATTGCTTGTAGGGGAGATGTAGTTTGCGATTGCCAACAGCAATTTATTGGACGTATACATACATAGCCTATAGCCAATCGTGTCAGTTGTTGTCAGGGCCGCTGACAGCTTTTGCTGGGCCCAGGACAAAGTCATATGAATGGGCCCCAAACCCAATACATTCAATGTAATGAGGACCCAATTCTGGGCCCCCTCTCTCCCTGTGCCCGGGACAACTGTCCCCATTGTTCCCCCCCCCCTGTCGGCACCCCTGGTTGTTGTATTCGAACAAAGTGCAAGCTTCCATTTGTCGAGTAATACGCGTCCTCGGCATCTTTCCACCCCTCCCCACTGTTGGATTGGCTCCCTATCTCAGGCTTCACCAAAGAAAGTGGATCTAACAAGAAGCGTCATTTTGTTTCTTTTCCGGTATCCACTTTATTTCGGGTGAACGCCCCTTTAGGAGACCTTCGGTTAGGAGGCCTTCGGCGTCCTGAGGTTGAGAATAAATCAAGTCCCTTTAGCGCTGTAGATGGCGGTAGCGCACGTCTTGTGCAAACACCTCAGAAAGAGAAGAAGGAGGGGACAACACCCCCTTAGGAGACCCAAGTTGAGCACACGCTTTTGCATTGAGTGGGCGAGTTTTGCATTATCTTTCTCTTATCCAGTATTTTTGCTATCACTTTGGGACAAGCTTCAATGAGTGCGTTTACATGCAGTTCAGTATCCCGAATATGAGGCTTATCCCGGTTATGATCGGGGTTATTCGGGGTGATTCGGGATAAGGTGTTTATATGCGCACAGAACGTTATATCCCAGTCTACATTCTTGGCCGTTATAGAATTCTCTTCAAATGCGTGTAGCCTGGATACCAGCAACAGCGTTCCATGGGAAGCCCCTGTATTCGGGATAAGGTGTATACATGCGTCAGTATCCCGGCTTCTTTCGGAAAACTCCACCTAGCATATCCCGATTTCTCAGTATCCCGAATAAGGGCTTATTCGGGATACTGAAGTGTTTATATGCGCAAACGCAAATTCGGGATACTTAATATCCCGATCATATTCGGGATACTGAACTGCATGTATACGCACTCCATGATGTCTTTCTGACTGGTATGGTTGTGCAAGTCAGCATGGGATTTCCTATGCTAACCTATAACAGGGCAGTCATGGGTAAGCGGTTAGGGCGTCAGACTTGTAGCCCAAAGGTTGCTGGTTCAACTCCTGACCTGTCAGGTTGGTGGGGGGAGTAATTAACCAGTGCTCTCCCCCATCCTCCTCCATGACTGAGGTACCCTGAGCATGGTACCGTCCCGCCGCACTGCGCCACTGGGGGCTGCCCTCTTGCACGGGTGAGGCATAAAATGCAATGTCGTTGTGTGCAGTGTGCAGTGAACACTTGTGTGCTGTGTCACAATGACAATGGGAGTTGGAGTTTTCCAGGTGGGCTTTTTGCTTTTTTTCTTTCGTAAAGTTATCTGGTGCTATTACCACTTGTGCTTGGCTTTTAGTCAAACGTTGCCTCCTCCTCCCCTCCCTACCAAAAGCATTTATACCGTATGAGAAGGGTCCATTTGGAATATTTCTGCCTGGGTCAGGCATGTGGGTCTACTGCTCGGAGTGTGAATGACATTTCACATACAATTTCCTGCGATGGGGAGAGCGCGAGTTAAGACAAATACAAACAGCAGATGAGCAAACAAAAGGCCAGAACATTTTTGGCTAGAAAGCAGGTCAGGCATGTGTCCTACACAGTGATTCATTTAAAGCAGTGTTTCCCCAACGGGGGCTCTGCAGCCCCCCAGGGGGGGCGTTGGGGAGCCCTGGGGGGGCCCTGGGGGGGCCCTGAGAGGGAGCAGTGCTTATTTCCCATTGGAAGGCATTCGTCCCATTTTATTTTTCAATACTAAGGGGGGAGCGTTGACATGCTTACACATAGGATGTGGTCAAAGGGGCTTTGGGAGGCTTATGATGAGGTCCAGGGGGGAGTTTATAAAAAAAAAGTTGAGAATCACTGATTTAAAGCAACACTGTCTAAATTTCCTGTTCGGTCAGCCTACAGGTTGAAAAAGTGGAATCATTGTTATTTTTTCCAACTACACTTAAATGTATCTTATCAAAAAAGTCCAAGGCACTCTTCTTGTGCAAAAAATATTAAAAAGCATTTATTGAAACATGGCTATTAAGTTTAAAAACATGAGGGCAGAGACCCACGCGTAGCGGTGCTGAGCCTTCTTCAGGGTGTTTCAAGGCTTTTTAATATTTTTGCACCAAAGACCACCTTCAAGATTTTTTCTCAACAAGTTTTCTCTTCACTTGTACACTTAAGTGTACTTTAGTGAGGATGCATCTCATGAGTGGTAGGAGAAGTCTGCAAATTCATTTAACTACGTACAGTAGGTTGACAAACCACTAAAAGCATTTCATTGGGTGGTTTCATGGTGTTCATACTATAACCACAGCATTCACATACTGGCCTCTCAGACTCGAGGGAAAGACATGTCAGTGTGACACGACCTTGTCATTGCCGGGACAGATTTTACAGCATAGACACAACACACACACACACACACACACACACACACACACACACACACACACACACACACACACACACACACACACACACACACACACACACACACACACACACACTCACACTTGCTCAGCGGTGGTCAGATAGATAGTGTGCCTGATGGAATGCCCCTTTTGCACTTTTTTGGGCTTGGGCCGACTGGGCTGTCAGTGCGTCGACTCCTGCAGGTCAAGCAGTTTGGGAATGCATTTGTAAACAACCGGCAGATGGCCCCTTGGCCCCCGCACTCATCATTTCAGGAGATTTAAGGCCATATCTCCCTCTGCTGATTATGACAAAGTGCAATGAGGCTCTGAGAAAGGTGATCATACACTCCATCCATCAGAGGAGTCTCCTCCACACGCACCGCTTTACAGCACAGTACATTGCGTGTTGCATTACTAAGCAATCACCTCTGACTCCCCTCCTCTTTGGACAGAGTGGATAGAAGGCTAGCTTTGTAGTGTTGTTCCTTCCAAAAAAATCTATAGCATAGCGTGATCTGTCTCTCCTCTCCTGTGTCTAGTGTATAAGTGTGTAGAAAGAAGAGGCGTTTAGTTTGGATATCTTTCCGACAGCTATGACGCGGCCTCTTCTCCTCTGTGACTCGAAAGACACGGAGTAGGCTGTCTTGAAAATGCTCCACCCCAAAGCTATAGGATCATCTGTCTCTCTTCCTATGTGAGCTGGGGGGGAAGGAGCTAGCCTGATTATCATCGACCTTCAAATCTCTTCGAGACTTGGTCTGTCCAAGATGTCCAAGAGCATAACAACTAACATTTCCCAAACACCATGGCTGACCATGGTTCTCTTGGTTTGCTTATGGTTGTTTGCTTCCCGACAAAGTGAAAGGAGTTCCCGTATTTGCGGGAACTCAGAATTAACTTGCATTGCTCTTGACCTGACTAGCTGCAACGTCGAAGGTGTTGCGTCACTAGGAGGGCGTGGCCTGGCTAGGAAGGAGCAGGCTAGCTTGGATGAGCTCTCCGCAATAGCTGTCTAGTTTCTTCTACTGTACACAAGTAGAGGTAGGAGAGAAGCAGCGGGCTAGTTGGGTGGTGCTTCTCCCCACTCATAGCTATTGTAGGATCTACCTCTCATCCTCTGAGCTATAGGATGGTGTGCTGCTCCTATTCTGTAGTTAAAAAGAGAAAAACATGCACATCCGTCTCAAAAAGATTGGGTGCAGGACCAGCAAAAATACCATGAAAAACTGAAAGAAAAGTCCACAATACCAAGCTCCCGTTGCTCTTTTTTTAATGTGAAGTTTCGAGCAGCATGCCCTTCAGCAGTTGTCTGATGAAGGGCATGCTGCCCGAAACGTCACTTTAAAAAAAGAGCAACGGGAGCTTGGTGTCGCAGACCTTTCTTTCTGCTCCTCTTCTGTATCAGGAGAGTGGAGAGTTGAGATGGTTAGCGTGGAGGCACCTCTTCTCCCAGTACTGTAACCAGAGAATCGTATATGAGAGGGAGATAAAGCAGGCGGGTTCTTTTCCGGTATCCACTTTACGTCGGGTGAACGCCCCTTTAGGAGACCCTCGATTAGGAGACCTTCGGAGTCTTGAGGTTGAGAATAAATGGAGTCCCCTTAGCGCTGTAGATGGCGGTAGCGCACGTCTTGTGCAAACACCACGAAAAGAGAAGAAGGAGGAGGGGCGACGCCCCCCTTAGGAGACCGAATTTTGAGCACACGCTTTTGCATTGAGTGGGCGTGTTTCGGTTCCTCTTTATTGTACATCCAACCTCTTTGCTGTAACTACAGTGTAGTCTGTCTGGCCTCTGCTGAGTGTGTCTGTGTGGAGTGCTCTGTTGACTGGTCTGGTCTGGTGTGAAGACTTTGGGGCAAGCATGGCCTAATGGTTAGGCGTTTCTATTTAGATCAGAGGGTTGCAGGTTCAAATCTCACCCTAACGTCCCCCTACATTTCCATCCATGGCTAAAGTGCCCTTAAAGGGGTATGCCACTATTTTGGGGCTTAATACAGTTAAAGTCGTTGGCTGGGGTTTATAAAGGTGGTAAAGTGTCTTATTTTTCATGTAAGCCGTTGTCTTGCTCTAAGACAAGTTAAAGGAGGGAGCATGTCGCTAAGCTAATGAAAGTCAATGGATGACTTTCACCAGCTTAGCGACATATTCCCTCTTTTAACTTGTCTTAAAACAAGACAACGCTTAACATGAAAAATAAGACACTTTACCACCTTTATAAACCCTGGCCAACGATTTTAACTGTATTAAGCCCCAAAATAGTGGCATACCCCTTTAAGCAAGGCACCTGATTGTCACTTTGTATAAAACTTGTAGATGTAAAGCTATGTGTACACCAAGAGCACCCTATGCTATCGGGAACGTTGGGGGTCATTATTTCGCTGTGGAGGGTTGGCCAAAGCGAATTCGCCAGAAGCGAAGCGACCTCAGCAACCAGAGCGAATTTAAGCTAATATTATGGAAATGAGTTATGACGTGGTTTGGCAAAAACCAATTGGAATGTTCAAATCTCTGAATATCAGAGCTGTTATGTGATTAGCTAAATCGGTTACGTGGCACTATTCCGACATGTCGCTATTCCGACGTGAATGTCTATTGTCGGAATACCGACAGGTTTTCCACCGTCCGCCGCTATTCCTACATGCCGCTATTCCGACATCCCTAACCTTAACCCTAACCCTAACCCTAACCCCTAAAAAGTGTCGGAATAGCGGCATGTCGGAATAGCGCTATGTCGGAATAGCGATTGCCCCTCAGCTAAATCATCATGTCAGTGTCACGTTCAGAGCGAATGAAACAAATTAATGGCGAAACTTCTTCAACGACCCTGGCTACTCGGGTCGCTTGGGTTGTTTCTGGTGTAGACTCAGCGTAGCCTCTAAATGAGCCTGTCGACGGGCCTATTCAATCTGCTGAAAGCGCTCAACTACATCATAACAACATTGCTATGACAATGCGGGGAGGGGAGTCTTAGGTAACCAAATAGTAA
>NC_085878.1:2186909-2191909 GCF_034702125.1 Engraulis encrasicolus
CACGATACCACACCACACTGCACAACGCCACACTACACACCACACCACACTACACACCACACACCACACACCACACCACACCACACCACACCACACTACACCACACCACACCACACCACACACCACCCACCACACCACACAACCACCCACCACACCACACTACACCACACCACACACCACACCACACCACACCACACAACCACCCACCACACCACACCACACAACCACCCACCACACCACACCACACACCACACCACACCACACAACCACCCACCACACACCACGCCACACTACACCACACCACACAACCACCCACCACACCACACAACCACCCACCACACCACACCACACCATACACCACACACCACACCACACCACACAACCACCCACCACACCACACCACACACCACACAACCACCCACCACACCACACACCACACCACACCACACACCACACCACACACCACACAACCACCCACCACACACCACGCCACACTACACCATGCCACACTACACCACACCACACTACACCACACGATACCACACCACACTGAACCACACTGGACCATATCACACACCATATCACACCACACCACAGTGGAGTGCACTGTGGTGAAACACTAGTCTAGTCTAGAGTGCATTTGGTCCAAGAGTCCTCACTAAGTGTTGAATTTGTACACTGATTTTTGTTTCTTCTTTACTGTGCAGCAACAAGACAGAGAGCAGCAACAGCAGCACACATTTCCGAGCCCTGACTCACAGGTCAGGTGGCTGGGGCTGGGCTGGTTCTGGGGCTGGGCGGGTAAGTACTACGCTGTGGGTAAGTCCCTCTTCAGTGTTGCCAGATTGGGCTGTTTCCCGCCCAATTGGGCTGCTTAGGATTGCCGTGTGTGGGTAAAAATGGCATTTAGCAGAAAAAGCCGACCAATTTTTGCCATAGAAATCAATAGAATTGGGCGGCAATAGAATTTGTGCTTCTAGGCGGGTTTTGACGATTTTTGGGCTGGAAATCATCAGCCTCATCTGGCAACCCTGTCCCTCTTTACTCCACCAGACTGGACAGAACAGCAGTTTGCTTTGGGCATGCTACAGATATTACAGGAAGCCAGGGCTGGACTGGCCATCTGGCATAGCGGGCATTTCCCGGTGGGCCCCGCAGCCTCGCGGGCCCCTATTTTCAGAAATGTGAAATAAATACATATATATATGTATGTATGTATATATATATATATAGGGGCCCACAAGACTATAAGGCCCGTTGAGTCAGTTCTGCACCGCTAATTATGAGGGGCCCCTTGGAGTCAAAAGTGCCCGGGCCCTATTTCTCCCCCAGTCCAACCCTGAAAGAAGCTCCATGTACATGTATGCATGCAAGCAGCCAGCTACTGCCACAGGCCCTTGTGTAGTTGTGAAGGAGGGAATGATTTTGATTAGAGAAATATTTGCTGAGGACGCTCGGACCGAGACTACAGGGAGTCTGGGCTGAGGAGTGAGGAGTGATCGACCTCTCCTGACCAGCCAAAAACGGTCACACAGTTAAAAAAAAAACGATTTGTTACTGTAATGCAACACTTAGAGAGTTGATTTACGGTAACATCTTGTAGATTGTGTTGGATCCTAGATTCCTCTCTAAATGTTTTTGTTTAACTGGTCATGCACAGGGCCGGATTAAGATGGCCTGGGGCCCCTAGGCTACAGGTTGCTGTGGGGCCCCCCAGAAGGCAAATTTTGCCACAAATTTACATAGATAGTGTCATAATTACGAGCTAGAGATTGAGGATTGTCTACCAACTATATTGACTAAAAACGATATATTTTTTCAATATTGCATCTAGTCACAATTCTGCAATTTTTCACTTTTGGCCAATCAGGGGGCCCCCTGTAAGGTGGGGGCCCTAGGCTGCAGCCATATCTAGCCTGTGGGGGCCCCTGGCAGGTGGGCCCCCTAGGCTGCAGCCATATCTAGCCTGTGCGTTAATCCGGTCCTGGTCATGCATCTTGGCATCAACGAACGGATCTGGCTCCTGAACGGCTGGTGATGAGACAATACAGTGTTGAAATAATGTTGATGAGTTTAAATATTTAGGTGTGACCTTAGATTCTACTCTTAGTTTTAAGAAACACATTAAAAAGCTGGGCAATACTGTAAAGTATAGCATATCAAATTTTAGACATATCCGTAACTCTCTGAGTATTGATGCTGCTGTGACTTATGTCAATGCTATGATTATGTCCCACCTGCATTATTGTTTATCAAGCTGGTCCCAGGCCAACCAGACTGTCTTAAAATCCATTAATTCACTATACAAGCCGGCCCTGAAGGTCCTAGATAGAAGATCTTTTCAGTACCACCATTGCCCCATACTGAGCAAGTATAATATGCTCAGCCTTGATAACATCATACAATTTTCTGATCTGCGGCTAATTCATAAAATTATTCACAATGCAGCACCCCCACCCCTAAGAACATTTGTTCAACCCTGCTCTGAATTGATGAGCAGAACGTCAAGATCCACCATTAGGGGTGATTGTAGTCTCCCAATCCGACGAACTGCGTTTGCTCAATCAGCCTTCTCCTTCAGAGCAACCAAAACATGGAATAGTCTACCCAGTAATCTAAAAAGTATTACTGATTATCAGGCCTTCTCAAGGGGTGTGAAAAAATGGATATTAACCAACCAGTCTTGTCAACATTAATCATATGTTTTTTTAAAATATGACTCACACTGTATGCCATTTTAATGTGTGTGTGTGTGTGTGTGTGTGTGTGTGTGTGTGTGTGTGTGTGTGTGTGTGTGTGTGTGTGTGTGTGTGTGTGTGTGTGTGTGTGTGTGTGTGTGTGTGTGTGTGTGTGTGTGTGTGTGTTTGACCCATGGCCTATGGATGTGCTTATTTGTTTATATCTTGTTTATGTTATTGTATTTTAATATTTGTTTTACCTGTCCAGGGACTACAGATGGAAATTAGCTATATAGCTATAATCTGGCACAATCCATCTTTTTACTTCTGTAATCAATGTGTATTGTGCATAGTCCCTGTTGAACTAAACTAAATAAACTAAACTAAACTAAACTAAACAATGTAATACCAGGAGGACGGAAGGCAACATGAAATAGATAGTGAGATACGTCAGGGCATGTCAATATTGAGGAAATTTGTTGTTGACTTTCTGAGGGAGACAGAGAAAAGAAGAGCAGAAGAGAGAGTCCTACTGATCAGTTGTGAAACTGATCATCTGATGAAATATGTGAAAATTCCAGTGTCAACGCCAAAGTATATCCCGTTAACTTGTCAAGCTCTGGATTTAGGGTGTTCAACTGCACTGCCACTGCATACTTTTACGTATATAACATTTTTTTTCTTATTTTCTCCAGAAACTCACACGAGAACACCCAGAAACCCGCAATTCCCACAGAGCACAGAAATCAGTGAAACACTCACTTCACTTTGGGCATCTACTGTCAGTGGTGTAGTCTACTTTTCTATGGTGGTATACTGTATATTTGAGCATTTTTAAGTGGGTATACTGTTTATATTTGTGCTATTCAAAATAATGGATCAATCAATTTTAAGTCGGTATACTGAAATCCCTGAAATTTAGAAGTGAGTATACTCCGTATACCTGCGTTCTACGTAGACTACACCACTGTCTACTGTACAGTATTGTACTGCACAGGCCTGCTGACAGGGGGGGGGGGGGGTGCAAAGGGGTATGTTGTCCCAGCCCATTGGCTCCCCATTACATTGTATGTATTGGGTAGGGGGCCCTTTCAGATTGCTTTTGTCCTGGGCCCTGCAAAAGCTGTCAGCGGCCCTGGTACTGTAGGTCACTTTCACGCAAGTACACCCTTCACATTTTTGCAGATTTGTAACTATATCTTTTCATAGGACAACATTTTTTTAATCAGTTTGACACAATGATTAGTGACCTGTTAACAACATACATAACCGCTTAAATTTGTTGTTCATTCATAAATAATCAAAATACAGCCATTATTGTTACAAATCTGCAAAAATGTGAGGGGTGTTCTCACTTACGTGCCATACTGTATCTCCACATGTCATGCAGGGTTTTAGTGTTTAGCCTTTTAGTGTCCTGTCCTGCTCACATAATGTGACCATCTTAGGGATGGAAAAGAGATCCTGGTCCCCATTTACCCTCACTCAGCCTGAGCCACTCACCCATGCAAGCAGGACAGGGCTGGACTGGGGGAGGAATAGGGCCCGGGCACTTTTGGCTTAAAGGGGCCCCTCATGGGGGAGGAATAGGGCCCGGGCACTTTTGGCTTAGATGGGCCCCTCATAACTAGCGGCGCAGAACTGACTCACAGGTGGGCACCGCACTCGTGGGCCCCCTATTTTCAGGGGCCCCTTAAGGGTGCAGGGCCCTCTGGGAAATGCCTGGTATGCCAGGTGGCCAGTCCAGCCCTACACGCAGGCCAGGGAGGCCGGGCCGGGCCAGGCCAGGCCAGGCAGGCAGCCTCGTCCGCGGGGGACATCTGGGCTGATATGCATCTCCCCCTGGAGACGGGTCAGGAGCGTGAAGTGTTATTAACTCCGCTCGAGGTGCTCGAGGCCTTGTCCATCGCTATATATACAGTAACAGGGCTCTAGATTAACTGCCAAACACACACTTACTAAGGGGTCAAAGTGGTTAGTAAGTTGGTCTTTTCTACCAACCAAAGTGACATTTCACCAGCATCTGGCCGGTTGGCTGGTGTTCATTTAGAGCCCTGTACAGTAATATACAGTAAATGTAAGTAGGCCTCACATACATACACAGTACAGTGTCGGCTGTAAAAATGCTGTAACGTTATGTGGAGTATGACAGAGAGGACACTGCAGTGTACATGTGCGTACAGCACGTAAGCACAAAATGTATATACGGTATATACTAACCCCAGGTACTGTA
The DNA here is from genome assembly GCF_034702125.1 of Engraulis encrasicolus. Lineage (NCBI taxonomy): Eukaryota > Metazoa > Chordata > Actinopteri > Clupeiformes > Engraulidae > Engraulis > Engraulis encrasicolus. The sequence continues at coordinate 2,191,821 of NC_085878.1, forward strand.
GTTCAAATGGAAACAACTTGATGCCAAATTTGTCATGTTCGTTACTTCAATTAACAAAGATGACAGTCTCTTCTGTTCAGTGCAATGAT
>NC_085878.1:2196909-2214409 GCF_034702125.1 Engraulis encrasicolus
CCATCACCAACATATGAAGAGTTCAGATGCAAAACCCCCTAAGTGCCTTTTCAGAAAATAATCTTAATTCATTTATATAATACAAAGCTATCAAAATTGCATATTTTTTATTTTATTTATGTACTTTGTATTATAACTATTTATATGTATTGTCAAGTACATGAATGTAAACCAAACCAACAACGTGGTTCTCTTAAAATATAGAAGTGCAGGTCTTCAGAAATGGAGTTAGGGATTTTTGCATCTGAACTCTTCATATTTACTCTCTCTCACAACCACATGAGGAGAAACCAGGAAAAGAAATCCAAACGGATTTAAGGCAGGGATGTCAAACTCAGGCCCGGGGGCCAAATCGGGTCCCGCGGAGCCATTTTATTCAGCCCGCGAGATCATTTTAAATGTGTGTTACAGTTGGCCCACATACACCATTAATATGTAGTGTAACAAGACTTGAACATGAAATTTGGTGTCTCACAGGATGTGAAAACACATTTAAACTACCATGTATGATGGGAAGGAGCAGGCCCGTCACTAGGTTTGAGAGACAGGGGGGGCTTAGCGCGTGCCGAATTTTTTTCAGCTCACCTGCTAAGGTTTTGTCTATGAATTCATTATTTTAAGAGCAAAGAAATCCCGCACACTGTCCATTCCACCAACAAACTTTAATACATTGTTTCGGTCATCCGACCTTCTTCATGTTGTATTAAAGTTTGTTGGTGGAATGGACAGTGTGCAGGATGTCTTTACACTTGAATGACAACCCCACTGGGGTAATATCCTACGCACCTGCCCACCTACAGAGCTGTGCAAAAGCGTCTTCTTGAACAATTATTTTAAGAGCACCATACCGATTTTTAAACACTAGTTACAGTGATTTTTTTTTTAATTCACATTTTAATGAACATTCCTCATATGTAAGCTAAACAAAACATTTCAAAATGTTTCAACTGATGAATATTATGTACGGAAGTTAAAATGATTAGATAAAAATGCCAATAGCATAATTTACACAAGGACTAGGAACTTTAAGGAGTTACTAACTGCGCGTCTCCAGGAGAAGCAGTGGTCAGGAAGCGATTCATTCAAACAGGTTCCTTACTTGGGAAATGATGCATCCCCGGCAGATATTAGGTCACTTTTACTCCATTAGTAGCTATTTTAATCAGTTCATGTGTGTTTTCAAACTGTTATGACAAATATTAAAGCTCAACTATAATTTCAAGACAATGTCAAATGGATTTATTACACGGGTATTGTGAGTGAAAATTGGTACTTTGGGCCGGAAGATTTCATCCGTGTAAGTAATTGCACTTTTCTCGAGGTGTTCGTCACAAAGCACAATCCTCTACCTGTTTCCCCCCCGCATAACATATTGCTGTGCACCCTGCTTTTATTGCTGTGCAGTAGGATATAAGTGGCATTAAACAATAAATAAGCAAACAGGAACTTATATTCAGATTAACTTGCCTTCTTGGTGGTTCGTATTCAGTGCTTTACTGCATTTGTTTTTGGAAAAATGTAAAAAAAAAAAAACATTTTTTTTTTCTGTGCAAAATTGTTAAAGGGGGGGCTAATACTAATGTAGGGGGGGCTAAAGCCCCCCTAAAATAGGCCTAACGACGGCCCTGGGAAAGAGTGACTGTGAAATGTAACTAAGAGTATAAAGTGCATGTACGCACAATTTCAGTCCATTTTTTTTAAATAAGTGTTGAGTTCGGCCCGCGACTTCATTCCAGATTTTGATTTTGGCCCTCAGAGAAAGAGAGGGAGACCCTGCTCTTGAAGCAACTGGTAGCTTATTCGACCAGACCTCGGCACTTCTAGGAAGTGTAGTAGCAGCCACCACTCTGTAGTGTACTGTACGCAGTGTGTGCGTCCCAATATGCGACCTTGCGTCCTCCACTTGTGCTTGTGGCCTCGTACCAGAAAGTAATATGTCATGATGACATTACTGACACAACAGCATTATATTTCAATATTTTGCAAAAGCTAAATTGTAAAGTCTTTTTCTCATTTCCAATTGGGATGGTGAATAAAAAACAGTTCCCCAAAAGTTGGTGTGGCTAGGCTGACAGTTGGGAAACTTAATTGTTCTCTCCACGGAGGAGGGGCCAGGAGGTGGGGCGAGGCCACAAGCACAAGTAGAGGAAGCAAGGTCGCATATTGGAATGCACTCAGTGTTGTCAGGGGTGCATCAGGGGTGTTGGCCACACTCCACCCTGTCTGCCATGGCCCATCCACTGTGACATATGGCAGACAACAAGGCCCTGCTGGCCTGGCCTGGCTCCTCACCAATCCACTGGCCGGCTGACGGACCAACATGGATGACGCGGCTAATTGTGTATTCTCAGCTGCAATCATTTTTGCTCCTCCAGCTCCTCTCCTCTCCTCTCCTCTCCTCTCCTCTCCTCTCCTCTCCTCTCTCCTCTCCTCTCCTCTCCTCTCCTCTCCTCTCCTCTCCTCTCCTTTCCTCTCTTCTCTTCTCTCCTCTCCTCTCCTCTCCTCTCCTCTCCTCTCCTCTTCTGTCCTCTCCTCTCCTCTTCTGTCCTGTCCTGTGCTCTCCTCCCCTCTCCTCTCCGCTCCTCTCCTCTCCTCTCCTATCCTCTCCTCTCCTCTCCTCTCCTCTCCTCTCCTCTCCTCTCCTCTCCTCCTCACTGGAACTTTAATTATTCTTCCTGACCTGAAGATTTTCTCTCTCTCTCTTTCTTTCTCTCTCTTTATCTTTCTCTCTCTCTCTCTCTCTCTCTCTCTCTCTCTCTCTCCCTCTCTCTCCGCTACAGTACTACTCAGATATGTTTCCCGTGCATCTGGTTCCACTCTGCATCCCACAGGAAATGATGCTTCCAAATCTATTGTGCCTTACCTCAGCGATTCTCAAACTGTGGGTCAGGGCCCACTGGTGGACCCTGGGGTTTTTCCAAGTAGGCTTGAAATCATTTTCTAAAAATCAAAATAATACTTGAGTGTGTTGTTGACTATTTATTTGAGTTTTATTGTTTATTGGGTCAGAGGTGGGCCCCGAACATGTGTGAAAATTTCAAGTGGGCCCCAAGTTGGAAAGGTTGGGAACCCCTGTCTTACCTCAAACCCAGAGTGTTCAATCTCTCTCTCTCTCTTTCTCTCTCTCTCTCTCTCTCTCTCTCTCTCTCTCTTGTTCTCGCTCGGTGCTCGCAGGGGAGACGGAAGAGAGAGACAGCGAGAGAGGGAGGGATGGACAAGAGAGGACGGGAAAGAGGAGGGGCAGGCTATTTGTTTGTGTACAATGCATGTGCATCATAGTCTCCCTAAAACAAACAAAGCCCTCAAACAAAAACAGCGATCAAGGAAGAAAAAGAAGAAAGAAAGAAAGAACGAACAAACGACAGAGAGAGGCCACACTCCCAGAGTTGATCAGAGACACCGCGTCCGTCGCTGTCGCCGCCCGCCTGTGATGTTGACTATATGAATGGGTTTAGCGTTTGTAAACAATCCCTGGCTGTGCTATATGCATGGGTTTACCGTTCGTAAACGGTCTTGCAGCCTTCAAGAAACAACTAAAGACCTTCCTCTTTCAAGAGAATCTACTAGACTAATGCTTGAGCTGGCCTTGCCCCAGGGCAGACTCTTGTTTAGTTTAGTTTTGTGTGTGTGTTTGTGTGTGTGTGTACTCATTATTATATCCCCGAAACGCGGAGCGTCGGGAATGGTTTTGCGTGCACCGCCGCCGCCGCGTCCGCCGCCGCCGCCGCCGCCGCGTCACGTTTTTCGTGTTAACGCGATAACTTTTGAACGGATGTTTGGATTTGTCCCAGATTTGGTGTGTTAATGCTCTAGGGCAGGTTCATGAACTGATTCGAGTTTGGAGGTCAACACTTTCAAGATGGCTGAATTCAAGATGGCCGAATTTTTGTTTTGCCCATAACTTCTGACTGGGTGGATGGATTTCTCCCAGATTTGGTGTGTTAATGCTCTAGGGCAGGTTCATGAACTGATTCGAGTTTGGAGGTCAACACTTTCAAGATGGCTGAATTCAAGATGGCCGAATTTTTTTTTTGTCTGGCCCATAACTTCTGACCGGGGTGGATAGATTTCTCCCAGATTTGGTGTATTAATGCTCTAGGGCAGGTTCATGAACTGATTCGAGTTTGGAGGTCAACACTTTCAAGATGGCTGAATTCAAGATGGCCGAATTTTTGTCTGGCCCATAACTTCTGACCGGGTGGATGGATTTCTCCCAGATTTGGTGTGTTCATGCTCTAGGGCAGGTTCATGAATGATTCGAGTTTGGAGGTCAACACTTTCAAAATGGCTGAATTCAAGATGGCCGATTTTTTGTCTGGCCCATAACTTCTGACTGGGTGGATGGATTTCTCCCAGATTTGGTGTGTTAATGCTCTAGGGCAGGTTCATGAACTGATTCGAGTTTGGAGGTCAACACTTTCAAGATGGCTGAATTCAAGATGGCCGAATTTTTGTCTGGCCCATAACTTCTGACTGGGTGGATGGATTTCTCCCAGATTTGGTGTGTTAATGCCCTAGGGTAGGTTCATGAACTTATTCGAGTTTGGAGGCCAACACTTTCAAGATGGCTGAATTCAAGATGGCTGAATTTTGGTTTGGCCCATAACTTCTGACCAGTTGGATGGATTTGTCCCAGATTTGGTGTTTCAATGCTCTAGGGTAGGTTCATTAACTGATTTGAGTTTGGAGCTCAACAGTTTCAAAATGGCGGCATTTTTATTTGGCCATTAACTTCTGACTGGGTGGATTGATTTGCCCTGTACTACCTTATTTTAACAGTTCAACATTTCAGTGAATCTACCAGGGCTTAACACTAACACACGGCAGGTAGCCAAATGCGGGTGAAAGTCGGCGTTGGCTAGTAGATACCGAAGGTTCACTAGCCATTCTGGCGGGTCCGTCACTATTCTAAATGATGAGGCACCGCATTTTGTAGTTTTTTTCCCTCGGACCGTCTTTGCTACCAAACGCAATGCAATGCGATTTCGCGAGCCTACAATACCCATGAAGCACCTGTGTCACGTGTCACCTGTGTCTCAAGCACGAGAGGAATCTGATAGAGCTGGTCTTGCGAATATGAGTGGCAGCAGCAAGCTACCGGCACATCAGCGCGCGTTTGGAAATATCACTGAAAACCTTCACGTGAAAATAAAGTAGCGAAGTTCATCTCAACTGACCTGTTTTGGGATCTGTCATTAGTACAATGCATAGTTGTAGTGGACATTAAAATGACCAAGGCGAGAGGAGAACACCTCAGTCTTGTGAAAGTATTGACACTAATTAGCGCAGTGATAAGACAAGGACACATGCGGCATTAATAATGTTCGGTTTAAATCATTTTCTGATTTGCCTGTATGTATTTATACCTTAATATTCCTCCAGGTTTCTTGTGCCGTTGTTCCCGACTGTCAAACCGGGCTTAAACAACGCGCGGTAGTAGCCTTCCAGACTGCACAACATCATGTCCCATGTTCCTTCGCATGTGCCCGTCTTGCCTTGCGTCCGTTTATATTTTAAACAACTCAATATTAAACGGAATGAAAGGAAGTCGTAGCTCCTTCTGTAGTTACCGGCCGCATATGTGTGTGCCTTCTAGTGGATAGCCTACTTTTATGAGAAAATATTCCAGAAGAGGTGTTATTCCACATTATTATATGGTTGTGACGTCATCGGTCGAATGCTCCATTCATTTCAACGGGGCTCCCCAACGTTCGCACGTCTGTTATTTTTCGATAACGGACGGGTTGGTCTATAACAGACCGCTGTCAATGGCAACAAGACTTTTCACTGCTAAAGCGACTTTTCAACAAGACTCTAATCAGCTGCTGTGATATACAACACCTGTTGTCCTGGCTACCTAGCTGTTGCCTAGCGGTGTTCCACAACGGCACTGTTTTGTTTTGCGCAGCAACAATCTTTTGACATTAATATAGGCCTAAAGAAATGTCCCCGCGATGTGTGAATCATTTAAGTATATCCATATAATAAGCGGGTTAACTTTCGCTTTGTGGAATAGCAGCACTTCAGAGAGAACAAGACCCCTCCGCTCCGCGTCGGGGTCTAAAGATTCTCTCTGTCGTGCTGCTAATTCCACGGTAGCGACCTTCTCGGCCGAACGTTANCCCTTACTTCATGACCGAGGACATGCGAAGCTTGGCAATTTGCACTATCTACTTTGCGCATCGACAGTGCCCTTCAGATCAAAGACTCAATATTTTGCTCTCATGTAGCTTACATTTGTGCCGTTCCACAACACTGTGCTTGGTGTTTCTGCACGGCTATGACATTCCTCAGATAAGTTAATCTGTTCTTATAGCATGCATGCATGCATGGACCAGTTAACAACAATTCTAGTTATTAGGCCCTATATTATATTATATTATATTATATTATATTATTTTATTTTATATTTTATTATGTTATATTATCCTACATTACATTATTACAGCCTATTATAGCCTATAATTCATTAAAGCTGCTATGATGGTTAAGAAAATTATGGCTAGTGAAAAGGCCCAATGGCTAGTGAGTCAGGAAAAACACTAGCCAAAATGGCTGGGAAGCGAAAAAAAAAAAAAGTTAGTGTAAAAGCACTGGAATCTACCATATTAGGTACAGTGTAACAATATTTGATACCATGTAATACTAGTGTAATACCAGTGTAACAATATGCAATACCAGGTACAGTGTAATAACCAGTGTACAATATTTAATACCATGTAATACTAGTGTAATACCAGTGTAACAATATGCAATACCAAGTAATACCACTTACACAAAAATACATGATGTAGTACAAAATTGGTACATGGTGTTACACTGATATTATATTGTTACAATGGTTATTACACTGTACCTAATGTGGTATATTCACTGTAAACCATTAAAACAGTGTTACCATTTGCCCCATTTTTTTCCTTCATTTTCACAATCGTCATTTGGTTTTAAGCCTATGCACGTCATTGATCTATGTATAGATATTAAATATATTTCTTTAATATTTTGTATTTATCATATACGTTCATGAAAAGGTGGACGGGAGTGGTAGGAATGATGGGGGACTGGAAGCGTTGCGTTTCGGGGATATACCTTAAGCAGTCGAAGGCGACTGCACAGGCAGTCTAGTTACTCTTTAAAAAAAAAGAAAAAACTAACCCCTCTCTGCAACTGCACTTGTTGTTCTGTATATCTCCTGTGCACTTTGTATTTGCTTGTGATGTGGCTTGATTATGTCCTCTTTTGAAAAAAGCGTCATCCAAATGCAATGTAATGTAATGTAATGTAATGTAATAATGTAAACAATCCCTGGCTGTGCACTGTTCAACCTCTGATTGTTGGAAACTGCTTTCGGTCAAAGAATGAGCTCACGTGGTTGGCTGTCACCTCACAACGTGAAAGTTTTTAAACAAAAAAAACCCTTATGTATACCCTCTTGAGTTGTGATGTGCTGCGTGGTTCAGTCAGTGCCACTCACGATGGACCTGTAACGCACAGGTGAGTCGACAGAGGGGGGGCAAAGGGGTCAGTTGTCCCAGGGTCAGGGAGAGAGGGGGTCCAAAAAATGGCTCTCATAGCATTGTATGAATTTTTTAACCCGTTAAGACATGGTATTATACATTTGCTGTTCCCAGAATGGCAATGGTCACGTCGCACTGTAGTGCATTACTAAAGGCCCTGTGTATTTATGACATAGTATTGTAGTACTATGGTAGCCTACTTAAAGGGAAACTGTGCAGGAAATGGTCAAAAAAGGTACTGCAACTATGCTGCTCATTGAAACTGGGCTGCCTATTGCCAAATTTGATATTTACATTTACATGTTTACTAAGTAATAAACAAATATTTTCTAGTATGGTCCAAGTACAGTCATTTTTGCAGCTAAAAATGGCTATTTTTGGAAATTCAAAATGGCGGACCATGGAGAAGATCCCCCTTTTCATGTATGAAAAGTGCAATTTTTACAGTCATAATGAATACTAAGAATTTGATGCTGGTGGTAAGTATTCATGAAAAAGGTAACATTAGTGAATGGGCAGCATGAATTCTGGAAATAAACAACTAAAAATCTCACACAGTGTCCCTTTAACTTTTCAAAGGCTATTACAGTGTGCCTGTGGAGATACGGCATGCATTACTCTGGGCCCCCTCTTTACATGGGCCCGGGACAACGTACCCCTGTGTGTTCCCCTGTCACCTTCCCTGCTCCTCCTGATGGTGTTGTTTACGCATCCCCTCATCAGAGATATGCCATTCATTAGCCGCCCGTGCTGTGTGTGTGTGTGTGGAGGTGGGATGTGCGTGTGTGTGTGTGTGTGTGTGTGTGTGTGTGTGTGTGTGTGTGTGTGTGTGTGTGTGTGTGTGTGTGTGTGTGGAGGTGGGATGTGTGTGTGTGTGTCTGTGTCTGTGTGTGTGTGGAGGTAGGATGTGTGTGTGTGTGTGTGCGCGTGTGTGTGTGTGTGTGTGTGTGTGTGTGGAGGTGGGATGTGTGTGTGTGTGTGTGTGGAGGTGGGATGTGTGTGTGTGTGTGTGTGTGTGTGTGTGTGTGTGTGTGTGTGTGTGTGTGTGTGTGTGTGTGTGTGTGTGTGTGTGTGTGTGTGTGTGTGTGTGTGGAGGTGTGTGTGTGTGTGTGTGTGTGTGTGTGTGGAGGTAGGAAGTGTGGAGGTAAGATGTGTGTGTGTGTGTGTGTGTGTGTGTGTGTGTGTGTGTGTGTGTGCGCGTGTGTGTGTGTGTGTGTGTGTGTGTGTGTGTGGGGGGGGGGATGTTGTCCATTAGTCAGTACAGGAGGTTCACATCACAGGATCACAGAACCTTGCTGCCATGAGGTGTGTGTGTGTGTGTGTGTGTGTGTGTGTGTGTGTGTGTGTGTGTGTGTGTGTGTGTGTGTGTGTGTGTGTGTGTGTGTGTGTGTGTGTGTGTGTGTGTGTGTGTAGGCGTGTGTGCGTGTGTGTGGAGGTGGGATGTGTGTGTGCGTGTGTGTGTCTGTGTGCGCGAGCATGTCTGTGTGTGTGTGTACACGCATGTGTGTGTGTGTGTGTGTGTGTGTGTGTGTGTGTGTCTGTGTCTGTGTGTGTGTAAGAGACAGAAAGCACATGTGCGTGAGTGCACGTGTTCAGTGCTGTTTTGGTGTCACAGTACAGTGTTGTGTACCGTATGCTGCTGTGGTGCAAGTGTGGGTGGGGGAGTGCGTGTGTGTGTGTGTGTGTGTGTGTGTGTGTGTGTGTGTGTGTGTGTGTGTGTGTGTGTGTGTGTGTGTGTGTGTGTGTGTGTGTGTGTGTACTGCTGAGTGAGTGTGTGTACGTGTGTGTGTGTGTACTGCGTACTGCTGACTGTGTGTGTGTGTGTGTGTGTGTGTGTGTGTGTGTGTGTGTGTGTGTGTGTGTGTGTGTGTGTGTGTGTGTGTGTGTGTGTGCGCGTGCGCGCCCGTACTGCTGAGTGTGTGTGTGTGTGTGTGTGTGCGTGTGCGCGCACTGGTGTGTGTGTGTGTGCGTAATGATCATTGGGTTGCAAACAGAGAGAGAGTAAGAGTGGTTTCATGTATAACACTCAGGCCGGTGTTCAGATGAGCTCACTCAGTAGGTCATTATTTTTCTTGGGTAAATGCTCTTGGGTGAGGTAGATATGAGGCAACGCCACTATTACCTAATGCTACCCCACTAGCGGGACTGGGAGTGAAATACAGTAGAGGGCCCCCACCAGGGTTGCCAGATTGGTAATTTTCCCGCTCAATTTGGGCTGCGTAGGATGACCGTCTGCGGGGGAAAACAGTCGAAAAGAAAATGGGCATTGGTTGGGCTATTCTGTAGATTTATGTGCCGTAGAAATCAATACAATATGATTCAAATTGGGTTGGATTTAGTGCCTCCGGGAGGTTTTTGAGAATTTTTGGGCTGGAAATTGTCACGCACATCTGGCAACCCTGGCCGAGGCATATTGTATTGCAGGCACATTTGGTGTTGTGGCGTTTGCAGCCAACCGATTCTTTTGAAAGGCTCAGGCCGGCCATCCATTATAGTGGTACGCACTACGCAGCTCGACGTATTGGATACCCCAGTGTCGACGCACTGCTACTACAGCTCGCGTGGCCCGGGAGATATATACAGGAAGTATATCAATCTACATTTCTTGCCGTTTTTATCAATATAGCAAACCAACTGCCCCTAAATTACAGTTCAATATGCTCTTTCCCACCTTTGCACATGTGTTTTTTTCACACACAGCTTGACCTCGTGTTGTTATGCTTCATAAGCACATGCATCATAGATGCTGGTAGTCTATATTCCAAAAGTTCAATAGATGTCAAAAATCTACTTTTACAGAGGGAAATGCACCTTCGTGATGACCACAGGTATCATGGGACATCTTCATGTGCTCAACAGTCATTGAGTAACGCAGTCCGTCAGTCGTGGCTATTTGCATAACTTTCGGGAGGGCTCAACTTTTTGACGTGCCACCGGACCCACGCTCGCCGTGATGGAATCCCAACATGCTTTGCGAGTCCGGTAACGACGATCTGCTGCATTTTATTGAAAATGAATTGAATGCGTTGGTACGGCTTGCGTCAAACTGACGAATGGATGGGCACCGTCATACAGTAGATGTGAGGGATGGGAACCGAGTTGCAGTTGCAGAGTCGTTGTTTTTCCATTTTTGCCCGGTTAACCCTCTGAGGTCTAAGGCCTTTCAGAGGCTTTTAGGCTGCTTGCACCACCTTGACATTTTCAAGTATTTTCAACTAACAGTAAGCATCTATGCAAAAGTGGCATATATGGTTGTATTCTGAAAAGCCTGTTTTTCAATTTTTTCCCGGTTAATGTTGAGCATGCGACATTCACATGAGAACTCTAGTAATTAACAAAAACATAACGTTACATTACAGTTAGTGGTGTCAACAATGATCGATTCGGCGATCCAATCCAATGCGGGGCATGGACGGTCCAATTCAATGCGGCAAGTTCCAGAATCGATGCGGCAATTTTTTTAAATTTCAATTACTTCCGTGGATATTTCGCGAGCAAATGAATGTTAAATTAAATAAGAGTACTTCAAAACATTGCAAGACTGATACAGACTGATCCACACTGATACAGAAAACAGCCAATAAATTGTTGCTCAGTATCTGACTACTTGTATTGCCTCATCATGACTGATGAAACATTTGCTTTGCTTTCAGTAGAAATGTAATGCATTGCAATGTATTGTAGAATTGATCAAATCGGATCAAATCGGATCAAATTGCATCGAATCACTACCTCCCGAATCGTGGTCGAATCGGATCGTGAGGGCAGTGCCAATCCACACCACTAATTACAGTACACTCAGGTGACTCTTTTTTACCCAAAGCGACTTTTATGTCGGTACCGGGTATTGGTTACAGGCCCTGGAGCAATGTGGGGATAGGTGCCTTGCTCAAGGGCACTTCAGTCATGGGTGAAGGTGCTGGTTAAGGGTGGGATATGAACCCACATCCCTCCGATTTGAAGGCCAGTGCTCTAACCACGGAACCATGGCAGCCCCCACAGCACCTTGACTTATTTTGTCCAAACAACTGACTGTCCTCGGCCTTCTACTACGACCGTCCCTGCTGCCACTCTCTCTGTTCCTTTAAATGGTTTCCTCTTCACACAGAATTATTTTTCCCCCTTTACAAAGACCCCAATGAGCCAATGAGTCTTTTCAACAGCTCTTCCAAAGGAGCGAGTCAGTAAGATCCGCATCCTGCCAAAGAGCCACGAGCCACGAGTCGCGTCTCCCAGGCCCATGTTCTTGACTTGAACCTCCGCATGTTACACTCTGCTCCCTGCTGGTGGCAGTTGCACCAGGGGTGGGTGGAGCGAGAGGGGCTTTTGTCCCTGGGCCCAGGGGCACTGCCAGAAATTTTGGGGCCCATGAAAAAATAGAATTTTTGGCCCCTTTAAAGGCCCCTGTCAGTGCTGTCAGTGCTGTCAGTGCTTGGGCCCTTAGAATCTGTAACACCTTTCCCCCTCTAGCGGCATCCATGAACTCCCATATTGCTTTTGATGGCCCCCTCTGGATCTTGGCAGGTATTATGAGGGGCCCTATTGAGCCCTATTATGAGGGGCCCTATTGTTTTGCTCTGGGGCCCTGTGTGCCGTTGTTCCGCCACTGTATTGGACTGTTGGATTTCCCAAATTATACCATGACGTTGCTGTTCCAGAGCAGTGGTGGTAGTTTTACCTCTTCCAGAGAATTTTCCCTCATCTTTAATGATCCTCAGAGGGTGTGTGTGTGTAATCTGTGTGTGTGTGTAATGTGTGTAATGTGTGTGTGTGTGTGTGTGTGTGTGTGTGTGTGTGTGTGTGTGTGTGTGTGTGTGTGTGTGTGTGTGTGTGTGTGTGTGTGTGTACGTGTGTATACGTGTGTATGTTTTGAGTCCACAGCGTTTGAGTCATGTACAGTTTCGACAGAGTATTGTGACTTTCTCGAAAGTGGAGTGGAAATCTTGGATGGCAACTGATGTCATGTTTACAGCTGCAGGAAACTTGTTTTCACTTTGAGGCCCAGCCTTCCAAAACCGTCTTTTTTTCCTACCTCAGTCTGACAAAAAAAAAAAATATTCAGGAAGAAAAAAAAAACAGTGAGATTTATGTGACTAGAACCCCTCCAAGTTGCATCTTTCCGTTGGGATGCGAGCGAAAGCTACAGACTTGACTGTCATCAACATACTTTGGAGCAGTATGTCACTCTCTGGAGCAGCCTGAGGATCTTCTCTGGATTGATGGCCGTCCCTGTGCTCTCATCAAAATGGGTTTGTTTGTGCTGTGCTCAAAAATCTACTTGTTTTATAAAACAATAAAACTAGTGGGAGAGACCCCACTTGTACTGTACCACAGGCTGGATTTTTCCAAGGCCTGGTTTTGAAAAATAGTTGTGTAGTTAATGACACCAGTTGATGTTAGCATACTATAGCATGTCTAGCCTAGCTTAGCCTACGTAGCAGACACATTGTTTTTGTGTTACACACAAAATGTGTCATTTGGGGGCCATATTGGATTCGCTGTGAGAGTGAGATGCTTTGGACAGTCAAGGACCCCCAAAGTGACACTAAATCCTGAGACCGCACGGCAGGGGGGAGGACCCCAGCGTGCAAGAATGACAGTGCCAGGGCACACATATCAGTCAGCACAGAACGTCACATGACCATTTGCACGCAGACAGTTAAATAGATCATCCACGTCTTTGTGTCTTGAGACAGGGAAAGGGATAAAACTCCACTAAAACTCCAGTAAACGCTTTATTGGGGCAAAACCACGAAAAATATTTGCAAATGTGCTCAGTGGGGAGATGTGCTAAATAAAATAAATGGACGACTCATGTTGTTTTAATGCTACAGGATTGTACGTACTTGTCACTCTATGGAAACATCTATAAATGAGAGATAGTGAACACATTTCCACATGCCCATGGCTGATATTTACTTGTTCTGAGTAGTTTCTGCCCTTTCTGGTGTTCACAGGAAGCGAGCTACGTGCTGAAGTGTTGGGTCTCAGCGGTAACAATCCATATCTTGCCTCCATATCTTCATGGTCTGATGCCATTGGAGGCAGTGACTTCATACCTGGGGCTCTAGTTGTACATGCTTCATTGAAGCCTCCTCTACTTCTCTCCACTAGGATTATGTCCAATAATTGTACACAACGGTGGTATGTACGTACAATATACCACTGAAGAATACATTATCATTCTTTTTTTGGCACAAGTGTTGAGAGAGATGATTGAGATGCTTACAAATGTATTATTGTATGAGTGTAAAGTTTACATAATAAATGTAATGCAGCAGGGGACATTACTGCTTATAACAGTATTATATATGCACAACAAACCATTAGCTAACCATTAGTTAACCATTTATGTGGAAGGTTATTGTGAAGTGTCACAAGGAACTCAGACTCAGAGACTCAAACCAAGACTTTCTGGGGGACCAAACTGTGGCTCTGACTGCTACACCAAGTCAAGCTTGTTGGTGTTGTCGTGCCGAAAAGCGAGTCCCTGCCAGAACACGAATGCCCTCATTGAAACCAATGACATTTTTTTAGAGGAAATTATACATTTTTTTGCAGAATGAATTACATAATTTATGAACTAAACATATGCTTCTGAAACATTACTCGCCCTCCACTTAATATGAGATATTTGAATGAAACTGTAACATTTGTTATGACAATTCTTTGATTCTTTTATGGAAATAATACTGAAATTGTAACCAGCTCTTTGTAATACTTCCAGAAGTAATGTAGATGCTTTATCTAGGCTTTCCATCTTAAATTGTGTCGGATTTGTCTGCAAAAATGGGTAAAAAATATCTGGAAAATTGGTCATTGGTTTCAATGAGGGCACTCGTGTTCTGGCAGGGACTCGCTTGTCGGCACGACAAGTGTCACAGTGACGACGAGTGTCACAGTCAGAGCACACCCACAACCCAAGTGATGGCCACTCCATCATGTACCACCCACCATGGGTCCCTTACGTGCCACCCACCATACCTCTTCCATTCCATGATGCCCCACAATCAATGCTGTAGTCCCCTTGCACCATGGTTATCCATCCTCGTGTCTTTCATATGGCTAACACAGCTGGGTGTGCCTCTGATGACCTCACGGCTAGTCACCCCACTTCTGACACCATTTGCATGGCCGTAACTACCATTGAGGACACAGAGGTCATGTCCTCGTTTTTATTTCAGTAATGTAAATTTATCTATGATGAAATTTGATATGTGATCAACAATGATAAATTCAGTCTGTATACGTCTACACCACCCACATTTATCCTCAAGGCAGTGACTAATGGAAACAAACTTAAAGAGTTTGACTTGAGTGTTCGAAGCATTTCAAATGTGCAGTATGCAGTACAGCACGCAGTATTTGACTCTGTATTTGAAAATGTCTGGTTACGGCCCTGACCATTTGTAGTGAAGGGGAGTAGAGTTGCCCCCGCCAGGACTCAAAACCAGACCCTCTGGGGTACCAAGGTGGGGGGCTATGACCACTGTCCACATTTGTCTGATGAAGGGTATGCTGCCCGAAACGTCACATTAAAAAAGAGCAACGAGAGCTTGGTGTCGCGGACTCTTCGTTCAGTTTTTTCATGGTATTTTTGCTGGTCCTGCACCCAATCTTTTTGAGACGGATGTGCGTGTTTTTTTCTCTCTAACTACTGGACTATGACCACTACACCAAAGAGCCAGGCTCGTTGGTGTGACAGTCAGAGCATACCCACAATGGAAATTATGGCCACTCCATCACAATGTCCTTCTACATGGGCTGTCTGTAGTCAATGCAAGTTTGCTGTCAGTTTTGGCCAAGCCCATCTGAAAGGGCCCCCCGACAATGTAATGAGAACCCAATTTTTTTGTCCCATCTGCCATCACGGCACTGAACAACCTTCCAAAATAACCCTGTATGGTCCCTGTTGTGTATATGGTATGTGATTGTTGGTGTGGTTGTATGGCTTATTGTGTGTGAGTGCTTATGTTGGCTGACAGTATTATAGAGAGAGGCAAGTGCCTGCGACATCTGGCCCTTCGGTAAATATTCTAACCCAATGTGGCACTTTGACCCAAAATAATTGCCCACCCCTGCTGTAGGCTATATACATTATGACAAGCCAGTAGTCTACAATATGCGTTAGTTCAAGTCTGTAGTCCATTGTTCTCCAAATGGCAACCCATGGGCCAGATCCGGCCTGGGCACGGCAAACATTTGGCCCGCCTTGAGGTTGGACCAAATGACAACATAATGTGTGCTACTGTACCTGTGGCTATACAGTCGGGCGATTTGTTTGGACCTCAGCCTCATTTGCTCTACATAATTTGGCCCAAAGGGGAAAAATAATTGGAGACCACTGCTGTACTCTATGCATTATGGCAAGCCTGTCTACAGATTATACCAAGTCTGTAGTCCAGGGGTCCCCAAACTAAGGCCCGGGGGCCGGATGCGGCCCGCCATGCCCCTTTGACCGGCCCTCCACCTCTCTGCACCTCACCATTTGAACTGGCCCAAAGACGCAATCCTCACAGAAAAAAAATAATGATAAAATATATTTTTTAAATAATTTATTTTGTTTATCAACGAGCCTTCCTACAGTTTAATTTTCATTAACCTAGTGTGAATCACCAGAAGTTTCTTGTCTTGATAGTTCCTCATCTCACAGTAATATACAGTAAACAAGCCTACCATTTCTATTCTATCACTCATAAACTGTCAATCACCATATTTTTCTAACCTTTCCTTGCCATTTTTACATGATTATTAGAGGTTAAAAGGAATACCTGTGGTATTTCAAATTGAAAAACATGTGAAGTAGCCTACTCACTTGTTTTGCAAAGCGTGTAGGCCTAATGATGAACTATTTTGTGCTAGAAATTATGGCTATAACAGGCGCCTAGTATACAGCCCACATGATTGATCCCGGCCCCTGATCACCATCAGGAACGATAATGTGGCCCCCAGGGAAAAAAAGTTTGGGGACCCCTGCTGTAGTCTATGCATTATGACAAGCCTATTTAAAGATTATACCAAGTCTGTAGTCTATGCATTATGGCAAGCCTATTTAAAGATTATACCAAGTCTGTAGTCTATGTGTTATGGCAAGCCTGTCTACAGATTATACCAAGTCTGTAGTCTATGCATTATGGCAAGCCTATTTAAAGATTATACCAAGTCTGTAGTCTATGTGTTATGGTGTGTATTACGTATGTCAAGCCTGTACTCTACCTCTGTGCATCATGACAAGGCAGTGGTCTACTGTATGCATTACAGTATGTCAGGCATGTATTCTGTATGCCATGGCAAGTCTGTCTATAGATTAAAACAATCCTACTGTTTATTGTGGAAAGTCTGTAGTCATGTATGCATCATGGGCGTGACTGGCAGGCGTTAGTGGCGACATAATAACAGACTTGAGGAAACACCATCCACCACTGACCCTGAATGACAGCACAGCACAGCACAGCACAGCACAGCACAGCACAGCACAGCACAGCACACTGCACCACTGGACATAGCAGATGGAAAAAAGTACAGTACAGTGACTTCTTGCATGGGTGCCGCTAGGGCAGGGGAAAGGTGTTACAGATTTTAAGGGCCCAAACACTGACAGCACTGACAGGGGCCCTTAAGGACAGTGGTGTAATGGATATTTTTAAAGTGGGGGTACGTGATTTTTAACGTCATCAAATAATTAGGCAACTTATCATGTCAAACCCCCCAACTGTCCTTAATCTACCGTCATTGCTTCTCCATTTTCATCTGTTTGGTCAATCACCTGCAATACTGCAATGTGATCATTCTTTTTTGTATTTAAACATGGGCAGAAGATTTTTTTTTTTTTAATCTCACTTAAGGAGAAGTGGGTGGACTGCGTACCCCCGCGTACCGCGTCCACTACACCCCTGCTTAAGGGGGCCCAAAATTTGAATCTTTCATGGGGCCCAAAATTTCTGGCGGCGCCCCTGGCAACTTGTGTTAGCCTGTTGTCCTCC
>NC_085878.1:2219409-2226909 GCF_034702125.1 Engraulis encrasicolus
TGGTGTAACTTCTGTCTTCAGTGGGTTCGCATGGATGTTGGTTTGTGTCATACATTTTAAAATAAGTTGGAAGTTACACCGTCGAAACATGTCAGGTAAAGGATAAAACTTTTTCATGTCTGAAACAAAAGAAAAACTGAAAAGTTGGGCAAAATCATTTTTTTAGAGGTAAGCTATGCAGAATTGCGGTATCAAGCGTATGGTGATTCATTGCAATGCTTAATGTTCATTTGCCCTTTTGGTAAACCCTTGAGGCAAAACCCATCCCACATATCTGTCAGACTGTAAATTAATTGTGAAGGTAAATATTTGAACACATCTTTTATTACTGGTTGAATTCACCACTCAAGCAAAAGCATGTCTGGCCTTGTCAGTTTGTTTTAATAAGTTTAATGCAACAGTGCCATCTGGTGGCTGAACTCCTACAATACATTTACGTTTGGAAAATCAAGAATGGAGTGTCCACATTCAAATGTCATCGACCTTATCTAAACTTTAAAGCAAGCAAGTCCGTCTAACTATGCTAACTTCTTGCATAGAAGGCATTTCATTTCATCAAAATATTTACATCTATGTGTATAAAGAAAAAAGGGGGGTGCATTACATTTACAGTGGAGAGTACAAAGCTCCTCTCCGTTTGTATATTTTCAGGATTTCACATGACACCCGATGAAAATTGCAAGCAGCCTCAGTTTCTTAACTTTGTATAAAAGGGGAGACTCCTCCACTACAGTCTAGCATGTCTATGAACGTATCTTTGAAAACATTAGGGTATATTGAAAACATTAGGGTATATTGAAAACATTAGGGTATATTTCTCTGCACTGAAATGCTGGCTGGAGCACCCTATGTTAGTTTGCATTTGCTTTGTACACAATTCATGACTTCAGGCATCACAAATTGTAAAAAAAACATGAGCAAAAAAAATAAAAACATGTACTTTATGATGAGTGTACAGTAGTGGTGTGGATCGGCACTGCCCTCACGATCCGATTCGATCACGATTCGGGAGGTAGCGATTCGATTCGATTCTATGCGATCCGATCCGATCTGATTCAATTCTACAATGCATTGCAATGCATTACATTTCTACTGAAAGCAAAGCAAATGTTTAATCAGTCATGATGAGGCAATACAAGTAGTCAGATACTGAGCAACAATTTATTGGCTGTTTTCTGTATCAGTCTGTATCAGTCTTGCAATGTTTTGAAGTGCTTTTATTTAATTGAACATTCATTTGCTCCCGAAATATCCATGGAAGTAATTGAAACTTAAAAAAATTGCCGGATCGATTCTGGAACTTGCCGGATCGATTCTGGATCGTCCATGCCCCGCATCGATTCGGATCGCCGAATCGATCATTGTTGACACCACTAGTGTACACATCTGTCAACATTCTATGTCACATACGTACAGTACATTAAGCCACTGACAAGGTCTAGTCAAGTAGATTTTCCATGCACCTTCTGAATCTATTGAAGCCCAGATGCACAAACTCTTACTTATTTCATTTATGTGTTTGTTGCATATTTCAGAATTGAACTGTATTGAATGATATTGAAATGTAGTTACTGCTTAATCACAAAAGAGATACAATATCAGGCTGCTGGATCTTCCACATTCATGATATGAAATCATAGTCTATCATCTCTGCCGACTCTAACCCTGACATATCAAAATACAAAGTACAAAAGTCTAGTTTACAAAATATTCAATCCTATGTCTGATACTTCCAACAAGGCACCATATAAAAAAATCAACAAAGAAAAAAATCATTTCAAGTCAACAAAACACAGCAGGCAACAACTCTGCTCTACTTACAGTATACTGTATGCTTGTAGATACACTGGTATAGTGGTAACACTTCACTTGACGCCAGTGTCATATGCATGTCATTACAGTGTCATAATAGTGTCATGACACAGTCATAGATAAGTCATAAACATTATGTCCATGTCGTAAACATTTTATGACTGTTGGCCTTAAGAGACACCCTAGGTTGTCTTTGCCATAATAACCCAATGTCACTTAAGGCCAACAATCATAAAATGTTTATGACATGGACATGATGTTTATGACACGTGCATAACTATGTCATGACACTGTTATGACACTGCAATGACATGCCTATGACACCGGCGTCAAGTAAAGTGTTACCGGTATAGTTTGTGCTGTAAGACGTGTTTGTAAGCTAAAATAGTCTCTTTGTGGTGGTTCAAATCTATGGGGGGAACAAAGTCCATGAACGCTGACAAAAGATTTCGGTAACTACTTGACGCTGGTGTCATAGGCATGTCATTACAGTGTCATAATAGTGTCATGGCACAGTTATGCACGTATCATAAACATTATGTTGACCCAAAGTTGTCTTTGCCATAACCTAATGTCACAGTCATAAAATGTTTATGACATGGACATAATGTGTATGACTTATCTATGGCATCTGTGTCATGACACTATTATGACACTGTGATGACATGCATATTACATCGGAGTCAAGTAAAGTGTTACCAAGATGTCTCTTCGTCATAGAACACTCACGTAGCTACAATGGCCATGCAAGTGAAAGGAGGTCCACAGAAGAAAGTGCAGAGAAGACATGTACAGGCAGAGAGAGAGAGAGAGAGAGAGAGAGAGAGAGAGAGAGAGAGAGAGAGAGAGAGAGAGAGAGAGAGAGAGAGAGAGAGAGAGAGAGAGATAAAGTGGAGAAGAGCTCAGGTCCCTGCTGCCTAGTTTAAAACGCACTCATGAGAGGGCCTTTGACATTGGCTCAGGTCAATGGACCCAGGCAGGAAGAGAGAGAGAGAGAGAGAGAGAGAGAGAGGAGAGAGGAAGGGAGGGAGGAGAGACAGAGAGAGAGAGAAAGAGAGAGAGGGAGGGAGGGATGGAGGGAGGGAGGGAGGGAGGGAGAGAGAGAGAGAGAGAGAGAGAGAGAGGAGAGAGAGAGAGAGAGAGAGAAGAGAGAGAGAGAGAGAGAGAGAGAGAGAGAGAGAGAGAGAGAGAGAGAGAGAGAGAGACAGCGAGGGAGAGAGAGCACGTCTGGTCTGGTCTGGTCTCAGGCTAGTGCCTCAGCAGTACAGGCTGCTGGAGACACAGTTCGCTGCCACATGACAGGATGGGCTGCTGGTTGTCCATGTGGTGTCGGATGAGGTGACCCACACTCTGGAAAACATTATCCTTTGTCCTCACCTGAGAAGACAACACAAGCACACAAACAAGGGGGGGTGAAGGCAAACTCCATAACACTGTTGTTATTTCTCAGTAAAAACAACATAACAAAGCAGAAGTAGTAGTAGTAGTAGCAGCAGCAGTAGTAGTAGTAGTAGTAGTAGTAGTAATAGTAGTAGAAGTAGTAGTAGTAGTCATTATCCTGTCATTATTGTTAACTAAGAGTAGCTAGCGTGAGAATTTATGTCTGAATGAATGTCTTAAAGAAATAATTGAATATGTACTAGCTATATGGGGTTTCTACTATAGTACTATAACAGAGTTTGATTTGAATTTGAGAACCTTTTGTTCCCTTGCTGTTGTGAAATTTGATGGGCTGTGTTTTGTCAAAATAAATAATAAAACATAGTAAGGCCGACCAGTTGGAGAGCGTGGCGTGATGACCCTCCATATAAATAATACATGAATAATGATAATAAATAATAAAGCCCAAAGCTGGTCAGTTGGAGAGCAGTGCGATGACACTGCATTATTCCCACAGGGCCAGATGGCCGTATGGGCGCCATAGAGGCTACCACACACACACATTACGACATCGGGTGTGAGCGGACGTACGACTGTGTGTGTGTGTGTGTGTGTGTCACGTGTCTATGGTGGTGGCAGTGACAGTCTGCCTACTGCCTATGTGATGTGTGTGTATTGACATTTTTTGGTTAACCCTTTCTCTTATACACATGGCGCTTGTCTTTCGAATCAAAACTGTCCAGAATCGGCAGACTCACAGGTCTTTCATTCATCTAACGGAACAAATATGGCGGCCGCTGAATACATAGTAACCAGAGAGAGTAGAGAGAGAGAGAGAGATTCCATTGGCCCATTGTTTCAGGGTTCTACTATTGCAAGGGGGAGGGGTAGGGAATTAAGCACTAAGCCACGAGAGGCCGTGGGTTGTGCTCAATTGATAACGGCCAAGCGGAGTGGGGCAAGACGCGAAGCGGAGTGCTGTAAACGTCCCCTTGGCCGTTATCAATTGAGCATAACCCACGGACTCAAGTGGCTTATTGCTTATCTAACACTGTTACACTTAATCGCTGACCACATTTCTTTAAAAACGCTTTAATAACAATTAATTTGATCCGTTGCGGTTGAGGAAGTGATTGTGGTTACCCCGGCAACGTTACTCAGCGTGTGTGCGTGCGGCACGCTGCCAGACACACACTTGCTACAAAAACTCAACAAGGAATTAAATGCCTTTGCAATCACACTGATACCCCAACCACAGATGGTGCAAAGATGTGCTCTTCTTGCAGACTCCCTACCCCAACTGCAACATATTCTCATTACCGGCGTAGATGCGCTTGGTCTAACTTGGACACGTATAGAATCTTCAGGTGGAAGGTGTAGGTTTACGCCAATCAGAATCGAGAACCGGACCCCACAGTGTTAGAGTCCCCCTTTAGGCAGACCTAAGGACTGTTCTATTCATTGTAGGACTGGAGTATTATGACACGCCCCTTTAGGCAGACCAGAACCTGGTCATGTTAGGTGAACATAGCAACCCATCACATTGGCATATCTCTATATACTTAAAGTGATACTGTCCCATTTTTGGAAATAAGCTCATATTACACCTCACCTTGAGTTAAATAATTGAGTTGTACCTTTTTCCTGTACTTTCAACCATTCTCTGAGTATGGCAGTCCAAATTTTACCTCCATGCTAGCAGTTAACATTGAGTCCTACGAGACCAGCTGGCGGCTAACTGGTCTCATAGGAGTCAATGTTAATTGCTAGCTTGGAGGTAAAATTTGGACTGCCATACTCAGAGAACAGTTAAAAGTACAGGAGAACGGTTAAACCCTATTATTTAACTCAAGGGGAGGTGTAATATGAGCTTATTTCCAAAAATGGGACGGTATCACTTTAAATAATCTCTGTAGTAGCTCTGTACTCCATACTAGGGCTGCACGATTATGGAAAAAAATCATAATCACGATTATTTTGGTCAAAATCGTAATCACGATTATTAATCACGATTATTGATTGTTGCAGATTTTTTTGAAAATTATAACAAGATGAAATATAACCAAGAATGAAATACAGTCGGGATGAGCAAAATAAAATTAATTGTAATAATTATGTAAAGGCATTAGCATGAAACTTAAGTGGACAGATTTCTGGCCAGAAACACCAGCCTGTCAATATGTTCTGGCTTCAAGGACTCTCTCAAAAGGTAGGTCACTATTGCCACGATTGAATCACGATTGAAATCACAACTTCGATTTCAAGATTTTATCACGATTTTCGATTATTTTCGATTAATTGTGCAGCCCTACTCCATACCGTGCCCTGGGGGTCCATGAGCAGCAGGTGTTTGGCCGTGTCCCCCTGCAGTCCGCTCAGCACGTACTGGCCTGGCGCCGAGCAGCTCTCCCGCACCAGGAAGTCTCCGCTGTGGACCAGACGGCTCTCCGCCTCCCGCCGGCTCAGCCTGCCGTGGTACCAGCCCTCCCCAGACAAGGACACCTCCTGCTGGGGGTGGTGGTGGTGGGAATACCTGCCCTCCCCAGACAAGGCCACCTCCTGCTGGGGGTGGTGGTGGTGGTGGGAATACCTGCCCTCCCCAGACAAGGCCATCTCCTGCTGGAGGTGGTGGTGGTGGGAATACCTGCCCTCCCTTGGCACCTCCTCCTGGGGGTGGTGGTGTGGGTGGTGGTGCGGTTGGTGGTGGGGAGGTAAGGGCTGCTCCTGGTGTGGATGAGGGTAGTGGTGAGGGTGGTGGTGTTGGGTGGGCAAGGCATTTCTGTTGCCCTGCTGCTGTTGTTGTTGGTGGAAGGAAGCGAGGGAGGGCTGCTGATTGGCTTGGTGGTGGTGGATGTGATGGTGAACCAAGGGCTGGTCAACGCTGTGTTGGTGATGGTGTTGGTGGGGAGCAAAGGGTTGGTCATCGTGGTGGTGGTGTTGAGCAGACAAAGGCTGCTTGCCAGGCTGGTGGTGGGGAAGCAAAAGCTGCTTGTCCTTTTGGTGGTGGAGGTGGTGGTGGTGGTGATGGCAGTGGGCGGGTGCGGACGTTGCGCTTGGCAGCGATGGTGCTTCCGTTTGCGGGCCGCCACCAACACCCTCCTCCTCTTCCCTCTCCTTCCTCTCCTCCTCCTCCTCCTCCTCCTCCTGCTCTCTCTCTTCCTCTTCCTGCACCTCCACCTCCGTCTCACTCTCACTCTCTCTCTCACTCCCCATCTGATGCGTAAGCGTCTCTGAGTCACAACACAGTGGAGGAACATACAGCTTATTTATGGAAGTGCTTTTCTGAAGGATGGGATGATAACACACAGGTGCGCATGGAAAAACACTCAGCAAAACGCCATGGAAGAAAGTTGACCTGACCTCATGCTATATGAAAATCTTGCTCGATAAAAATTGAAATAGCAAAAAAATTTGGTGAGTAAAAGAGCATTACTTCAGAATCACTCATAAGTAATATTAAAATCCACCAAATATGACAAATGATCCTATGCAGTAGCATTATTATTACCGGTGTTACTATTATTATTATTATTATTATTATTATTATTATTATTTTAAATTATTATTATCATTCTTTCATCGACATGACCAACGGGGAAAAAATGCACTTCCCCTCTCTCACCTGCAGATGGCGGCAGCTGCTTGTGGTGCGGAGGCAGCGGGCAGTTCTCATAGAGTGAGGAGCGCAGCGACGGGGAGCCAGTCTGCAAGCCAACACAGAACAGCAGAGGATGAGTCACACAGGAAGGAAGAAGCAGCTCCATAGCAGCTGACGAGAGAGTCGAGATCGCCACATGGGCCAGCGAACAGGGCAAGGCAGAGCAGAGCAGAGCAGGCAGAAAGGCAGGTGTCATCATGTCAAGATTCAAGGGTAACACTTTATAATAATGTTCCTTAGTAAAGACTCAGTAAATAATTAACTAATGATGAATAAAACACTAACAAATGTTTTTATTATTAACTAAGTGCTTTATATATAATGCTTTATAAAATATCTACAAATGATATATGCAAGATTTTACACACCTTATAACAGAGTATTTTATTCATTTACAAGCAACTTGTAAATGTTTGATAAATATAAAATATTAACATAGCATTTTCTAGTCATTTACAAGCATTTGTTTACATTTCCTAGTCATTTACAAACGTTTGTTAATGTTTTGTTCATCAATAGTTAATTATTTATTAAGTCTTTATAATGCTTTTTTGCATCCATTATTCTAAAGTGTTACCGATTCAAGATTCAAGATTCAAGAGATTGGTTACACTTTACTTGACACTGCCCGACGTCATATGTATGACATA
>NC_085878.1:2234409-2246909 GCF_034702125.1 Engraulis encrasicolus
AGAGATAGAGAGAGAGAATTGGTTGAGGCAGCATGAGGGAGTGTGAGCTTGGTGGCTCTGTTTTAAAGAGCAGCCTCATCAACGGTTGTTGCCGGATGCCAGTGAGGATCACCAGGGGGGGTTTCATGGCAGGTGATTAGAAACCAAACCAACAAACAGCCTGCTGAGGCTCATCACTGGCACATCCGCCCAGTGGCCAGGAAACGCTAACTGCAAAGTACAGTACATTACTGACATGAGAGCTCACTCACCTACACTGGACCAGGATGACAATTGTCGGTAAATAAAATGGTGAGTTCCGGAAGAAATTGTGAGTTCCGGGTTAGGGGTCCTTCATCTAGCGTTCGATTATTAGCTGGGAGAATTGGCTGCAATAAAATATCAGGTCCAGGATGTCCACTGTAGGTTTGGTGTTATGTCATTTCCTGTTCTAGAATCTCCAGATCTGTTTGTTTATTTGTTCT
Source organism: Engraulis encrasicolus (assembly GCF_034702125.1). Taxonomy (NCBI): domain Eukaryota; kingdom Metazoa; phylum Chordata; class Actinopteri; order Clupeiformes; family Engraulidae; genus Engraulis; species Engraulis encrasicolus. The sequence continues at coordinate 2,234,874 of NC_085878.1, forward strand.
GTTTGTTTCTAATTGATGTCTTCCTTGGTAAAGCCCCAGCCAGCTACATCCAAGAACAATCTGCACACCAGTACCATGGCTTGACACTGGCACCTGCCAACCGGCCAAATGCTGGTAAAACTTGTCTGTGGCTGGTAATACTTTCAGTGTCATAGCCAATTTGGCTGGCAGCTAATTCCTTGGTATAAAATATGCATTATAGCTGCCTATATTCTGATGTTTGCCCTTTGTCTGCCAATTGCTTGTATTTAAGTTCAAGAAAAAGCTCAGTAACTCAGTTTGCTTAATATACTTCCATGTAGAAAGCTATACACTCATCTTGCTTTCGCACCTCACCTTAGGCATACACTATCATGATTAAGAAAAATAAACGATATAAAATCTGTGGCTGGTGGAATACCTGAATGGCTAGTGACTCTGGAAAACCACTAGCCACAGTGGCCGGTGGGTGAAAAAGTTAATGTCAAGCCCTGACCAGTACACTACTGACATGAGAGTCAGCAATAGATGTGTAATCTACTCTACAGCTCATGTGCAGATTGTTCTTGGGTGTAGTTGGGGCTTTACCAAGGAAGACATCAATTAGAAACAAATAAACAAACAGAACAGGAAATGACATAACACCGAAGCCTACCGTACAGTAGACGACATCCTGGACCTGCTATTTATTCCAGCCAATCATCTCAGCTAGCGGATGCTATAACCAGCCCACACATCCTGGTACCGTGCAGATGAGTGAAGTCATCAACTTCCTGCCAATTTGTCCACATTTGCGCAAAACTGCCGACCAGCTTCAGAGTAAATACAGTGAGTATTCATCCTGGTTTAACCAATTATGGTAATTGGATTCTTAGGGAGTCATCTGTCTCTGGGCAGGAGAATAAGAGGAAGGGCAGCTGTGGTCTACTGGATGGGCCGCTGTGGTCTAATGGGTAGGGAGGTGAGGTGGTCTTAAGATCAGAGGGTTGCAGGTTCAAATCCCACCCTTACCTCTCCCTACTCCTCCATCCAGGCAGGAGAATAAGAGGAAGGGCAGCTGTGGTCTACTGGATGGGCCGCTGTGGTCTAATGGGTAGGGAGGTGAGGTGGTCTTAAGATCAGAGGGTTGCAGGTTCAAATCCCACCCTTACCTCTCCCTGCTCCTCCATCCAGCCAGGAGAATAAGAGGAAGGGTAGCTGTGGTCTACTGGATGGGCCGCTGTGGTCTAATGGGTAGGGAGGTGAGGTGGTCTTAATATCAGAGGGATGCAGGTTCAAATCCCACCCTTACCTCTCCCTGGCTCCCAGTAAGTTACAGAATTGATTTTAAGGCAATGCTACTTGTGTTTAAAACATTAAATGGAATGGGACCCACATATCTACTGGATATGTTTCAGCTGTATGCACCAACCAGGTCACTAAGGTCAACGGAGAAGAATTTGCTGGTGATTCCAAAAGTCAAAACAAAGTGTGGAGAGGCAGCCTTTAGCTTCTATGCTTCAAAGCTTTGGAACCAGCTTTCAGATGACGTAAAAAATGCACCCACTATTGATAGCTTTAGATCTAGACTCAAGACAAAGCTGTTCTCAGATCCTTTCCCCTAGCTTAAATTATATATCATTCTTATCTTTTTATTTTATTTTTATGTTTATTTTTTTTTTATTCTATTATTATTATTAAGCGGGCTTGCGGAGCAAGAGCAACGCCTGATTATAGTAATCTCTAAAGCCTGGCTCAAACTACACGACTATCGCGCCGATTCTCGGCTGAAAACCCCCCTTACGACAATCGCTGGAACGTTACCCCCCAGGACCATCGCAAGCGATTGTCGGGAAAGATTTCCTCGTCGTGAGCGACGTTCCAAGATAGAACTTTGGCAGCTCAAAGAGTCGCCAATCGCAAATCGTAGAAATCAAACAGTGTTTGATATTTGCGACTGGAAATAGAACGTCGGGCATTGTCTCGGTGACTACGAGCAGCGACAAGATTGACAGTTGCGATTCTCTTCTAGTGTGCGGTGCACCCCGACGCCAAAATCGGACACACAATCGCTAGTCGTGTAGTTTGAGCCTGGCTTAAGTCCTGTTTTTTATTATCGTTCTTGTGCAGGGGCAGTAAAAATAGAAAATGGATCTCCTCCTAGGCCTTTCGAGATAGAGACACCGTTCAAACACTAAAACGACCGGCTCGGCTTAGAGATCGCGTATAGTTATAGGCTTTTCTGTGTCTCTTGTCGTTTTCCCGTTTTTGGCGATTTTGTGAAAGCTTGGGTCCCCATTGAAAACAATGGTGGAACCTTCATGAACCAAGGTTCCACCACTCTAGAGATTAGAGTGTAGGAGGCTTTTTCGGTCATAAAACATCAACACTTTCACCTAGAAGTTTAGTTGACCTGTTGTTAGCGAGCTCTATGGGATGTCTCCAAATTTTCAAAGTTTCATCTCCCAACTCCCAATACTTTTTAAATGGCAGGTTTGTAAAGAAAACAGGCCTGGGTCTATGGAGGTTCCCAGTCTTTCCAAAAGTGCATTTTTCAAGAGATCAGCACATGTCCCACACGGAGGTCCATTTGTGCCTGAACCATTTAACCTATAAACTTCATTCAAAGACTGTTAGAGAGATCACATGCATGACTCCGATCTGTGAAAAGGACACGTGCCAACTCCTTTTAGTTTTTTTACAACGACCGTGTAAAGACAAAACACTGGGTCTGATTCTGTTCCCTGTTTACAGCACAATACTAACTGTCATTCAGTCAATCAGAACAGGTGCTGTCAATAAAGGGGTTCCATTTCAACTGTCACTGTCTCAAGATTCTATTCTTAACGAGCAGGTGCGAGCAACCATTCTAGAAGTCTATTGTTCAGCTCTTCAATGCAATGTGATATAGTCTTGCTGGACTGTGCATGACAGCTAGCTGCTTGGCTTAATGGGAATGCATGCTGCTGGATTAGAGATATGGAGGTTGAGGGTTCGAACCCCACCTGAAGCCATGTTGATTTTCAAAATTATATCATATGCAGTGTTCCTTGGCCAACTTAAAATGCCATGTATGTCATTTATTATCAATGGCAAATGTGCTGGATTAGAGATATGGAGGTTGAGAGTTCGAATCCCACTTGATGCGATGCTGATTTTCAAAATTATATCATAGTGTTCCTTAGCCAAGTTAAAATACCATGTATGTCATTTAGTATCGATGGCAAATGTGCTGAATTACAGATATGGAGGTTGGGGGTTCGAACCCCAGTCGAAGCCATGTTGATTTTCAAAATTATATCATATGCAGCGTTCCTTGGCCGACTTAAAATGCCATGTATGTCATTTAGTATGAATGGCAAATGTGCTGAATTACAGATATGGAGGTTGGGGGTTCGAACCCCAGTCGAAGCCATGTTGATTTTCAAAATTATATCATATGCAGTGTTCCTTAGCCAACTTCAAATATCATGTATTGTATGTAATTTAATATCAATGGCAAAGGGGCTGGATTACAGATATGGAGGTTGTGAGTTCGAATCCCGCTCGAAGCCATGTTGATTTTCAAAATTATATCATATGCAGTGTTCCTTAGCCAACTTAAAATACCATGTATGTCATTTAGTATATCCCCAAAACGCAGAGCTACAACACTTTCAAGATGGCTGAATCCAAGATGGCTGAATTGTTTGGCCCATAACTTCTGACTGGGTGGATGGATTTTTTCCAAGATTTCTTTTAGCTTTGTTTTCTCAATAGTACTTTGTTTCATCTCTGCCCCAAAAGGCAAGCCCGCTTCCAGCATTTTCTGTGAGAATGCAATCTAGTTATTATTATTTTTACCTTATGTTTTATCTTAATGTTTTGAATGTTCTTTGACTCTAATTTATTTCCTTCTTTCTTCCATGTCTCCTTTCTTTTTGCATTTGTTAACTTTGTGAAGCACATTGAATTGCACCTGTGTATGAAATGCACTATACAAATAAACTTGCCTTGCCTTGCCTATACACCTTCATCCATCGCTGACGTGTCCTTGAGGAAGGCACCTACAGTAACCCCACGTTGCTCCAGGGACTGTAACCAATACCCTGCACATAACTGTAAGCGTCAGCTGAGTGTACGTAATTATGTAATGTAGAGAAGTAGAAACTTACCGGGTCTCCTCCTGAGGCGAAGGAAATAGACTGCATTGGATGGTGGGCCACAGTCTGGGGGATAGAATAAAATAATTTCACTTGGACATGCTTCTCACAAGGACATAGGAACTTCACGTGAACTTCATTATGAACGCATACACAAAATCACTTTCCCAACACATGTTGAAAGCCATTCAAATGCAATTGTTATTAACATCATCTCTATACTTATCATACTTATCATCTCTATAAGTTCCAAGGATGATTTGGTCTATTTTCACTGTGGTTTACTTTAAACAGTTAAACCATTGTATTTTCTTTAGAAGCTTATGTTGAATGTCATCATCAGAGTCGTAGGCTATCTGTATGAAGTAGATGTAGAAGTAGGCCTACTCTTATAGATGTGATTACAGCACTAGTAATATGATACTACAAAGTTAAAACCATGTTAGTTATATCATACCACTAGTGTTATAATTAGCCTATTACATCTGTAAGAATACCTCTACTTCTACTTCATACATCTCTGGTCGTCATAGCATCATTCATATAATAATGATAATAATAATTCTAATAATAACTTGGTTTTATATAGCGCCTTTCAAGTAACCCAAGGTCGCTTTACAAAAGGAGATAGGGCAGGGGAATAGAGGGGAGGAGAGAGGAGGGGGTAGAGGTGGAGTTGGGGGCAGGGTGGTTAAGGACCATAGGCCGCAGTGAATAAATGCTTTTTTAACGTAGCCAGTGTGGGGGCTTGGCGGATATGGAGAGGTAGACTGTTCCTAAGGGTGGGGGCAATTACACAGAAGGCTCACCAATAACACAGAAGGCTCACCAATACTAATGAACGGCCATGTGGGTACTTTGCTCTTAAATTTGCGTTACGCCCCTTTATGGGTGAAAACAAACCGAATGTCTCATTGACTTACATGCTACATCGGCTAGCCTAAATGAATACATTCCATGCTTCAGCCACAGCTGTTTGGCTATATTATTTGAACAGCCGGCAACACAACACGTTTTCGGCATGTTGCACGTGAACAACGCTAGTCTACCGGTCCCTATCTTTCGTTTATTAAACCCCAACATCACCAATTGACTTGTATGGGTTGTTTTCCCCCACAAATGGGCGTAACGCACATGGAAAACATCACGCCGTTCATGAGTATACTACATATGCCGTTTTGGCTGCACCTGTAGAGAGTCCAGGGTGGTCAGCTTCAGACTGTTCATGGTGATGCTCAGCTTGAGGTTGCGTCCAGAAAACTGCAGGTTGCTCTTGCCCAAGACTGCTGACATACTTTTACGTGGTGGCTTACAGGAAAAAACAAACAAATAAAAATAGATTTTTATTTTTTTCAAAAAACAGCCTAAAGCTTTTGGAAAATGTAGACTCAAACCTTGATATAATAACGTAACCAACTTGATAGCTCACATGTTAATCTGTTTAGTAGTATAATGTCATATTGTATCATATAATGAGATATTTTTCATGTGATGTAACAACTTATCTTTGTGCATTCTGAAAGAATGAAAAAAAAATAGACAATAGAGAGTCTAATGTTATAACACGTAGGCAGACAAATACAAGCAGATAGCAAACAAGCTAGTCATGAATAAATAATACAGCAAGTCTGATGATGATACCTTGCGCTTCTTCAGTGACGTCTTGGTTCCTTGGACATTTTCACACAGTCGGCATATCGCCTCTCTGGAAGGGGAGACAGCAGGTGACACAGTGGTGAGTGGAGGTGAAAACACACACCAGAAAAAGAGGTGCTGGCGACCAGTAAAACACTTGCAGGAGGAGAGAAGTGTTGCACACTCCTGAGTTGTATAAACAAATTTTTAATGTGACAACGTTTCGGCCTGTCTGCCTTCCTAGGGCGAAACATTGTCACGTTAAAAACTTGTTTACACAACTCGAGAGTGTGCGGCACTTCTCTCCTCCTGCAGGAGATGAGACAGTGACCATCACAGTCATCCCCGATACATTACTAAACATGACATGACACACAACACACACTACAGTACTGTACACCTCACCAAACATGACATTATGATGACATAGAACACACACTATTGAACACCTCACCAAACATGACATTATGATGACATAGAACACACACTATTGAACACCTCACCAAATATGACATGACACAGAACAGACAGTACAGTACTGTACACCTCACCAAACATGACACAGGGTTCCCACACCTTTTTCAGGAACAAATTCAAGCACTTTTCAAGCACCTTCAAGCACCAAATTTTCCGTTTTCCAGCGGGGAGGGGTGTGGGGGTCCTCCCCCTGAAAATGTTGTGTCTTTAAGATGCAATTTCGTGCATTCTCATCAATTTTATGGGTGTTGAAAGGCTAATCCCATCTGACATCTCACTCCCTTAGATTTTTGATGTACCTGAGCAATTTTTTCTATTATTTGGCTTACTGAGTTTGACTTGACACACATTTCAAGCCTTTTCAAGCCTTTTCAAGCACTTCACCAAAAGTTCAAGCATTTTCACAACCTTGAAAACACTGAAATTCAAGCATTTTCAAGGAATTCAAGCACAAGTGGGAACCCTGATGACATTATGATGACATGATATGATGATGACATAGAGCAGAGCACACAGTCATCCCTATACGGCGGTGGTCCTCAACCTTTTAAAAAAGCCCCCCTGGACCTCATCATGAGCCTCCCAATGCCCCCCTTGACCTCATCATGAGCCTCCCAATGCCCCCCTTGACCTCATCATGAGCCTCCCAATGCCCCCCTGGACCTCATCATGAGCCTCCCAATGCCCCCCTTGACCTCATCATGAGCCTCCCAATGCCCCCCTTGACACGACACCAAACATGACATGATGACATAGAGCACACAGTCATCCCCTACAGCAGTGGTTCTCAACCTTTTTTGAACAAGCCCCCCTTGACCTCATCATGAGCCTCCCAATGCCCCCCTTGATTCATCATGAGCCTCCCAATGCCCCCCTGGACCTCATCATGAGCCTCCCAATGCCCCCTGACCTCATCATAAGCCTGCCAACACCCACCTTAGTATGTATTAAGAAATAAAATAGACTAATGCCCCCTGATGGAAACTGAGCACTGCCCCTCTCTCAGCTGTATCCTTCTCAACACCCCCCTGGGGCTCCCCAATGCCCCCTGGGAGGCTGCGCAGCCTCACCAAACACGACACGATGACATAGAGCACACAGTCATCCCCTACAGCAGTGGTTCTCAACCTTTTTTGAACAAGCCCCCCTTGACCTCATCATGAGCCTCCCAATGGCCCCCTTGACCTCATCATGAGCCTCCCAATGCCCCCCTTTGACCTCATCAGGATCCAAGGGGACTCCCTGGAAGAAGAGGTTTCATACCTCAGTGCAAACTTCCTGGTTAAATTAAGGTCAAACAAATAAATAAAATCATAAGCCTGCCAATACCTTGCCTGATTATCATAGACTTACAATCGAGAAGGTGTTGCGTCACTAGGAGGGCGCAGCCTGGCTAGCCAATACCCACCTTAGTATGTATTAAGAAATGAAGTAAACTAATGCCCCCTGAAGGAAACTTAGCACTGCCCCTTCTCAGCTGTATTCTTCAATCTCGACGCCCCCCTAGGGCTCCCTAACAGCAGTAAAGCACCCGTTGAGAAACAGCTCATCAAACATGACCTGGTCACACAGAGGTCACAGTGATCCTCTACTGAATACCTCCCCAAACAGGACATGCTGACACCCCCCCTCTCTCTGATCTGACCTGCTCCCTATCCCCACAGTGAAAGAAAGCGAAAGCCCAACTAGGAAACTCCAACTCCCATTGTCATTGTGACACAGCAATCCACAGCCCCCAATGGCACCCCAAGGGATACCTCAGGATACCTAAGTCATGGAGGAGGATGGGGGAGAGCACTGGTTAATTACTCCCCCCACCAACCTGGCGGATCGGGAGTCGAACCGGCAACCTTTGGGCTACAAGTCTGACGCCCTAACTGCCTACCCATGACTGCCACAGCTCACTGTACATACCTGCCACTGTAAAACACATAAACCATCACCACACACACACACACACACATGCACGCACGCACACCACACATACACAGTGTCCACATTGTGCTCACTTGCTTCCTCCCTTTCTCTGACTCACAACTACACACAACTACTATGTACAGTACATCTATCGACACACATGAACAATCTCTCCCATTCACAAGCATAGCCCATAAACACCCCCCCCCCCATTGCCGGACGAAGTGACGTAATTAAAGGTGTCTATATGAAGCATTTTATTTTTATGCATTTTTATGCATTTCCCCCCCCCGGGAGAGCTATTCAGAGGGGGGGGACACAAATTGCATAAAAATAAAATAGAAAGTGTGGCTTGCTTCATATAGACACCTTTAATTACGTCACCTCGTCCGGCAATGTTTTCCCTGATTAAAGTCCTGGTGACACATAAGAGGCCGGCTCTCTAACTGCTCTCGTGCACAGCACAGTGCGCGGCCATGGTGACTCAGACAGGAAGGAGAAACTCACGTTATTATTGGCAGACTCATCACACACACGCACGGGCACACACACGCACACATACTCATCACACACACACACACATACTCAGCACACACACACATACACACACACACACACACACACACACACACACACACACACACACACACACACACACACACACACACACACACACACATGCGCGCTATAGCATATGTACTGTATAATTGTGAGAGAATGCTGTAGTAGTGAGATGCATTGGCAATCTGAACTGTTGCCCTGTACTGGCCCACCTAAAGCAGGACTGGGCCTGAAAGACGGGCACGTGGTACAGATGGTCTTCAGAAAGATGTCGATATTAATACTATGTCAATATGTCAGAGTGCACTTATACCTGTCCAGATAGTGTATTTACAACACTTTGGAGAGTAAAATACCTTTTTCATTCCAAGGGCCACGACAAATTTTATTAAGTTCTCCAAGGGCCGTATTATGAAGAACACAAATCAGCATTTTCCCCTGCACCTTAGGTCTATATTGAAGCCCCCCCCCTTTACAACAGACCCCACCTTCACTATGTCCCCCAAAAATATGAAATTGTGTTGCAAATGTAATTACAAGAATGCTTTACAAAACAAAATATTAAACGGCAAAACATTAAAATCCTATTGGGTCGCGGATAAGACGGCCTCAGAGGCAACAAACGCCCCCTAGTCCAGTGGTGCCCAATCTTTTTCATCAGGGACCCATGTTTTTAAAATTGTCAGCTTTGGTGACCCAACCGGGCGAGGGCCGGCACGAGAGGGAGTCACATGATGCCCTCTGTTTCTTGCGAAAACTCATTTTAGTTGTTTTATTCCTCAATTCATCCTTGGTCAAATATAGAATTAATGTTTAATGTAGCATTTACATTTTGTTGCTTCTATGCATATATTAGTTAAATACTTTGTCAGTTATTCAACATGGGCTATATATGGTATTTAAAATTAAAGCCCTTAAAGTCAAGAGGGCTCCGTGACCCTCTGTGAATCTTTAGGGACCCATAGGTTGGGTCCCGACCCATAGGTTGGGAACCACTGCCCTAGTCCATAGGTTTCCCATCGACGCTTCATAAGGGGATTGGAGATAAGGAGGGCGGGGGGGCATGGGACCCACGCCAGACAGACAAGCGTCCCTCAGTGTGTGTACTAGGCCCCCGCCAATATTAGATTTGCAGAGCACAGAGGAGGGAAGAGAATACACCCCTGTCTTTTCCTCCTTCAGAACTAACAGATTAATGACAATTAATCACGCAACACACAACAGCCCCAGTCAGCCGTGTGTCTAAGGAAGCCGCTCGTTTGAAAAAGGAGTACAGTAGAACTAGAACACGAGCAAAAAAAAAAAAACTACACCGACCACTCTGCTTCCGACCACTCTGCTTCCCTTTGGTGGTGACTGTGACAAAGTAACTATTTTTCTCTCGGGAACAAATTACAATTGATAGACTATTTCTCAACCTCTTTAAATTCAAGACATCATTAAGAGGAAATTCGCCCAAATTGAATTTTCCGGCACATCATTCTCTGCGCAGCAAGCGATCGCATGAACACACACACACACACACACACACACAGCTGCTCTATTCGACTGGAGCCAAAACACTCTCTTAGTCTTATTTGGTTAAAATCACAACACAGAGACCAGATAGACGACGAGGAAACATCCTTTTATATTGAGTGGACTATTCTTTTGTTCTTTTGTTTGTCAAGATTCTTGTGTCGCTTGGAAGTTTAACTGAGTTAGATTGGTGAATACTTCCCCTGCTGCCCCCTGAACAAGTACAAATGTCTCTTTCTGTGAAACAGGGGCTGGTGAAGCCCACACAAAGTGTTTAGCGACCTCAGCATGAATTAGCATGTCTTTCTGCTAATGGCAAAATTATGTCCAACAAAACACAACCCTCACTGTGTCCCAGCTAATAGCTAACTTTCATCTCCTCTCGCTCCAGTCTACTCCAACAACTGAACACACACGCACACGCACACACACACAGCCTACACACATGTACGCAGGCATGCACACACGCACGCACGCACTCTCTCTCTCTCTCCCTCCCTCTCTCTCCCTCTACAAGAGAAGACGGCCTGTCTCAGTGCTTACATGGCTGATTCCTCGTGGCTAACAACAGTGAATATCTTACCGCGTGACTTGTGTTCTTGTCTCGAAATCCAGGGCCCTCATTGACTGGATTACTTCCAAGCAGCCCATGTACTAAAAAACACAAACAACAACAACAACAACAACAACAAAACACAGTCATTGGGAGTGAAAAAAATCTACGGAATCAGCCTCCGGAAACAATTTATTCATCTTAAAATGACCAATAATATACTGTTTTCAGTGGTTTAGTTCCACAATTTATTTACCACCAGTCCACCACCATCAATTTCTAAGCATTGACTGTGACTTGGAAATTTACACTTTTCATAGAGGGAGTTACATATCCTATTCAAAAGATCATTAGAGACATCATCAAAAGAGACATTAATCAAACATAACTCAATCAAAATCACAGCATCATGGTGAATGGGAACATACAAAAATCTTTTACAATTTGTAAAACTTGTAAAACTTGCACATGATTTTACAATATCCTTTCCATATTGGCTATTACCCCTTTTTAATTGTCTTGCAGGCCCATGTGGGAAAAAATATAGGACTTTACAGTTTTTCTCAATTTCTTTGGCGCATTTGTCAAATCGCTCTTGCAATGTGCAAAATATAAAGTGCACTCTCAAAACAGTTTAAACAAACAGCAAAACAGCGTGGATCACGATCACCCAGCGAAAGCCAGTCTCTTAATCAAAAACCCTACCTCATCTCTCAAAAGCAACTTTTTGTGTCAATGAACATGTCAGAATGGTTATTCATCATGTCATGTGTATGGACAAGATAGTCAAATTGATTTGTCATGTTGTCAAGTGACTAGTGCCGTACTGAGGATCACTTCTGATGATAAATTTTATTTAAATGTGATGGGGATTGTTGTCAATTCTAATTTATGTAACATTGATCCGATAAGACTGGACTAAATATACATTTAGAGTATGACTAATTTATTGGCAGGCATTCTCATTGCAAAATAGAAAAAAAAACAAATTCGGTTGAGGTGTCAAATTGTGGCCGCTACCTGGTACTCCTTTTTACTGACTTTCTGTCCTGCACACGATGATGTGACAATTGAACAAGAAATTTTAAAGTCTAATGTGAGAAATATGCAAAACCAATTAAGGAAAAACAGTAAAACAATGAGAAATTGACTTTTTGACAAGTGACACGAAGATGTGACAACTGAAGTTTTGAGAATTTTCAATCTGATGTGAGAAATAAACCAAACCAATTGAGAAAACCTGTAAGACCCATTTATTTGCCAGTGGCCGGCAAA
>NC_085878.1:2254409-2319409 GCF_034702125.1 Engraulis encrasicolus
CCAGGTACTCCACCTCCGCCACCGGCAGCAGCAGTGTTGGCGGCGGGCATCGGGTGACTCCGGGGGTTCAACCTGGGGCTCAACGTCCGCAGGCCCAGCAACAGAGCCGGGCTGGATATCTTGATGTTGCCCATGCGGGGGATGAAGGTACTGAGGGTGGACGAGCCTCCTCCTCCTCCTCCTCCTCCTCCTCCTCCTCCCTCCTGGGCAGGGGGGAAGAGCCTCTCCGTGGTGGTGGGGTCCAGCAGCAGGCCTGGCTGGTGGTGGTGGTGGTGGTGGTGGTCAGGGGCCCCAGAGACGGAGATGGAAGTCAGGGTGGAGGTGGAGGTTAGACAGGGGCCCTTGCTGGTGGTGGTGGTGGTGCTGCTGGTCTTCAAGGAGCCTCCGCCTCCATGACCCGTGCTGTTGGTGTGGACATTGCCGCCGCCCCCGCTGCTGCTGCTGCTGTTCTGGGGTCCACTGCCGTCCTCCAGGGAGGTGACTGAGTCGTTGCGGAGGCGGCTGTACTTGCAGCGGTACAGCATGCCTCTCTGCTGGGAGAACGGACCCGAGTTGGTGCGCACGACTTTGGGCAAGTTGGACTCTTTCATCGCCGCCGCTACCACCGCCACCACCACCACGGCGCCGACGCAGGGCAGAGGAGGGAGGGGGGAGACCAAGCTGGGCAAATGCCACTCACACACTTGCCAAGAGACAGACGACCTGTACAAAGAGAGGGAAGGAAATTCACACACAAACACAGACAGACAGACAGACAGAGACACACACACAGACACAGACAGACAGACAGACAGACAGACAGACAGACAGACAGACACACACACACACACACACACACACACACACACACACACACACACACACACACACACACACACACACACACACACACAATGGGAGCAGAGAATGAGCAAGCAGTGTGTAGCCTACTGCCCTTCCGTGGAGGAGCCTACGTAGTGATTAGAAAATACTGAAAAAAAAATCAATAACTGAGTGTTCACCTTTGCTTCATTGATTAAAAAAGCTCTATCCTTCTTTCATTAATAAATTCAAAACAAAATGTGGTTAACACACTCTGTGAATTTGATAAATATAGAATTGTGGTCTAGTGAAATTCAATAAACTAGTAGTCCTTCTACTTCCTTCTGACATAGTCCAGTCACTCACCTCCGTGGGTCAACGACATATCCAGAATGAGAGTACTATCCCTCTGCACACTGATGGATGAGTCTCCCCCTCTCCAACATCGCCAACATACTGAAGCACAAAAAAGAGGTCCCGACTCCCGACTCACACAGGGAAGCACTCTTCTCGATAGAATGCGTGCGCGTGTGTATATGACTGAGTCAAGGTCCTGTTTGCGTGACTGTACTAGTAGCCACAGTGAGCGAGAGAGACAGAGCGTGCGCTATCGCAGTTTTCATGAATGAACTTTCCCTTTTTTGTGAATGAGTTGCTCCCCCGTACTGCGCATGCTTTGAGGCGCGTGAATAGGGGGAGAAGATGCCTGTAATTGACTGACAGCCCCCCGGGCTTTCCCCCCCCCTCAGTCTCCGCTAAACCATCGCCCAATCGCGCGCAAGTCGAATGACTCATCCCCCTCCATCGCAGCCAGCGACCATTTGAACGTTCTCCAGCCGTCACTTCTCTTCTGTATCTTCAGGCGGCCCCATTGCACTGACTGGAGAATGATGCCCCTGTGCTTCGCCAAACGTTCAGATGATTTCCTTTAAAGGCAAGAGGGATTAAACTACAGCAAACTGGAAGCAAGGAAAGACAGGCATGTTGTGAGAATCATCCCAGGGTGTTTGGTTCTTTGGTGCGAGGAGACATGTTTTTTTTCCGCGGTGAGGTGAAGAAGGCGCTTCCTTTTGCCGCCTGGCTTTATGGACCACTGGCAATTGACGGACCTGTTTGACTATGTGAAGCTCATTCTCCCTCTCTTACAAACATTGCCCACATCTTTTACACACTTTCTCCTATTAGTGTCAGCGCAATCTCAGCGCACGATACCATGAAATAATTGAACTGCTTTTGGTATTCCAGCTCTGGTAACCTTCATTTTTTTGTGAATACCGTAGTTACACATCAGCACACCGCCTCTGTTATGCTGCACAATAAAACATGTTATGTGTTTTACATCGGAATCCTAACACATTCAAACACTGAAGTTGGAGATGGGGAAGAAGAAGGCGGCTATTAACCAACCAATAAATGGTCTTTAGCTCACAGACTTCCCCTAAGCAAATACTGGTAAGATACTGCACCGGAAAGGCACAGGCAGGTTATTTGCATATCTGTACAATCAGCTCGAGAAAATCTAATCCTCCTCCCAGACCGCCCCATCATGAGACTGTTACAGACTATACCAGCCCCTGAAGCCCATTCACAATTAATTTACGACATTGCGGGACTGATTCAAGTCTGCGCTAGTGTGGTCAAAAGTAGACAGGCGACTCACACACAGCATTAGGCATGGAGAGACTGCCTAAAAACAACACATTCCGGAGCAGTAACTCGGGCCATTCGTGAAGTCTTTACGAGAAAAACTGAAAAAAATCAACTTTAAAGGGACACTGTGTGAGATTTTTAGTTGTTTATTTCCAGACTTCATGCTGCCCATTCACTAATGCTATCTTTTTCATGAATACTTGCCACAAGCATCAAATTCTAAGTATTCATTATGACTGGAAAAATTGCACTTTTCATACACGAAAAGGGGGATCTTCTCCATGGTCGTCATTTTGAATTTCCAAAAATAGCCAATTTTACCTGCAAAAATTACTGTACTTGGACCATACTAGAAAACATTTGTTTATTACTTAGTAAACTTTCATGTAAAGATGAAATTTGGCAATTGGCAGCCCAGTTTCAATGAACAGCATACAGTAGTTGCAGTAGCCTACCTTTTTTGACCATTTCCTGCACAGTGTCCCTTTAAGCCTCGTGGTGCCTTTACGAATAGCCTCGTTTCTCGTGGTTGGGCGACGAAAGGGGGAACTGAAAATTGGGGTAGTTTGGTTCTGGGTGGAAGAATAATACGGACGGACGTCAACAATCAAGCGCGACTGAAGGCTAACTGGAAAAGACGGTAATCAAACATTTCAAACAAGTGATTTACGGTTAAGTTAAGGTTAGGGTTAGGTTTAGGGTTAAGGTTAGGGATAATGTTGGAGGAAGGGAGAAATGGCATGAAGCTGACACAACGCTCCCCTCCCGGAATGCACGCTGCTCGGTAGGTCTCTCTCCCTCACTCGCTCTCTCTCACCCACTCTCGACGACAGTGCGCGTAGCCCAACTACGAAAAATGAGGCTATATCGTAGCGGCACCACGAAACTTGTAGTTGATTTTCCCAGAGAATGGGCTCTCCAGAGTCTGATCTCACAAAATAAAGTAAATGAGCAGTGGATGTCAACTAGTTAAACATGCATTTTGTCACACGTTGTCATTTGTTACAGAAACACAATGAGTCGTGTACGTTTTTTAACAACATTTTATTATCATTAATAACAATAAGTCAGATGGTTAAGATTATACAATTAGGGTATGCGAGCCGAGGCTTCTACTAGTTCCTAGTGCTGTACAAGAGCAACTCTTAAATAGTAATATAAAGAACAGCCACACACTGAAAAAAGGTACTTCATTGAACCATATTTTTTTCACATTAGTTACAAGAGGTTGTCTGCTATTATTTACATAGTGCAAAGAACACACATTTTGCTTTCATTACTTCAGACACATGGTAACAAAGTGGGTAGGAAAGAAGAGAAGAGGAGTCGACAAAAAGCCTACGACACAGTACCTTTCATCTGACTGAAGACCTTCACTGTTTTACTGGCATGTCTACAACATGTTACCTGTTCCAGAGCCATGGTATTGCACAATACTTACAACTGTTCACAAGGGAGAATTTTCCACTATGTCTGAACATGATGACAATATATGCTCACAAAAAAGTTTTGATTCTGTAACATTTCATTCGTAAGTCGTTCAAAATTTGGAGGTTCAACCAAAAACAAAAATAAAGTTAAAACATGGTGTTAAGCTCACATTTTTTAAAAAACACAATGCTTAATCCTTAAACCATGCTATATTTTTTTACCCATCATTCCTGGCTAGATTTAGTTGCACATGTCCTTAGAAGCTACATGGGTTTAATCACTGATTCTGTTATGGAACAAGCCGAAGACCATTGCTTCACATTCCAAAATCCATTATATATAATACTTACATTTAAGAAACACGAAGGAAACCAGAGGATTGCCTTGGAGAGGGCTGAGCAAAAGACCATAAACTCTGCCACAGTGTACCAGCTGCAGTATAGCTGTTCCGAATGCTGATATTACAATAAAGATGACACACAAAATGTGACTTTATTGTAGGGCGTTTGGTTGGTTCTTTGAGAAATACAAAAATAACAGTACTAGAATTCAACAGCGCTCGCAGCATGGTCGTCTGTGGCAGAGTTACCCAAGGTCAGAGTGGCAGCTGAGACAGAGGGAAGGGAGGGGAAGAGCTGAGACGGAGGGAGGGGAGGGGAAGAGCCAAGTCAGAGTTGTTGTTTTTTTTTCTTAAAAGAAAGGGAAAAAAAAAAAGTCCAGAGCTGAGGACAGAGGAAGTCGTACGGGACGATCATACAAGGACTGGTCAGGGGTGTTTTACACGCTGCGGCCACTCCCATCAAGAGCCACAGCTACGATAAACATTTAGCATCATATCAAACACTACAGCCCCCCCCATGTCCCTTGCTTGGTGCAATGCCCATCTCTAATGCCAGTTTTACGAGGCCACGTTTGCCATTGATAACAACGCTGAACTGAAACCTAGTACAGTACCGTGACCAGGAGAAATCAAACTAGCCGAGCTTGCTTTAGTATGGACAAGCGACAAAGCACACAAGAGAAATAAAAACAAAAAAACAAACAGAACATCCCCAGATAAGCTTGTTACCCACGCAGGATAAATACAACAGATTAACTAGCATAACAACCTATACATGGTATGTACATCGAGACACATTTTGTTCTGAATTAAGTTCTCATTAGTAAGTGATATTACCAACCTCAAACCATTGTCACACAAACTGACATAATTTGAGATCCAACAAACAGACAAACAAACAAAAACAACACATGTGATCTGTGTAAAAGGTCCAGAATATCAATCAGGTGATTTTAGACAGCACTATGCTTCCGAAAGTGATGACTTGCACATAGTATAGTCGTATACTGTATATCCATCACAGACACCCCTCCTTTAACAGGGCTGTTCATTAGTCTAGGGAGGCGTGGCCTTGCTCTTATTCGCCCGTCTGTTCTTCCTGTTTCCACGAGCATGGACTTATTCCACATTCGCGTCAACAGGAGACACACCCAAATGAAAGTGAATAAATTAATAAATGAAGCACAGCAACTAAACCACCAAAACAATCGCAGTTTAAGCAAGGCCAAACATATTTCGTCAAATAAAGCCCCCACCCATAGCTAACCACCAATATTGGGGTATTATTATTTTTTTATCTTCTTTTCTTTTTTTTCTATCTTTTTTGTATGACGGAGACAGTTTAAGAAGCTAGAGTTGCAACATGACTCGATGATCGAGTCACTGCATTGGGAACTCCCATCAATCACCTGGGAGTTCTCTTCTAGGGTTTTCAGGCCGACCAGAACGGAGCCGGTGCCGGTGCCCGCACCAGTTATATTGGGCACTAAAGAGCTTATCTGCGACCCGCTCGTGTTCATACCGGGCTCTGAACTTTTTCCACACGTGACTATGTTACCCGGTTGAACCTGCTGACGGCCACATTGTCGTCACGGTTCGCAGAGAAAAAAACGCATTGCGAACCAACTTTCCGGTTCGTGATCGCTAATATCTGCGGCGTGAACACGGCATCCGGTTTGCGATTAGGTGCGGGAACGAGCACCGGCAAGATTCTCAGTTGGCCTGAATGCGCCCTTCTAGACGGCAACCGGTCGCATGTGTGCAGTCCTCAACATCACTGTAGTCCACAAACGACTTCTTCCCACTGCGTAGTAAACTAAAAAGAGGAGGGAGTGTGGTGTTGCGGTCTCGAGGGAGGGACTTATTTTCCAATTCCCTTTGAAAGACCTCACTGCACCTGTCAAGTCAGTCAGTTACAAGGTAATTCAAGTATGAGAGAGGTGGAGATGTGCACCAACAACTAACGTCTCCCCACTCAGCTCTCCGGCAGCTACACGCCAGCATTGAGAGAGTGAGTGTGTGTGTGTGTGTGTGTGTGTGTGTGTGTGTGTGTGTGTGTGTGTGTGTATGTGTGTGAGAGAGAGAGAGAGAGACAGAAAGAAAGTGAGTAAGTGAGTAAGAATGTGTCGTGTGCATGTGTGTGTGTGAGTGTATGTACTGGGGTTATTTTTGAGAAGGTGAGTTTGGTTCGATAGTATACTATAGGTTGGTCGTCTTCCTGAGATACTGGTTAGGTCTGGAGCCAGAGACATGGCTACCCATGGCTGTGGAGCTGCTGGTTGCTTGGAAAGGAGGAGGAGGCGATATGGAGGAGTTGAGGAGGAGGAGGAGAAGGAGAAACAGAGGAGGTGAGGAGGAGGAGAAGGAGAAATGGAGGAGGTGAGGAGAACAGTCAGAGAAGATGAGGCGAAGAAAGGGAGGTGAGGAGACAAAAGAAAATGTGGAGATGAGGAGAAATGGAGGTGAGGAGGTGGAAGGAAGAGGAGGTTGAACAAAATGAAGAAAGTAGAGAGAGAGAGAGAGAGAGAGAGAGAGAGAGAGAGAGAGAGAGAGAGAGAGAGAGAGAGAGACATGAGTCCGTTAGCCCTGTGTCTTCTGGGCCTTCTGGGTCTCTGTAGCCTCCTTGCCCTCTGGAACCACCACCACCTCTGCCGCCTCTAGAACCTCCTCCTCCTCGCTCGCTGCACCCCCATCCTCCTCCTCATCTTCATCATCCTCCTCCTCTTCCTCCTCCTCCGTGCTGTCCTGGCTCTTGCCCAGCTGCAGGTTCTCCAAGGTCTTGGAGACCCAGGACTCGATGCGGCTGCAGGAGAGAGGAGGCACCTCCACGGAGATGGGCTCTATGGGCGTGTAGTCGTCCTCTTCCTCCTCCTCCTCCTCAGCCTCCTCCAGCATGCCTGGCACCAGCGTGCTGGTCGTGCTCGTGATGGAGGAGTTCAGCAGGTCCCGGCAGCTGAAGGAATACATGAAGGAATTGATTCATTGAACTGATTAATTCAGGAAATGAAAAAAAAAATGGAAGGCAGTGGCTCGATGACTCCCTCTCTACATAAGGTGTCTGATCAGATATGTGAAGTGATCTGATGAGGCGGTCGTTAAGAAACGGCACCACGAACGGCGCTGCCCTGTGCATTTGATGTTACGGTGATTCTATGGCGGGAGTTACGTTCATCACGTTAGCGCTTAGCTTACGTAGGCTAGTTGAGCGGTGAAAGGCTACCAGACGGCGGAATATATTTACCAGTACAGGTACTTACTTGCATTACTACTAGGGGTGGGCGATTTGACGATATTATATCGTGAATCGCGATATTGAGTAAAATATCGTCTCGAATCTGCCAAAGTGGAGAAATCGTATAGATCGTCTTGCAGTGAGGATGTTTATTATCAGTATCAGAGTGACGTTTTCTCACTTGTGTTGTCTTCACTTTATTCTTTACATTATTGTATTCCAATTGTACACTTTATGAGAGTATCATCAGTGTGTTAACATTTTATTGACTGCAAATTACAAATTGCAAGTATATGAAAGTTATTTTTTGTTGTTTTTATTTTTTTGGATGGAAGATCGTGATAAAATATCGAAATCGTGATTTCATCTTAAAATATCGTGATACAACATTTTTGCCATATCGCCCACCCCTAATTACTACTGCATCTAATAATACATGAGGCTTCGGGAGGGAGGTCTACTTGTATTCTACCACTGAACTCTGCTAGTTGGCATCCATTACACGTCTCCACCAAGGCAGTGGAAGCCTCCATGTCCAGATGCACTCGACGCGACTCACCTGCCGTCCAGCGAGCCCGTCTCGGTGCTCTGCTGCGAGGCCCACTCCAGGCGATCATCCGGGGCCGCCTTGGCCGCCGCTCCTTCCTCCTTCCCACCGCTGCCATCGGAGGGCGCCGTCGCTGCTGCTGCTGCTGCTGCTGCTGACGCCGATGCTGATGATGATCGTTGGAGGGTGCTGGACTGGGATAGGGAGTGTCCGGAGCTGACGCTGGATGCTGATGTGGTGGATGTGTTAGTGGTGGTGGTGGTGGTGTTGGCCGTGTGGCTGTCTGGCTCCTTAGGGAGCGGGGGGGTTGTGCTCCTGGCGGGGGACTTGCTGCTGCTGCTGCTGGTGCAAGGAGGCTCGTTGTCCATGGGCTCCAGGCCGTCCGTACACTCCACCATGTTCCTCCAATTGGTTTCTGGAAGATGGTAAAGAAGACACACTTCAAATATTAGGTATCCCCCCATAGTATAGTTTACTTTACTGTTATTGGCCCATCACTGTTACTTGTCCTGTCTTGCACTTTGATATCAGTCCTGTGTATAGTAAGAAAAGTAGAATTAGAAAAGTAATTTCAATTTCCTTGTATGACCTGTGCATATGAAGAAACTGACAATAAAAGCTGACGTGACTTGACTTGACTTGATAGTTTAGCCCAGAGATTCTTTAAGTATATAGAGATATGCCAATGTAATAGGTTGCTATGGGCACCTAACATGACCAGGTTCCGGTCTGCCTAAAGGGGCGTGTCATAATACTCCTAGCATTGAATAGAACAGTCCTTAGGTCTGCCTAGGTCTGCCTAAAGGGGGATTTCCCCCCCTCCCCCTTGCAATAATAGAACCCGGAAACAATGGGCCAATGGAACCTCTCTCTCTCTACTCTCTCTGGTTTAGCCCAAGGTCTTACCGTGTTCCTTCTCGTTGACCTCTGAGATGGGCTCTGAGATGACGCTGCAGAAGGAGATGGCGCTGGCGGCGGAGGGGTTGCGGGAGTGGCCCATGTGGTGCGGGACCTTCTTGACGTTCTTCAGCGCCTCCTCGGCCTGCTCCTGCTCCAGCGCCGACACCATGTCCTTGTAGGCCTTTCGCGCCTCCTCCGTCAGAGACACCAGGCGGTTGAACAGCTCCTAGTAGGGCACAGAAGAGGAAAGTCAGGCCCGGAATAATGAAAAAGCGTGAAAGCCCATTGGGAAACTCCAACTCCCATTGTCATTGCGACACAGCACTCCACAGCACACTGCACACAACGAAATTGCATTTATGCCTCACCCGTGCAAGGGGGCAGCCCTCAGTGGCGCCCCATGGGGAGCAGTGCGGTGGGACAGTACCATGCTCAGGGTACCTCAGTCATGGAGGAGGATGGGGGAGAGCACTGGTTGATTACTCCCCCCACCAACCTGGCGGGTCGGGAGTCGAACCGGCAACCTCTGGGATGCAAGTCTGACGCCCTGACCGCTTACCCATGACTGCCCATAAATAATGCACACATAATGCACAGGCTAGATATGGCTGCAGCCTTGAGGCCTCCCAGGCTGGCAGGTGGGGTGCTGATTCGCCATAATTGAAAAGTTGCGGACACTGTCTATGTAAATTTGTCGTGAAATTTGCCTTCCAGGAGCCCCACAACAACCTGCAGCCTAGGGGCCCCAGACCGTCTTAATCCAGCCCTGAGTAGAGTAACATTTATAAATCCCGGAAGAAACTAAGATGTCTAGTAGCATACATACCTATACACACAATATACAAGACATTGTGCACATAATTGAAACAAAAACTAGAATCACGAAGATTAAGACCTGAACAAATATCCAGACGGTTGAACAGCTCCTGAGGACACAGTGTTAGATGATGTTCACATGTGACACGTGCCAATGACACGTGGGAAAGGCCAAGTGACATGTCGTAGCGCAGGGGTGTCAAACTCAAATGGACCGAGGGCCAAAATCAAAATCTGGAGCAAATTCGCGGGCCAAACAATTTTTTTTTTTTACAAAAATGGACTAAAACTGCTTATGTTTAAATGAATGTCTAAACAGATTCCCATCATAGTTCAAATGTGCCTGCACATTCTGTCGCATTTGAGTGTGAGATGTTTCAATGGCCTGGGCCCACTCATACTCATACGCTCATACTCAATTTTCATGTTCAAATCTTAATACAGTTATGGTGTATGTGGGCCAACTGTAATACACATTTGAAATGATCTGGCGGGCCAAATAAAATGGCTCCCCGGGCCAAATTCTGCCCCCGGGCCTGAGTTTGACATCCCTGTCGTAGCATGTGAGAATAAGGAAAGAGGTATGCATAGAAATAACATGAAACAATAACAGGACAGTAAGGTTAGTGTTATTTAGCCATTTGGTAAACGTGTATGTACTGTATAATTATGAACTACTTGTACTCCTCTGGATGTTATGATACCGTCATCCAGAGTGGCCAGTTTAACTACGCTGTTGTACGATTTTATTTGGTGTGTTTAACGTCTGTGAACATCCACTGATCATCAAACTCCAAATCTACAACTTTATGCTTGTATCTCACTGGGATCCCTTATATTGTTCAGTAATGTTTTTCATGGAGGTCTGTCGGCGTGACGTGCCTTCCTATAACATGCCACTTCCGCAGGTCACTGGCGTGTCATTTGTGATGGATGTATGACGTTCATTATGTCTTAAAGGGACACTGTGCAGGAAATGGAAAAAAAGGTACTGCAACTATGCTGCTTATTGAAATTGGGCTGCCTATTGCCAAATTTGATCTTTACATGAAAGTTTACTAAGTATTAAACAAATATTTTCTAGTATGGTCCAAGTACAGTCATTTTTGCAGCTAAAAATGGCTATTTTTGGAAATTCAAAATGGTGGGCCATGGAGAAGATCCGCCTTTTCATACTGTATATGAAAAGTGCAATTTTTCCAGTCATAATGAATACTTAGAATTTGATGCTGGTGGTAAGTATTCATGAAAAAGGTAACTAGTGATTAAAAAGGTAATTAGTGAATGGGCAGCATAAATTCTGGAAATAAACAACTAAAAATCTCACACAGTGTCCCTTCAAGGTTATATTAATGAAGACGGAAGTTTCACCGCCGAAACGTGTCCGGTAAAAGATAACAAACTTTGACACGTCTCAAACAAAAGAACTTGAATAGCTAATGTCACATGTGATGCTGATGATGCAGGAGCCAGAAATTAGAAGAAGGGGAAGAGGAAGGATGTGCAATGTTGACCCACTGAGGGCAGGATAGGAGCACCGCCGGTGTTCTGTTTGAAAAATAAACAGAAGCTGGGTTCATATTTGTCAGGTGGACTCTTTACATGAGATAGATAAACGTAATGTAGGCAGAGAAGAGTGAGAGGTGGTGAGGGAGAGAGAGAGAGGGAGAGAGAGAGAGAGAGAGAGAGAGAGAGGGGGAGAGAGAGAGAGAGGGAGAGAGAGAGGTTGACAGACAGACAAACAGAGGCGTAGAGGAAGAGAGAGAGAGAGAGAGATAGAGAGTGTGTGCGCGTGTACGTGCATGTGTGCGTGCTGTGAGTGAGTAAGACAGCGAGGTAATGCATGTGCTCACTGCCCACAGAGGTAATGCATGTGCTCACTGCCCACCAAGGTAGTGCGTTAATGTGTTCACTGCCTATGGTACGTACTGCCCATACCTCCGCTCCACTGAAGTTGAAGATGCCGACTACGCTGACGGGGACCAGCTTGTTGACACAGCGGCCGAGTGCCTTGCGGCCCAGCGCGAACACAAAGGGGATCTCCTGCTCCCGAGCCATGGCTATGACATTGTAAAGAGCCTCATCCAGACCACCTGTATAGAGACACACACAGCACAGCAGAGCAGAGCACACACATGAGCTGCACAGGAGTGGTGGACGCAGGCGTTTGTTGTGTTGTGTGGATAAGGCCATTGGCCTTTGTGTGTTGAGCTGACGGTGGTATTTGATGGAGCACACTGCCCTCTGGTGAGAGGAATTTGAAAAGCAGCTTCTATAATGTGCAATGTGTAGTTAGTAGGTCTGAGTGTACGTTTGTTTTTTGTATTTGTGCTGTGTGTGTGTGTGTGTGTGTGTGTGTGTGTGTGTGTGTGTGTGTGTGTGTGTGTGTGTGTGTGTGTGTGTGTGTGTGTGTCTGTGTCTGTGTGTGTGAGTAAGAGAGAGAGCGTGGGTGTATGTTAGCTGATGTAAGGCATTTTGCTAATCTCAGATTTTTGCTATATGTTTACACTGCAATGTGCAATAATGTGTATCAGGTCTGTTTATGTCTTGTATCTAAAGTAGGTCTTGTATCTGTGTATCTATGTAAGCTGTCAGACACCTTCATTTCCCTCGGGATTAATAAAAGTACTCTACTCTACTCTACAAACGTGCCGTCTGAATTTATATGAACAGATTACTGAGTAGAATACACCTACAGTCTTCAACATAAGGAATGTCTTGTTATTAAAACTTAAGCATTTATCAGCAATTCCACCTTTAATGCTCATAATGGTCTCTAGATCTCTACAAGGCTAGAGTTTAACGCTAACAAAACGAGTAAATGAATAATGGCATCAGAACCATGAAAAAAAACGCCAAATCAACTGCATCATTGGCCACATTGAAAGTACAATACACTTCATACAGGTACATACTGTATAGCTGGCATATTCAAATGGTGGCCCGGGGGCCAGATGCAGCCCTTGGACAGCAAGTTGTCTGGCCCCCTACAAGCCCCTTGAAATACAGAATCGTTTTTCAGAGATAAAAGTATGGGCTCCGTTATCGTACTGAAATGGGACACGGGACATTAAAATGCAGGAAATTACATCGAAGAAATGCAAAACTTTCTGGGGGGAGGACCCCCAGACCCTACACTTCAATGAAGTCTCCTATACTTTTTTCATTGACAGTTGGCAACCATAATACATATGTATAGTTGACATTTAATTGAATACAGGGTGTCTACAGGTTTGACCAAGTCAAAATTAAGACATTTTAAGACTTTTCAATACCATTTTCCAAATAAAATTAAGACCAACTCGCTGCGTTTACAGGTTTTAGCAAGTCAAAATTAAGACATTTTAAGACTTTTCAATAACATTTTCCAAATGAAATTAGGACCAACTCGCAAGATCATACACAGGTTCAAATGAAGCAAAAAAAACAATTGGTTATTTACATTAATGTAGCCGTTTGAAAACACAAAACTATACACAATGAAACTTTACACTAAATAAAATTCAATAATGCGTTCTAAGTTACACTACATGGCTACAACTCCCCATTTCCGTCGCAAAGTTCATCACATGGCTGACATAATTATTCCTCCCTAAATTAAGCTCCACAAATTTTAGACATTTGGGTTGAAAATTTAAGACAAAATAAGACTTTTCTAGGCCTTATTTGGCGAAAATGAAATTTAAGACTTTTTAAGACTTTTTAAGGACCCGCGGCCACCCTGTGAATGCCCCTGCCGTATAGTGAAGAGCAATATAGTACAAACTGTATGTACAATATGCAATATATAGTACAAACTGTATGTACAATATGCAATATATAGTACAAACTGTATGTACAATATGCAATATATAGTACAAACTGTATGTACAATATGCAATATATAGTACAAACTGTATGTACAATATGCAATATATAGTACAAACTGTATGTACAATATGCAATATATAGTACAAACTGTATGTACAATATGCAATATATAGTACAAACTGTATGTACAATATGCAATATATAGTTCAAACTGTATGTACAATATGCAATATATAGTTCAAACTGTATGTACAATATGCAGACTATGTCTATTGTATGTCTTATTGTTACCAGTCCATCACTTTTACCTGTCCTGTCTTGCACTTTATGTCAGTCTTGTGTATGTCTATGACTTGGCATGGTATATAGAGAGAAAAGGTCATTTAATTTTCCTTGTATGACTTGTGCATATGAAGAAAGTGACAATAAAAGCTGACTTGACTTTTGTCTATAGCCACTTTGATTTACTCTTGGGCTTGGGCACGCACCTTTGGCCTGTATCTTCTCACAGTTGGGCGAGATGATGACGCACTTGATCTTGCTGAGCTTCATGTGCTTGGTGACCTCGCGCAGGCCCATGACGAGGCGGCGCTTGGCCTTGGCCTTGCTGGGGTCCTTCTGGTACACGCGCTCCTGGAAGCGGACCAGCTCCTGCAGCAGTAGCGTCACACTCTCGTCGATCTCCTTATTCAACACCTGGTTACAGTACCTGGCAACAAGGGACAAGAGGGACAAGATTAGATTTCATTTGGGGCCTTTTTGGCCTTTATTATTACAGGACAGCTTGAGAGAAGACAGGAAATGACTGGGAGAGAGAGAGACGGGGCAGCGTCACGCTCTCGTCGATCTCCTTATTCAACACCTGGTTACAGTAGCTGGCAACAAGGGACAAGAGGGATAAGATGGATTAGATTTCATTTTTCACTTTTTTAAAGTTTTTTTGGGGCCTTTTTGGCCTTTATTGTTACAGGACAGTTTGAGAGTAGACCGGAAATGACTGGGAGAGAGAGAGAGACGGGGCAGCGTCACGCTCTTGTCGATCTCCTTATTCAACACCTGGTTACAATACCTGGCAACAAGGGACAAGAGGGACAAGAGGGATTAGATTTTCAAAATCTCTGGATACAGTATCTGCAACAGGGACAAGGTACATAGGTAGGTAAGATCTTAGGTTTAATTAAAGGGGTATGCCACTATTTTGGTGGTTAATACCGTTAAAATCGTTGGCTGGGGTTTATAAAGGTGGTAAAGTGTCTTATTTTTCATGTAAGCCGTTGTCTTGCTGTAAGACAAGTTAAAAGAGGGAGCATGTCGCTAAGCTAGTGAAAGTCAATGGATCCGTGTAGCATGCTAAATACATGAAAAATAAGACACTTTGCCACCTTTATAAACCCTGGCCAACGATTTTAACTGTATTAACCCCCAAAATAGTGGCATACCCCTTTAAAGTACATGTAACAAGGACAAATAGAAATTATACATTTGGTTAGATTTCACATCAACCTCAGGGAGCGCCATGTCTCAATGAGCCAAGTAGATCACATGGCAGTGGAAATAATATTATATAACTTAAAAAGTAACATGAATTGAAAACTGCATTTAGTCTGAGTACTGTGATCTTTAGCAACTCATGGCAGTGACTGTAAGCACCGATTGGATTAGTGCAGTGAAGAGTAAAATATTACACAATATTGACATATTAATAAACATTAACATTTTAGTCAAGCGAAAACTGTATTTAGCTTTTGGAGTGCGAAATGGGTCTGAAAACGACTGCATGTCTGAAAAGCAGAGATGGTGAAAAACCTTGAGGTAAACCTCAATGTAACGTGGCGTCAGACTTGTAGCACCATTAGGAGTTGCCCCCTTGCCCAGCTGAGGCATACATGCAATTTCATTGTGTGCACAGTGAGCACTGGGTGCTGAGGAATGTTGCATCACAATGCCAATGGGAGTTGGAGTTTCCCAGGTGGGCTTTCAATGTTGTCAATGGTGTTGTGCAATATTACTTGGACATGTAGGATGTACGTACGCCTTGTTCACAGCAGCCCCCAGCTGTACTGTTACACCAGCTGTGAAAAGCCTTACATCATGACCATTATGTGCAAGGCAGTGTAGCGTTGCATATGGTAATACTGCAGTGCTTTGAACCTACCAATGTCCTGTAGGTTAAGTCCCTAGAGAGAATACACCCACTGCGTACCTGCACAGATAACCATGCACTTTATACATGTCATGCTCTTTAGTAATGGTGGGGTGGCGTCCGCACCAATGTCTTATCCTGTGCGTATCGCTCGGTGTGTAATTCCAAGAGCAGTTTTCCAAAAAACTGGGAACACTGATGAAGGGCTAGACCCGAAACGTTTGTCCCCTGTCTGTCGGTTTTATTTACTTTTTTCGGCTTTGTTTAATACAGTTTTTGATTTTGCATCCAGCTCCAGTGTGCGACTCCTTTCTTCCTTTTTATCATAATGCTCTTTAGTTAAACCTGTTGCAAGAATATTAGTGGTACGGCTTTTATGCACTTCGATAATAGGAGGAAGCACATCATTTGGTTAAAAAAAACCCAATAAATTCATTTTAAAAAGTATGCCTAGAGGTTGCTTCCTTCGTGAGCCTCGTGTCATGTCCTCCTTAAAATCTGCTTTTAATATAACTATGGCAACAGAGTATTAAAATTGCAGGGGGACAGAAGTAGTTTACAATTAGACAGGGATAGCTCGCTCGCTTTAGATGGACACACGCTGCCACATAAGAAAAAAACACTGCGACCAATGATAACATTGTGAAGGCAACTGAACATGCAGGGAAGATGTGGCTTCAATAGATTTCACAGGGCGTTATGAGGAAGAGTGTCCTTCCTGGTTCGCACTTTGGCTAGACACAGTAGGCAGTTAGGGCCTACTGCTAAAATCTACAGTCCATAACCTCAATATCCAATTGGCTACAATTCACAAAACGACTTGCAAGGTGAGTAATGAATAACTTTAATCGTTTTGATGAGGATTCTTTCGCATGTGTAATTAACCATGGTGTGAAAGCCTTGCCATGAATGTGGCTGCTCGGAACTCCTTCTCTGAACTTTCTGCTATGTAAACGACGTGTACCAAACCAGTACAGTCACCCCCCGCCAACTTTCATGAATATTTATGAAACTAGAACCGAACGCGGAACTCTAATGTAAAGGAGCCAATAGTTCCAAAATAGTTCCAGGAAGTGAGCATAAAATACAGAAATTGCAGCAAAAGGTAAACGTAATTGCCTTTTTTTAATTGATGTTTTCCTTGAATTTGCTTGTTATGTAAAATACGCTGCTTAGAATTATCTGAATACATGTGAATCATGTCACCAGCAGACTTCTTGTAGCCTGGTTGTTGTCACAACTCTGAATACCATGGCTCCGGGTTGTCTTCCTACTTTGTGAGGCAGGGGCCAGACTTGGGCCAACAGTGCGCCGTGAGAGCGGTGGCACGACAGCGGTGGGCAGCATAGGACAGCCGGACGGCCGATTGTTTGAATTGAGCTGCGAGAGTTGAGCGAGTTGAACGGCTGATGCAGAGTACAATGGCCTCAGTGCTCTGTGCATATTTTGGGGAGACACACAAAGGCAGGCTTGTGGAAGCAAGCGTGGCATACATTGTGGCGTAGAGCACCGGGTGCAAGAGTGTTGTGTTGTGTTGTGTCTCACTGTCCGCCACTGAGCAGTGCTTGAGCTGCACGTCGCAGGAGGTCCCTGCACACTGTACCATTCATTCTCTTCACTCTCTTCGTGTGCGTGAGTGTGTGTGCGTGTGTGTAAAAACAGGCCACTTTTTCACAGGAAGCGGAAAATGAATAAACTCTTCACAGGGTTTTCTTAGTAGGTGGTCAGAAACAGCACAACGAGCTGTGCAACTGCCCATTGTAGTGAACTCTCAGGACGAGCAGATCAGCTATCCAGTTAAGGTGCCATTTATATTAATTAATTTTACCAATCATCGTGCGAGCGTGTTGAATACTGCTTACGTTTACAAACAATTGTCTTTCCTGTAATTAAAAAGCTGATCTGTTTACAAAAAAACTGTGATCGGCTGATTCGCTGGTCACATGACTAATCAGCCATCACGTCACTTGATCGCCCTTCCATACGGAGCATGCGCAACTGCTTCCAAAACAAACACTTCTTCTGTCTGTCTCCGTTCAGAGAGTAAATGAGCTAGTTGTGTCTTAACCTAGCATGTTTAGCTAACTTGCTACAGCCAAAGAGGCAATTTTACAAGATGGATTCACAAAGCAATCAATAATAATGTCACTTGTGCGAAATATGCATACAGTACAGCATGCCTACTATTCCAACTGTAAGTTTAAGTAACAAATAAAAGTGTTAAGCAATCGCTAACGCTAATCGCTAACGCTAATCGCTAATAATGGTAATCGCTGATAAGCAGCTGTTAAACTGGCTCATGTTATTTGGTGACAGGATGGCGCTGCCAGAATGAAGAAAAAGTCAACACAAACAACATGATTACTACCAAACCGCAGATTACATCTAGTTTAATTAATAAGATGATGAAAATACCCAAACTACCCCGGCCGCAATTGAACCTAGAAAACAATCTTGGCAGCATGTTTTAATTCCTCAATATGTCATCCTTAAGTCACATGACCAACTCAGATGTGCGTAATCTCGTATCTCGCCGTTTACAACAGCTCAAATCAGCAACGTATGCGAATCCTTACGTGGGCTCTGGCGTCTTCAAACCGTTCTCCACGTGTACACGTGTTATTCAGTATTTTATTGTAAATGAACAGTGCAAACGCAAATGATTCGATATAGAAACACATCAGTGTAAATTAAGCCTAAGTCACCTGAGCTGGGGTGCATTTCTCAAAAGAGAAGGTTAGCAACTGTTAGCAACTTCGGTAGTTGGCAATGGGAAAATGCATTGAAAACAACAAAGAAGCTATTGTAGTAAGAAACTTTGGTTTTGAGAAATGCACCCTTGGCATGGTTATGTCCTGAACTCTGACTTGACACCTCTTATGTCAAATCACACATTCTTGTTCCACATTGTTCTCAGACACTTGAATGGGGAAGTTACAAAAAATTCCCTCCATTGCCGAGAAGCCTTAAGACTGATATTAATTCTTGGTAGAAAACTAGAAATGCACTTAAGAGAGTGCATACCTCCGCCAAGGAAGCTGTTTGATAGATCATTTCAATATGTTACACCCTTTTTTAAAACCTGTTTCTGCCTTGTTTTTTGACAATGGAGCACTGAATTTCACTTCGCTTTGATGTACTGCATTTTGAGTAGGAACGGTACTGTATACTGTACATCATATCACATCATGTATTAGGCCTCGGCACTCACTCTCTGAGTTTGATAATACTCTATGAACCCTGTCTGACCAATGTCTTATTACTACATCGGTGAAAGCTTGATCATATTTTCTCTTCGTTGATAATTTTTTGCTCAGTTCACTTCTATGTACTTAATTTTGGCCATTAAACCACAGACTTGTACTGCTTAATATCAGGATTGGAGTCGGCGGGCGGCACTCACTCTCTGAATCTGCGGCTGTGTATCTTGGTGATGGCAGAGGCCATGGGGCTGCCGATCCCCGAGCTGGCAGGAGAGCCCTGGGACACGGGCGTGATGCTGTACGGAGAGTTCTGACTGGCTGGGGATAAGGAGGCATCATCACTGGGCACGCTCAAACCGTTCTCTGCAGAAGGAACAAATAGAGAATGTGCTGTTAAAATGACAGCCATGGCATACATAACAGCTCAACTAAACAACGCCCGCTACTGACACATACAGTACACAACGAAATGACTGAAAAAAGCAACAGACAGTGGAACAGATGATAATACCATATGAAGAGTTCAGATGCAAAAACCCCTAACTCTGCACTTCTATATTTTTAGAGAACCCCATTGTTGGTTTGGTTTACATTCATGTACTTGATAATATATATAAATAGTTATATTACATGAATAAAATTTAAAAATATGCAATTTTGATAGCTTTGTATTAAATAAAAATGAATTAAGATTATTTTCTGAAACGGCACTTAGGGGGTTTTGCATCTGAACTCTTCATATGCTGTGCTATGGGCAAAGTGGGCTATACCTCCTGGTCAAAACCCCAAATGCAAAATGACAAAGGGATGACGAAGCGAAATTTTACAAAATCTGCCCAGTTCATTCAGACATTTTCTCCTGACAGAGATAGAGGCCGACATTTCCGACAATTATGTAGAATTATGTGGTGAAGTGAATCAGACACAATCATGCGTCCTTATTTTTGACGAGCCAAAAAACGTCAGAGAGAGAGAGGCAGGGAGGGAGGAAGTCACTTGGGAGGAAGGGAGGGAGTCAGTGTTGCCATATGGAAAATGCAGAATTATCGTACTAAGACCTCAAATTTTTCTTTTTTTTTTGGTGTTGGGAGAAAATTATCGTACAAGACCCAAATTGTTGTTTCAAGGCATCTAAATGAACTGAATGACAACTCTGTACGATCAAAAAAACATGAAGTACGATAATTTCAGAGGACAAAATGGGCAAAATTGTGGTACAAATACAATAATTATCGCACATCTGGCAACACTGTCTAGAGGGAGTGAAAGTGACAGACAGGGGGTGCATCCCAATATGTGACCTTGCCTCCTCCACTTGCGCTTGTCTCCTCGCCCCGCCTCCTGGCCCCTCCTCCGTGGAGAAAACGATAAAGTTTCCCAGCTGTCAGCCTTGCCACAACAACTTTTGAGGGACTGTTTTTCATTCACCATCCCAATTGCAAACGAGAAAAAGACGTTACAATTGAGCTTTTGCAAGATATTGAAATATAATGCTGTTGTCAGTGATGTCATCATGACGAGAAGCAAGTGGAGGAGGCAAGTGGAGGAGGCAAGGCCGCATATTAAGATGCACTCAGGGAGAGGCTGGCTCTCTCTCTCACCCTCCTGGGAGACTCCGTCGCGGGGGAGGTCCGTGTCTGTGAAGTGCAGCTCCTCTTCGCCCGGCTCTCCTGCTCCGTTCGCACCCGGCTCCACCGAGAAGCGGCCCTTTCGCACCTCCCGCTCCTTCAGGATGATCTGCGGTGGGGGATGGGGGATGGGGGATGCGCGTGTGTGTGTGTGCGTGCGCGTGCGCGTGCGCGTGTGCGTGTGCGTGTGCGTGTGCGTGTGCGTGTGTGGTGTGTGCGTGTGCGTGTGCGTGTGTGTGTGAGTGTGAGTGTGAGTGTGTGTGTAGGGGGAAAAAGACAAATATTGGTCAGAAACTCATCGCAAGCTGTTTTAGAGCAGAAAACAAACAAATCCCCATAAAATCGGAAAAAAAACCTTAGGCACCGCTAACTGATAGTGTTATTACTATGGCTGGGACAATAATGCATTCATTTCGATTATTATATGGTTGTGACGTCATCTGTCGAATGCTCCATTCATTTCAACGGGGCTCCCCAACTTTCGGACGTCTGTTATTTTTCGATAACGGACGGGTTGGTCTATAACAGACCGCTGTCAATGGCAACAAGACTTTTCACTGCTAAAGCGACTTTTCAACAAGACTCTAATCAGCTGCTGTGATAGACAGCACCCGTTGTCCTGGCTACCGCTGTCAATGGCAACAAGACGTTCACTGCTAAAGCCACTGGCTTGTATACAAGTCAGTGGCTAAAGCGAATGTTTCATATCACTCCGCAGGGGGTCGGTCTTTTGTCACTCTAATCAGCTGCTGTGATAGACAACACCTGTTGTCCTGGCTAGCCTACCTAGCTGTTGCCTAGCGGTGTTCCACAACGGCACTGTTTTGTTTTGCGCAGCAACAATCTTAACATTAAATAGGTCTAAAGCGATGTCCCCGCATGTGTGAATCATTTAAGTATATCCATATAATAAGCGGGTTAACTTTCGGCGAGTCGGTCGCTTTGTGGAATAGCAGCACTTCAGAGAGAACAAGACCCCTCCGCTCCGCGTCGGGGTCTAAAGATTCTCTCTGTCGTGCTGCTATTCCACGGTAGCGACCTTCTCGCCGAACGTTAACCCTTACTTAATAAATCACGCGATTCGATAAATTAATTAATGCAATTAAATTAAAAAATTAAAGGTGAAGGGCAGTATTACACCTGATGGTGAACAGCCTGCTGAAATTGAGAAGAGTTCTCTCTTCTTTTAAAAATGACTAATGCTTTTAGATTACCCTTATTTATTGTAATTATTCAAAATCTATGTAAAAAAAAATATATTTTTCACTGTTCTCAAGTCAGATATTTAAATGTGATTAACACATTCACTACCAAGTCATGTAAAAATATGTTTAGCCTCCCATGCGTTGGCTCCCAAACCGTAAAATTACGTTTTTACTTTTTTTATTATTGGATTCTGAATCTACACATTCTAATGCACATTCTGTGTGATTTTCGTAATAATGTGATGAACAGAACTGACATAGATCATGAAAACACCTACAAAGTCAAAACTCCTACAAAGTCAGGATCTGGATATTTCATCATCTGTGCATTTTATTACACACAGTATTTGAGTTTTATTATTGCGAATCAAACCACTTCCTGATCACGTCACGCCACGTCTCCATTTACTTCCTAGAGCATCAAAACAAAACATGTCCTGCCAAAGCCCTTGCTAGCTAGCCTGCTCCTAAACATATGATGGAAGGATAAGGAGTTTTGCTGCCATCAAGATAGGTGTAAAATGGAAGGTTGTAATGAAAAACAGCATGCAACACAGCAGGAAGTGACCTAATTTTGGGTGAGTACTTTGGCACGTCTACTTTTATCTACAGAACGAAAACTGCCAGTCAAGTGACATTAAGCTAGCTAGCGTTTCAGATGATGTGGCCTGACCAGGTGATTTTTGCATCTAAATAGTTTACTTGGAAGCTACTGGAGTTGTTCTTCATGCGTGAAAATGCATTTAGACCCGCAATTTAAACTCGGAGAGTCAGAGCGCACCCATGACAAAAAAGGCTTTATGTCAGTTCGAATGTTCAAAATCACTATTTTCACCTAAACCAGTGCTCGCTTAAAGTGAAATAACTTCGGAATGGAACAAGCTAGAAACAAACCGTAAAAATATACAGACAGCTGAGTCTTTGGGCTTTCAAACAAGCCCTGACATGTGTCTGTGGGTAGAAGACAAAATATTCAGTGGCTGTTCAAATAATGATGAAAAATGATGAAATTGGTTGGGAGTCTACAGCTAAATTCCAAAAAACGTCTGGTATTGAATGTGTTAAAATGCGATTAATTAAATTAATTAATTTCAAAGCCTATAGATTAATGCGATTAACATTTTTAATCGAGTCCCAGCCTTAGTTATTACTGTACATGCATGTTGTCAAAACATGCAATCGCAAAGGTTTTGCATTCAGGAATTATAAACACGAACTTTGACCTGGTCCTCATAGGGCGCATTCAGGTCGACTGAGAACCGTGCCGGTGCCCGTTCCCGCACCTAATTGCGAACTGGCCGTCGCATTCACATCCGGGTAAAACAGTCACGTGCGGAAAAAGTTCAGAGCCCGGTATGAACACGGGAAGTTCGCAGATAAGTACTTTAGTGCCGAATGTAACTGGTGCGGGCACTGGCACCAGCTCCGTTCTGGTTGGCCTGAAAACCCTAATAGAGTGCCATTTTTCACCATGTCCGTTCACCTTCTGTGATTTGTTCACCGTCAGAATTTGTAAAAACTTCTGTCTCAGGGTCACTCACCTTCTTCAGGGCGGTCGGCCGTTTGACTTTGGGCAGCTCCCGCTCCTTGCCCCTCTTGATGCGCGGGGCGGTGGAGTCCAGGATATTGTGGGGGGTGCTGTAGGTTTGGTCTCTCGCCCCCGCTGCTGTCACCGCCACCCCCACCGCTGCTGGCGTCCCGGCCGCCCCCTTGCCAGCTGGGTCTTTTCCATGGAAGGGGGCTGTCGTGCCAACTTGGTGGTCGAAAATAATAATGAAAAAAAAACACACACACACACACACACACACACACACACACACACACACACACACACACACACACACACAAAGGCAACTTTTGTCAATCTGGCTAAATCTCCTTCATTTCAGTAGAGCTGCCAAACAATTAAACCAATTAGAAGAAAAAGTACCGGAGTACTGTTTAACTGGCAACACATTGCTGCTCATGACTGTGTTTCACATGATTCTGGATTAGGGCCTACAATGGCTTCCTGACGTCTGGAACTGGGGCCTAATGCTATCCAGTGTAGCGTCCGGAACTGGGGCCTAATGCTATCCAGTGTACCAGTGGGAGGAGCTATTTATTCATCATTACAGTACAGGCCATGCGTCACTCCGCAAGACGTGACGTAAAAGAGGAGAGAGAGAGAGAGACAAACGGGCATATTGTAAAGATGTACTGTATTATTGGTCAACAGTCTCCTCCTAATACTGTAAGTAATGTTGCTGAGACACCAACCTCTTCATGCCAAGCCAAGTGGTGTATGGGAAATTAAAATTAAAGGGTGATTTGGTATTTGTGAGCTGGCACACATGTACAGGTCCTTCTCAAATAATTAGCATATTGTGTTAAAGTTCATTTTTTCCCCCATAATGTAATGATAAAAAAATAAACTTACATATGTTTTAGCTTCATTGCACACCAACTGAAATATTTCAGGTCTTGTATTGTTTTAATATTGATGATTTTGGCAAACAGCTAAAAAAAAAAAAAAATCCCATCTCAAAAAATTAGCATATCATGAAAAGGTTGTCTAAACAAGCTATTAACCTAATCATCTGAATCAACGAATTAACTCTAAACACTGGTAAAAGCTTCCTGAGGCTTTAAAAAGTCCCAGCCTGGTTCATTACTCAAAACCACAGTCAAGTGTTTAACATTGAAGTCAATGGCAGTGGCATTCCATCAGGGTTATGGAAGCTCAGATATCATTGATGCTTAGCTGTCAGCTGTTTTTTGCTCTTCGATCTGGTGACCCACACTTCCCTCTTCATTATACCCCATAGATTTCTATACCACGCTTAGGTACTTTGGTGGTTATGGACATTCTAAATCACCAGACAGAACATTTCATTGACTTTCAATGGGGTTTCATTTCTGGCAAATTAGAATGTCCATAACCACCAAAGCACCAAAACGTGGTATGGAAATCTATGGGGTATAATGAAGAGGGAAGTGTGGGAATTGTGGAAAAAGTGTGTACACTTTGGATTTTTTCTTCTTGAAGTTTAAAAAAAAATGATAATAATAATTCACAGGCAAGCATGATGACCTCTCGGTCTTCCTCAGATTTAACTTGAAGAAGAAAAAATCCAAAGGAGTGTGCAAACTTTTTTTCCACAAACGTTACTTTTTTGTTCAGCACCAGGGATTGTGCCCAAGTAACTCTATAAGCTTTCTCCCCTACCTGTATATGAGAGTGGCTTGGTGTGGGTAAGCCGTCTGCCATACCTGTATATGAGAGTGGCTTTGTGTGCGTAAGCGGTCTCCCATACCTGTATATGAGAGTGGCTTGGTGTGGGTAAGAGGTCTCCCTCTCCCATACCTGTATATGAGAGTGGCTTGGTGTGGGTAAGCGGTCTCCCCTACCTGTATATGAGAGTGGCTTGGTGTGGGTAAGCGGTCTCCCCGACCTGTATATGAGAGTGGCTTGGTGTGGGTAAGCGGTCTCCCCTACCTGTATATGAGAGTGGCTTGGTGTTGGTGAGCTGCCGGGCCTTCATGGCCTGCTGTTGTTTCTCCAACGCTGCCAGCATGTCCCCCAAGTCCAACTGCACAGGAGTCTTACTCTTCTTCCCTGCAGCCTTCGTCAAGGCCTCCTACAATAGAGGAGGCGTGCACACACACACACGCAAACGCACGCACACACGCACGCACGCACGCACACACACATACACTGTTTGATATCCTTGTCGCCCCCTTTGAGTGAATAACACAGTTGAAGCAGTACTACAGCCCGATTTGACACTTCACACTTCTTGACATTTCACACTACGCATGCAGAAAGGCACAAATTGGGGCAGCGCGGTTTTCTCTTGAGAGCATCCTTGCCTCCACCTTAGGTGCGCGTTTCCCTTCCGCATCTTTGTCATCTGCAGTTCCGAAAAAGAAGTCTGACGTGTCGTACAGTGTGAGTACACTGGTCGCATCTAACCCTTGGGTCGTATAGTGTGAGGATCATGAGATGTGAACTTTTAAATCCTGCGATTCACTCGTACAGTGTGAGCAGGAACTGAATACCCGCAACTGAAACTATTGCACAGCATATTCCCTGCTTAACTTAGTTAGCGTCGTCACTGAGGAGACACGCAGCTCTGGCTAGTCTGCTCTACATTGGCTACTGTGCCTGTAGTTTCATCTCCTGGCTAGTCTGCTCTACGTTGGCTACTGTACCTGTAGCTTCTTCTGCTCCATGCTGATCTCGGAGTACTCCTGTGCGGTGGCCAGGGCTGCCGCCAGGGCCTTCTTCCGCTGGCTCTTGGCCCGCTTGGGCACCGACGTAGTGATGGGGATGGGCGTCTGCACGATGTTGATGGGAGAGTTCTCCGGCAAGTTCTCCAGCTGGGAGGAAAGACAAACAGGCAAAACGGGAGAGTTGTCAAGTGTCACATGTAGAGGTGTGTGTGTGTGTGTGTGTGTGTGTGTGTGTGTGTGTGTGTGTGTGTGTGTGTGTGTGTGTGTGTGTGTGTGTGTGTGTGTGTGTGTGTGTGTGTGTGTGTGTGTGTGTGTGTGTGTGTGTCTCCAGGAAATTGATGGTACCAACTTGTCTTCATAAGCACACTTTTCAATCAATTATCTAAAAACACAGGTAGAAAAAAACACATGGTAGGAGTATCTAAACCGCTGGTTTAGGTGCTGCTTAAGTAGGCAACAGAACATTATTGACTCATTTAACCCAGATAGTGACTCTTTTATCTTGCAGATACTGTCTCTTTTACCCCAGATATCGACTATTTTACCCCAGATGCTGACTCTTTTGCCTTGCAGATATACTCTCTTTTATGCCAGATTATGACTCTTTTACCCCAGATACTCCCCAGATAGACTCTTTTATCTTAAAAAAAAAAAAAAAAAAACATGGTAGGAGTATCTAAAGGTGGTGTGTCTACCACTGGTGTTGGTGCTACTTATGGAGTGAGGTAACAGAGCATTAGCTGCCCTTACCAAGCCTTTGGGCATCTTGGGTTGGGCTGGCTCTGCCTTATTTCGCGCAGGAGCGCCACCACTGGCCAGTTCAGGAAACTCATCTTCATCCTGGTGAAAATATTTAAAAAGATTTGAGCTTTTTCAGCAGTGTCGTACTCCCCAATTTCGTGGAAGATTCAAGACAAAACTGATGCTACTGCAACTGCAATACCGGTATGTTGAATTTTCACGTTTTAAAACAATATCTAGGGTTACCTTGTTTGACATATACGCTCACCTCAAAGTAGAGGGGTTCGGGGGTGAGTTCGGAGCCGGGGAGTTGTGGTGCAGGCTGCACTGTGCCCTGCTGGAGCCTCTTTGGTCCGCACATGCTCCTGTCAGGGCCCACACCCAGCACAGGGCCACGCACCTGGAAGCCCACCTGCAGGCCCACGCAGAGAGCACACGCACACATGCACACACACACACATACATGCAAACGCACGCACGCACATACACACACACACACACACGCACACACACACATACACACACACACACACACACACACACACACACACACACACGCACACGGGCACACACACACGCGCACACACGGGCACACACACACGCACACACCCATTCAGAGACATCAAGAGAAAACAATCTGACGTGAAAACACACATACGAACACATACACATGTATGTGCATGTAACACATGTATGCAAATTTACAATATTTAGAGCTAATGAAAGGACGCTCATCTGACCCCAAGCTATTGGCCAACATTAACGGTACATGACCTCTCGAGCTCTTCATCTCAAAGACTTCATTCTGCTCATTATGCCACAACAAACATCATTGTTGGCAGGCAAAGGGAGTTCATCACAGCAGCATGGCCACAGTGCATGCAGGTAAGATGTATGCAAGGTGTGATGGATCATTAACCCTTTTTAGGGAAAACTTTTTGGGAAAAGGTGCCCTCTCCTAGCCTGGTCCTGACCATCCCATAATACTACCATTTCATTTCGTATTTATGGTCTGGCATTTGTTTGCTCTTGTAGATTTGTAGGAAGCAGGAAGTTTGCACTCAGTTATTGTTTGAAATTAATGAACCTCTCACCCAATCGCTGGCAGTTACTCAATAACAACATAGCGCAGACCAATGGCTCTGGCGCAGATGTGTACGTCATTGTCACGAGCGTCCTCCCCCTTTCGTCCCCACGTGGGGGGCGTATTTGCTTATTGGCTGTTTTCGGGGGGGGGTTGGGGGGCGTTGCGATCAAAATTCTACTGCTCCAGGCACTCCACAGAGAAGCACGGCCAGACTACAGTAGTGAAGTCAATCCTTTGGCGGAAGTACGTAGGATGGCTCGCGAGGCTACCCTTTCCCGATTAAAACCTAAATATCTCAGCCTCCGAAGCACATAAAAACATGAAATAAGAAATAAGTAATTTTGCACTAGAATGTGTTCATTCAGCTCTGACATACCCACATTTGTAATAAAACAGCTCAAATATCAAGGGTTAAAATGCAGCAGAGCCTGACCTGTGCAAAGCTCCTCTGTTCTGGTGGCTTGGTGGCTCTGTGGAAGGGGGCGCTCCTGTCCCCCCAGGCCCCTCTCTGGCCTGCCTGGGACGCCACGTTCACCCAGCTCACCGCTGCCACACACACACACACACACACACACACACACACACACACACACACACACACACACACGCACGCACGTGCGCGCACACACACACACACACACACACACACACACGTGGATACAAACACACACATGCACACAGACGTACACATGCACACAGACACACACACACAATCAGGACACATTGAAGAAGACCTGTACGGCACAGCATGAGATCATGAAAATTATGAAGCGTGAATATTGCCATTAAGTTACAGGTCTTACCCGTCATCACGCCCGTTTCAACCGCCTGTGGATGGAGAAGGAAAAGACAATATTATACTGATGTGATGATGACCAGCACAAACATATTCTGTACAGAGGGCTCCAGAACTAATATTTAACAGAGTTCATTTGCATTGTTCTATTATGTCAGTACAGGGTCATTCCACGCCAAATCAACAAGAGCCCGAACACTTAGGTCTCAAAAAATTCTGAAAATATTACTGAGTGTACCCATGGTACTTAAGAGAAACACTGTTACTTTATTTGAATGTAAGATGTATACTCTCCATGGTACAGCCAATTTCACTGGGGGAGGGGGGTGCCCATTTTGTTCACACACTTTTTTTTGTCAAAGTTCACAAGCCCGTAGCTCAATAACTAAACCATGTAGGAAGCTCAGATTTTGCATGCTGGTACATAGATAGGAATAGTTTGTTGCAAAATTGTCAGTTTTGGTCTGTATGATCCTGCATCGTCATAGCATTCCCTCAAATATGATACAAATTGTACTGGAGTTTTTGGCTGTGCTCTGTTTAGGCCTTCAGAAGACATATTTGTTCCCAACATAGCCTCATGATTTCCCCCCCTTGTAGAGACAAGTAGGAACACTCTCATAAAAAGCTATAAATAGAAAGGAAACCCCATCAGTGTTTGACCAGAAGACCTCACAAGTCTGACAAATCATTTTGGGCGTCATTTTCAGAGCTCCAGAACCCCTTGTGGGATTGTCCACAGATTTTTATTTTATTTTTTTCTTCATTCTCCATGAATTCTTCTTTTTAAAAATGCCAATGAGACTTGTCTTATGTGACGTTTTCCTTTTTAATCTCCAACCTGAACATGGGCAACATGCACATTGAAAGCAATATGTTTTCTATGCGTTTCTTCCGCTGCCATCTGCTGGTCAAAAAAAGTAACAACACGACTCTTTGTGCCTGACCTACTGTCTCTTTTGGTGTGCGAACCGGCTCCCACATTGAACGCTCCTGAAATCATTGAAATTGAAAGGGATACCTGCACCCCTGCACAGGGACTCTCGGGTGATCATGTCTGGACAAAATTTGCATTTGATTATTTAGTCTTTACATTAAATGTTATCGAAATCATGTTGCTCTCTTTTTGCATTTTGCCCATGTTCAGGGTGGAAATTAAACACGAAAACATCACATAAGACAAGTCTCATTGGCATTTTTAAAAAGAAGACTTCATGGAGAATGAAGAAAAAAATAAAATAAAAATCTGTGGACAATCCCACAAGGTGTTCTGGTGCTCTGAAAATGACACCCAAAATGATTTGTCAGACTTGTGAGGTCTTCTGGTCAAACACTGATGGGGTTTCCTTTCTATTTATATATTTTTATGGCAGTGTTTCTACTTGTATCTACAAGGGGAAAAAATCATGAGGCTATGTTGGGCACAAATATGTCTTCTGAAGGCCTAAACAGAGCACAGCCAAAAACTCCAGTACAATTTGTATCATCTTTGAGGGAATGCTATGACGATGCAGAATCATACAGACCAAAACTGACAGTTTTGCAAAAAACTATTTCTATCTATGTACCAGCAGGCCAAATTTGAGCTTCCTACATGGTTTAGTTATTGAGCTACGGGCTTGTGAACTTTAACAAAAAAAAGAGTGTGAACAAAATGGGCACCCCCCTCCCCCAGTGAAATTGGCTGTACCATGGAGAGTATACATCTTACATTCAAATAAAGTAACAGTGTTTCTCTTAAGTACCATGGGTACACTCAGTAATATTTTCAGAATTTTTTGAGACCTAAGTGTTCGGGCTCTTGTTGATTTGGCGTGGAATGACCCTACAGCAAGTGCTAATCTTGGCATACAAATACACCCTCCCGCCTACTGAATTTCAAAGGGTTGATTAAGCAGCGCAGTTTAAACACCAGCTGGATTTCATAAAATTTTTATCCTTGAAGTGACTTCTGCCACATGACATACTGTACTGTATGCACAAAACATGAACTCACACAATTCCGTAAAGTGAACATGCCCACCCGGTAGGGACACAAAATCTGTGGCAGTTTGATGGATTTTGCCAAAATTCTGTGATGAGGAATTCCATGTAGCTGGTGTTTAAAACTGTACTTCTGAAGGTCAGATTAGACTTCTGCAACTGCGCTCCTCAAAACTTGCGTGGGAGTGGCCACGAACCAACATTGTATTCACGCATCTGCGAGTTCTGCGAGGTCCGAGGTTTCACATTTGAAATTGCACGATTACTTTCACTACATTGTAAGCACTGCGACCATTATTATGCAATGTTGCTTTCTATCCCGGTTAGCTAGGTATTTTCACACAAATTGCAAAGGCAATGCACTGGTATCATTATTTGACATACCCAGTCTGTTTTCACAAGCAGAAAATGCAAGCATATAAAGACAGTTGATTCTGCCGATGTGTGTTTACATTCGGTGGAGGAACGGTAGTAAAACCGCAGGCATTGTGCCACGAGTGTTCAACTGATGCATTGTTTGTTATTTAGCTTGTAGCTTCGTGTATTTACACACATTTACACACAAGGCATTAATATAGTTTTTAACAGAATACAGCTCTGCTCTCGCAAACTACTGGCATTGCGCTGCCACAAGAACAGAACAAGGAAGTAGCGAGACGACCAATCATAGCGCCTTTTTGTCTGCGTACTTCGCGTCCGTTTGACGGATAGTTAGAATTTTTTCGAGGCGCTCGGAGACAGGCGCAGAGCCTCTGAGAGGGGGGCGTGGACTCGCACAGACAGAAAACGGACGGACGCAGAGGCTATGCGTCCGGAGCATAAATCTAGCTTTAATCCCCCTTAATTGAAATTTTAGAAGCAAAGGTTATGGTATGGCAAGTTCAGCACTTACTTACTATACTGAAATATGATTGAACAGATATATTCATGGATTTTGCCGAAATTCTGTGATGCCCATCACAAAATTAAAATTGCCAAAGACTTTGTTCCCCAAGAGGCCGTGTTCATTTCACATAGGTCTGTGAGCTCACTCAATACTCTACACATGCCTGATGTGGGATTTTGCATCACATGCCCAGATCTGTGCATGTGTACTGTGTTGTACTGTATGTGCGTGTGTGCCAAGTGTATCTGTGTGAATGTGAGTGTGAGTGTGAGTGTGAGTGTGAGTGTGTGTGTGTGTGTGTGTGTGTGTGTGTGAGAGAGTGTGTGTGAGAGTGTGTGTGTGAGTGTGAGTGTGAGTGTGTGCATGTGTGCTGTACTGTACTGTACTGTGGCACCTCAAGACATGGCACCTCAAGTTGCTGGTGACTCATGCAGTGAAAACTCCTAACTCTCGAAGCAAAGTGGAGCCGAATGGAGAGAGGCACATTATCCTTGCGCTTGCGTGACCCACATAAAAGTTAACCCTTTAACATGGCAAGTTTTTGTTTTTTGCCACTGTACGAAGGATTAGTGACGTATTTAAAAATCCAGGTAATCTCCAGCTCTTAAACGGTGAATGAAAATGGAGAGCCTGCAGTGCTTTTCTTTAACAGGAAGGTGGCAGGGAGACGAAGCATTGGAGGGATGTAATTAGTTGGAGCGGTGGGGGGGTTGGTAATTACCGACGGTGCCACCATAGGGGGTTCCCCGACCCCGGGGTGCGCGGAGGTGGGCAGCAGGGGTGCAGGGGCGGTGCTGGCTGACGTGCCCGCGTGGGCGTGGGCGCCCGCCTGGTTGTGTTTGGGGCTGCAGTAGCCACTGTCGCTGTCGATATCGGCCTCGCTGGCGCCCTGCTCGCTGGACGACTCGGCCGGGTGCGAGAGCCTCCGGCGCCGCGCCTTGTTGCTCTTCCACGACTGCGGACTCGCGCACTCCGGCACGTTCCGCCCCCCGCCGGCTTCACCGGGAAAATCTGCAGGCAAGGAGAAAAAAAAAAGAGAGAAGAAGATATGGGGGTGCATTTCTCCAAACCATAGTTGCTAATTACATTA
This sequence comes from Engraulis encrasicolus, assembly GCF_034702125.1. Taxonomy (NCBI): domain Eukaryota; kingdom Metazoa; phylum Chordata; class Actinopteri; order Clupeiformes; family Engraulidae; genus Engraulis; species Engraulis encrasicolus. The sequence continues at coordinate 2,286,914 of NC_085878.1, forward strand.
GCTACTTTGTTGTTTGCAATGCAGTTTCCCATTGGCAACTACGGAAGTTGCTAACTGGCTAAAAACTACACTGTCGAGAAACGCACTCCAGAGCCAATTTAACCAATAGCCAGGCTAGGAAACTGTCTAGGGCCCTACCAAACCTGAACTCTGTAAAGGCCCCCCGACAGTCAGCCCAATCATGCTAAACTACCAGCTCAACAAATACAAAAGCCCCCCGAACTCAGTCCTCTTTAAATGGACCAAAAAGCGAACCGACAGCAAAGGAACTCAGTTCTGTTTTTGTTCATGTTGTGAGTGTATTTCAAAAAGAGCCGTCTGATCTTTCTGGTCCTGTTAGGCTTTTATGGTACATCAGTCCTCTTTTTGCTCACACACGCGGTCCTCTAGAGCTCTCCTTAAGTGATTACACCTAGTCACAAGTATAACTTGTCAGAACTCATAAGCGAACAATACTGAAATCACATCAATAAAGGTCTTAGTAGGGTTCACTTCCAAGGGGTCTGGGTACACTTTGGAGCGTTCACATATGCACAGAAAATGCTGAGTCACAGGTCTGAGTTCCCTTAAATGGATGAAAGGGAAAAAGTGTGAAAACCCTGTAAATTTCGCCCAGGGCCCCCAAATGGGTAAAAACATTGCTGGGCAAGATCAGCCACATCAGTTTCCCGCCACACTTCACTTCACTCCCGAGTCCCGACCATCCGGAAGATCGGCATTCCTGCCATTGCTGCTCTCCGCGACTTTCCGAAAGAAGCTGTCAACAGCTGCAGCTTCAAAATCTCCCAGACCTGCCGTGTACTTCCTTGCAGCCAGTGACGCAACCGTACCGCACCGGAGCCTGAAACCAAGCACTGCTGAGAAGAAGTACACCCAGGGGCATGTTTGTGTGGAGCATGTGACCATGACGGGAGACTACAGGCTGACACAGGTTATACAAGATGAATGAATCATCGGGTGCGTACGTACGTATCTCTTCTCACAATAGTGCTGCCTGCGTCCCATCCTTGCTCATTATCTGACGTGCTTGTTGACAGATCTATTTTTAAGATCGGTAAGGTGCCTCATCATGGAAAAAACGAACATGCGCATCATTTGGCCATTAATGCACGTAAGAATCACCAATAACACTTGCGTACATCCAGTCTGACCTCATTCGCCACATTCACAGCAAGTGCGCATTTCCCTACGATGTTTTAATATCCCAGTTGCCAATGCAAACCAAATTCTACTACGCACATTGTTGTCAAGAGTTAAGATGGCAGTAACAACACAGCTAATGAAAGTAAGCTTTAGAGAGCTAAGTTGTTCAGTCCATTTGAGGACACAAAAACACAACAATTGTTACTCTTTATAGGCTTCAAACCTAGTATGCACTAGTTTTTCTCTTTGATTCAACTACTTTGATTCATCACTAATTTACAAACTATTTACAAAAGCCTTCCACCCTCTTATGAGTCAATGAGACACAGAGTGGATTGTGGTAATGTGCCGTTTTAACCCATTGATGCTGGATGTTGCGTTGCATACTCAACTGACTCAAGTACTCAACTGAGCCCTGAGGAGAGTCAGTAGACCGAAAGCCTGGCCTATTATTAAAAAGAACACAAAGGGGTTTTAAGTGTGCAGACACTTTTCTTTCAATTTTAAGACAATTTTCTTTAAAATCTTGGTATGTTAGAGCTGAATGGACACATTCTAAGGCAAGATGGTGGTCCTTGCATTTAAATGCAACGTATAGCATGTTTATATTTCGTTTTTTATAGGTTGATAAAGGGCTTAGGCATTCAGCAGCCTTTTTTGCAAGTGTTTTAGGAATCAATGGGTTAAGGTTGGAAAAAAATACCATTAAGAGTTGCTTCAAGTGCAATGGACAGATTTTGAAAATACTGTATGATTTTAAGGTTGCTTGTCAAACTCATGTAGCTTGCTTCAAACACACTGGCCAGACTTTGGAAATGCATTGGTGTAGTATCATAATAAGGTTAAAGTGGTATGCCACTATTTTGGGGCTTAATACAGTTAAAATCGTTGGCTGGGCTTTATAAAGGTGGTAATTGTCTTATTTTTCATTTTAAGCGTTGTCTTGCTGTAAGACAAGTTAAAAGAGGGAATATGTCGCTAAGCTAGTGAAAGTCAATGGATCCGTGTAGCATTGTAGCAAGCTACACGGATCCATTGACTTTCAATAGCTTAGCGACATGCTCCCTCTTTAAACTTCTCGTAAAGCAAGACAACGGCTTACATGAAAAATAAGACACTTTACCACCTTTATAAACCCCAGCCAACGATTTTAACTGTATTAAGCCCCAAAATAGTGGCATACCCCTTTCATTGTCCTGGCCAGGTCCTGGCCAGTTGCTGGGTGCCTACCTGTCTGCTGCGCTGCGTCCACCAGCAGCACGGTTTTGGGCCGGCAGTCCGGTCCCGACGCCCCCACCTCCTTCTGGACCGCCACGTCCCTGCGAGGAGGTGTACGCTTCGCCCTCATTGGCTGAAGCATCGGCTGTGGACACACAAAAGACCAATCCTGGCTTAGACACTATACATACTATTATTATTATTATTATTTAGAACAGGATTTGAAGATCATAATAATTTTAACATCACACAGATATTATTGTACAATATCAGTAATCTATCTGCGTATTTTAGATGGGTGTCCCATTGTCTTACTCCTGCCTTCTTGTCGGGGTCTCACTCCTCATGTACTCTAGGTGTAATGTATGTGTACTGTCTGTGTCTAATTGTCTATGCCCATACCTCAAGTCTAAGTCTATGTCTTTCAATTCTTTGTATGACCAGCGCATGTAAAGACATTGACAATAAAGTCGACTTGACTTGACTTGACTTGATTTGACCACTTCCTGACGAAGGCTTCATGCCGAAACGCGTCAAAGTATTTTAATCATACTATGCCCAACAAAATAAAGGCATTTTAATTACAAAGAAGATGAGTGCCTTGGTATTTCTAAAACTTTTTTGATTTGATTTGACTTGACTTGAGCTACCACCGCCGACTTGACTTGATCGGGTGTTGACGGGGTCTCACCTTGGGCAGAGCAGCAGTGCGGTTCATGCCCCTGCCCCTCTGGTTGGCCACCCCAAAGGCCTGGCTGGGGGGCTGGATGCGCTCCCCCCCGCACTCTGTGGACACAGGGCTCACCACTCCCGTCTGCACGGGCGTCCCGTAGGGCGCGGCGGCGGCAGCAGCGGCGGCGGCGGCGGCGTGGAACGGCTGGTAGAAGCCCATCATGGGGGGGCAGGGCGCCGGCATGATCTGGTAGTAGGCGTAGTCGTTGGAGACGGGGGGCTGTGGCGAGGACAGGATGGGGCCGTACGCCAGGTAGCCCCCCGCCGGGCTCGGGTTGGGCTGCTGCCAGCGCATATCCCCACTGTACATCGTTGGCAGCTGTCTGCTGGTCATACACGCACACGCGCACACGCACACGCAGAGACACACACACACACAAGAAAGGATGGGGAAAACAGGTTATAGAAACTGAAAGGCATAAAGACATTACAAAGAACATATTGATCTACATGTAGTTGCTGTACGTAGCTGTCTGATGGTCTCAGGGGTGGGTTGAAGTTATGAGTATTTACAGATATCAAATAAACATATTGACGAACATGCCACAGTGGCGGCATCATAATAAACAGGTATTGATTTCCATGTCACCGCCGCTGTACAATTGCATCTGCCTGCTGATCGCACCCAAGGGAGAGAGAGAGAGAGAGGGTCATATTTGCTTATAAACACATGTGAAATGTATACACTGATACACTGATGTACAAATGTCCGCTGTACTGTGTATCTGCATCTGTCTGCTGACTAGACAGAAGGGGGGTGGGGGGCAGAGGTAGAGGACCATGTTCGTAGCCAGAAGGGGCGTGGGGGGCAGAGGTAGAGGACCATGTTCGCTTGTTTATAACTTTATAACAAGCTTATACATTGTTGTAGGGCTGTGCAATATCGAATTTACATAGTGATATGAAAATAGCTGCCAAACTGTACAATGTCAAATTTCATAATATCAAGTTGAAACAATATTTTTGTCATTTTTCTATACCAGTGATTCTCAACCTTTTTTTTAGGCGAGGCACCCTTTCAATTCATGAAAAATTTCAAGGCACCCCAATCCAACAAGCCGTAACATGGCATTGCAGCCGATACCACACAAGCTTAGAAAAGTAACACATTTGGAGACGTCACACGCCCTACGTTCGAAGTTGCAGCTGACTGGGGCGACCTATATTTTCTTTATTGTGCGTAAATGGCAGATGAAAGATTCCACTGACTTAACATTAACTTATCAATTTAGACAAATATGTATTATATTACATAATTTATTTATCAGCCATGTTTCCGCGGCACCCCTGAGGGGGGCCTGCGGCACCCCAAGGTGCCCCGGCACCACTGTTGAGAAACACTGGTCTATACAGCCAAAAGGTAGGCTATACTAAGCGCAATACATTCCCCTCCACTTGAGCCACTGTGAGCACAGAGCACACTTGCTATCCAACACTGCACTGTGTGTTTCTCTATGGCCTTCCACTCACTGCTGAAGGAGCGGAAGATTGTTTAGCACAATTACTTGTCTTTAAGGGACACTGTGCAGGAAATGGTCAAAAAAGGTACTGCAACTATGCTGCTCATTGAAACTGGGTTGCCTATAGCCAAATTTGATCTTTTCATGAAAGTTTACTAAGTAATAATAAGTCCACGTAACGGTAGTTAAACAAACCAAGTTGTAACCAACTGCCTCTTCTGTGGCTTCTGACTATTAAGTTTTGCTTTCAGGCCTATAGATGACACATACTGTCTTGAAAGAGCTTTCTTGCTATCTGGGGTTGAAATTAGGGTCACTCTTTATCCCACCTTTGGTGTTGCTTCTAGTCAGGCCAAGAGCAATGTAAATATAGTTTCTGATGTCCCGAAAAAACGGGAACTCCACCCACTTTGTCAAGCACCAGTCAACCAGTAGCAAAGCTAGGGAGGCGAGTCAACCATGCCATTTGAGAAACGTTAATTGTTATGGTCTTGGTAAGACCAATTTGGAAGTCGATGATAATCAGGCTAGGACATGATTCACAGCCCTGATTCACAACCTGAACGGCAGTGAGGTTTAAACAAACAGGTCAATTGCTTGTGACCTGCACTTCTCCCATTACACATCACACCACCCTCTACTATTTCCTACATAGTTCATAACTTCACATGAAAGGAAAAATAAATAAATAGGGCGTCGTCCATCCGTCCGTCCCGTCCTCTGCAAGTAGATCATTTCAACTCATCAGATTATCATTCAAAATGGCGTCATGGCGAATGACTTTGCACAGTGGTGGCTCTCTTGCGCCTGATAACGTGCCTGCTGCGCGCAGATACGCATCTGCCAGATATTTTCACAGCCAGTGTTCTAAAGTGGGCATTTCCTGGTATTCAAACTGGAGAGGAAGGAAAGGGGAGGGTGGGCGGATGCGCTCAGGATACTGCATATCACACCACCATCATCATCACCACCACCACCACCACCATCAGCCCCAACAACCTCCAGCCAGTCCGCAGCTCCTCTCTCCATGGACTGGGAAGAGTAAGGGGGGGGGTGCAAGAGGCTTACCATAATAAACTATGATCCGAAGCTGACAGTGGCATATTTCCAAGTAAACTATTGCGATCTTATCTCATGGCGATTATTCTATTGTCAAAGCTGACAAGCGTTAGCAAAAACACACAGTGGGTCTTCTCAGCTTTGCCAATGAAAAGAAAATGTGTTTACTTTGTACTTCATAGCGTAAACAAGAGCTCAAGACAAAGTTTGAGTTAGTTGGTGTGATGTCATTCAAACCGCATAACAACTGTCCGTTCCCCAGAGGAGATAGGATTGCGGATGCAGCCTTTTTTTTTTCTGACGCCGGTCTACTTTCCATGATCCCCCCTGCATAGTGTACATGCAGGCAATCTCTGCCCTACATTTTCCCTTTTACAGGGACATGAAGCTGGGGGACAGGGACAATCACCTTCATACCTTTCACAAAATTCACACCTTTATAAACTGTGAACGGGCCATTTGGAATCAACCCTTGTCAGCAGGGTTCAAAATGAACTTTTAAAATCATCAGCCAAAATGGCTAGTAGATGATAATCTTACTAGCCAAACACACACTCACTAATGGCTCAAGTGGCTAGTAAGTTGGTCTCTTCTTCCAGCCAAACTGAAATTTCACCAGCATTTGGCCGGTTGGCTGGTGTTAATTTAGTACACTGCATGACGGTAATAACAGCACGTATATATTATCAGCAAGTCAGTTGAGATTAAACAATCTCAGTGCCTGACCTTGAAACAGGACATGCACACGATAGAAGTACACGCGCGCAGTGAACACTGCCGTGTGAAGTCGCAAACCTATGGCAGCTAAGAGGGGGATTCGTTATGCAGATCTGGCAGAGGCGATCATCGTTCATTGGATGAGTGGTTGAACACCTTCTGGACGCATACCAAAGACAAGCAACGGTCCCAAAAGCATGTTGCAGAATGTGGCGCTACCTCACAGTCAAGCAATTCATGCAACCAGAAAACCGTAGTAAAGTGGGCATGAAGCGGACGCGGTGCATCATGCTCACGCTCCATACCATGGTTCCATGGACCCTGGTTCGAGTCCGGCCTAAACACTTTTCCAACCCTGCTTCATGTCTCTCACACTCTTTTCCTGGCATGATCTTCACTCTATATTCACAATAAAAGCAAAAGAGCCCAAAAATATGTAATAAAATAAAAAAATGATTGAAGAAAAGGAGAATATTGAGAAGAAAAAAACAAAAAAAACAGGCAATATAATCAATTGAGCTGGCCCTAGGTGATCAGGGCAGGCCCTGTGCTGTACCTATAGGAGGTGTAAGTAATAATCGATATGCATCAATGTATCAATCCTATGACCGACCATCAAATGAAATTGTATCGTATCGTGGGGCATTCTTACGTATCGAAAATAATCGATAACTGCTGGCCCCTGCTTAATGCCCTAGCTCCATAACATAAAGGAAGCTTCTTAGATTCTTAAGAAGATTCTTAAGTATCGAAAATGATCACTACATTAAGAAATCGATACCGAATCGTATCGTCATGGAGGCTGTGATTTACACCCATAGTACCTATTGGGCTGGTTCTCCTGGACGAAGGGGTAAAAAACAGGCAGTATAATGAATTGAGCTGGGCCCTAGGTGGGCAGGGCAGGGCAGTATAATGAATTGAGCTGGGCCCTAGGTGGGCAGGGCAGGGCAGGCAGTATAATGAATTGGGCTGGGCCCTGGGTGGGCAGGGCAGGCGGTGTGCTGGGATGTACCTATTGGACTGTACCTATTGGGCTGGGCCCTAGGTGTGCTGTGCTGTGCTGTACCTATTGGGCTGGGCCCTAGGTGTGCTGTGCTGTGCTGTGCTGTACCTATTGGGCTGGGCCCTAGGTGTGCTGTGCTGTGCTGTGCTGTGCTGTACCTATTGGGCTGGGCCCTAGGTGTGCTGTGCTGTGCTGTACCTATTGGGCTGGGCCCTAGGTGGGCAGGGCAGGGCAGGCGGTGTGCTGTGCTGGGCTGTACCTATTTGGGCTGTACCTATTGGGCTCGGCCCTAGGTGTGCTGTGCTGTGCTGTGCTGTGCTGTGCTGTGCTGTGCTGTACCTATTTGGGCTCGGCCCTAGGTGTGCTGTGCTGTGCTGTGCTGTACCTATTGGGCTGGGCCCTAGGTGTGCTGTGCTGTGCTGTGCTGTACCTATTGGGCTGGGCCCTAGGTGTGCTGTGCTGTGCTGTGCTGTACCTATTGGGCTGGGCCCTAGGTGTGCTGTACCTATTGGGCTGTACCTATTGGGCTGTACCTATTGGGCTCGGCCCTAGGTGTGCTGTGCTGTGCTGTGCTGTACCTATTGGGTTGTACCTATTGGGCTGGGCCCTAGGTGTGCTGTGCTGTGCTGTGCTGTGCTGTACCTATTGGGTTGTACCTATTGGGCAGGGCAGGCGGTGTGCTGTGCTGTGCTGTACCTATTGGGCTGTACCTATTGGGCTGGACCTATTGGGCTGGACCTATTGGACTCGGCCCTAGGTGTGCTGTGCTGTGCTGTGCTGTACCTATTGGGCTGTACCTATTGGGCTGTACCTATTGGGCTGGGCCCTAGGTGTGCTGTGCTGTGCTGTACCTATTGGGCTGGGCCCTAGGTGTGCTGTGCTGTGCTGTGCTGTGCTGTGCTGTGCTGTGCTGTGCTGTGCTGTACCTATTGGGCTCGGCCCTAGGTGTGCTGTGCTGTGCTGTGCTGTGCTGTGCTGTGCTGTACCTATTTGGGCTGTACCTATTACCTATTACCCATCGGCCCTGGGTGTGCTGTGCTGTGCTGTGCTGTGCTGTGCTGTGCTGTACCTATTGGGCTGGGCCCTAGGTGTGCTGTGCTGTGCTGTGCTGTGCTGTACCTATTGGGCTGTACCTATTGGGTTCGGCCCTGGGTGTGCTGTGCTGTGCTGTGCTGTACCTATTGGGCTGGTTCTCCTGGACGAAGGGGTAGCAGGTGATGAGGTAGCTGGGGATGGGGGTGGGCTCCACTCCACCGCCCCCTCCTCCGCCCCCTCCACCCCCCCCTCCTCCTCCCTCTCCAGACAGACTCATAGTGACCAGGGCAGACTCCAGACCTTTCCTCTGAGGGATGAACGGCTCCACTTCGGCAGAAAGCTTCACATCCTAGAACAGAATGCAACACAAAAGAATATAAGGCTTTTTACTGTCACGCACTACACATTGTGCAAACTAAGTAACTTAAATTATAACTTACATACGGTATGTACAATGAAATTGTGAAAATTCACTACTCTGTGTGATTCATTCACAACATAAAATATAAACACTACTGAAAATATGACTTGTGTAACAGCAGGTGTTTATAATAGAAAGAAGTATTAACAAAAAGCAGACTTGTTTATGGTGAAGGCGAAAATAACGCAAAATTGAGGTGGCAGTAGGGCTGCACAATTATGGAAAAAAATCATAATCACGATTATTTTGGTCAAAATCATAATCACGATTATTTTGCTCAAAATTGTAATCACGATTATTTAGAGTTTTTGTAGATTTTTTTGAAAATTATAAAAAGATGAATATAACCAAGAATTAATTATATACGGGATGAGCAAAATAAAATGAATTGTAATAATTATGTAAAGGCAATAGCATGAAACTTAGGTGGACAGATTTCTGGCCAGAAACACCAGCCTGTCAGTATGTTCTGGCTTCAAGGATGCTCTCAAAAGGTAGGTCACTATTGCCACGATAAATCACGATTAGAATTTCGACTTCGATTTCACTAATTTATCACGATTTTCGATTATTTACGATTAAGCCCTAGGTGGCAGCACACAGTCATCCTCCTCAGCCAGTCATCCGCAATCTCAGCTTTAGCCTGAGGTTAAGGCCAACCGAGTGAAGAATGTCAACACACAGGTGCCACTCACAGCATACCTGGCAAGAGCCTTGTTTGCATAGCGCCTATTTTTAGCAGTACGTATCAGAAAGGACAAGAAAGGTGTGTCACCTGCAGAGATGGATTATAATACCCTTACATGAAGGTAATAATGACACAACAACACCTCCGCAAAACACTGCAAACAAATCCCAGTTTCCTTTTCAAAAGCATTCAAACACTTGGCAGAGAGAACAAAGCGTGCAATATGAATAAGAAGGGTTTTACACCCGTCACAGGTAAGAGGCCATCATTTCTGAACACGTATTTAGATACAATTGTGGGTAAACATTGACAACAGTTAAATCACATAGGGCCAGCTATTTTAGCCTGCAATTGAATGAGTAACACCTCCCATTTGTCAAAGAAGTTTGCCTAGAAGTGTAACCATAATTACACAACACGTTTTGACAGAGCAAAATGACAACTTTGAAAGACTTCCTAATCAATGTTTCCATGGATAGTGAGTGGGTTTGTCTTCTTCATGTCACTTTCAGTGTTAATAATAAATGATTACGCTACTTTTCTCCAAAGTTACTGACACCCCCACCCCTCCATCACATCACTCCTCTCTTCTTTTTCTGTTCCTTATAGTCAGGGGGGAAGGAACACAGAGTCAGGTGTCAAGAGGCCTATTTTTTTTTCAGCAAGCCAGTTTTTTTCTCCTTTTGAGACAAGACTTGAATAACTGACCTGATTTATGTTCCGTAATGCGGCTGGCTAAGTATGAATAAGGAACTTTGAGAGCTCACTCTTACAGGAACAACTGGAGTAACTGTGCAGTAGGGCTGGGCAATATGACGATATATATCGTTATCGTGATTTATTATATGGTTGTGACGTCATCTGTCGAATGCTCCATTCATTTCAACGGGGCTCCCCAATGTTCGGACGTCTGTTATTTTTCGATAACGGACGGGTTGGTCTATAACAGACCGCTGTCAATGGCAACAAGACTTTTCACTGCTAAAGCGACTTTTCAACAAGACTCTAATCAGCTGCTGTGATAGACAGCACCCGTTGTCCTGGCTACCGCTGTCAATGGCAACAAGACGTTCACTGCTAAAGCCACTGGCTTGTATACAAGTCAGTGGCTAAAGCGAATGTTTCATATCACTCCGCAGGGGGTCCGGTCTTTTGTCACTCTAATCAGCTGCTGTGATAGACAACACCTGTTGTCCTGGCTAGCCTACCTAGCTGTTGCCTAGCGGTGTTCCACAACGGCATCGGCAATCTTAACATTATAGGTCTAAAGAAATGTCCCCGCATGTGTGAATCATTTAAGTATATCCATATAATAAGCGGGTTAACTTTCGGCGAGTCGGTCGCTTTGTGGAATAGCAGCACTTCAGAGAGAACAAGACCCCTCCGCTCCGCGTCGGGGTCTAAAGATTCTCTCTGTCGTGCTGCTATTCCACGGTAGCGACCTTCTCGCCGAACGTTAACCCTTACATAAAAGAGTATATCGTGACACTTCTCCTATATCGTTTATATCGTGACGTACAACTGAATATCCTTTAATTACATTTCATGTTGCCACTATACACACTATAAGTTCATGTAACTGTAAAAATAAGAAGAAAAAGATCCATTTCAAAGAAAGGTTGTTTTGCGACATGAAAAAATAAAGAGCAAATAAAGCGAATAACTGAAAACGTATGTAATTGTGCTATATCGTGATATATATCGTTATCGCGATATAAATGAATCCATATCGTGATATAGTTTTTTTTCCCATATCGCCCAGCCTTAGTGTGCAGAGGTGCAAGCACGGAGATGACAGGAAAGAATGAAAACAACAACAATGTAGAGTCGGCTACTAATCACTGGCACTCAGCAATTAGCCGTTGCTACGTTTACATGAGACATTTAATTCGGAATTAACTGACTTTAATTCTGAATAAAGCTTAATTCCGCTTTGAAAACGTCATGTAAACACCTCTTAAATGGGAATTAAAGGAAAGTTTAAAGTAAACTCGACAGAACTATTTAATTCTTAATTAAAAACATCATGTCAACGTAGTGAATGGTAACCACAAACAATGATAAAGTCTAATCATTGTTTATTACCAGTGTTATTACGATTGATCTTTTTTGTATATTCTGTGAATTCCTTCATGTGTGTCTGCTCTGCCCAGGACTAAGATTAATTAATAGTCCTAAAAGTTGATATTGGTAAATGTAGCGTGATGATTTCTTTTCCAGCACACAGCCCCTCTAATCTCCACTTCCTGTCCTAAAGAAGACCTTTGACCTCTGGTTACCCTGGACACCGTACAGCACCTGCGTCACTCACACAACCAGCAGTCATAACAAGTCATAAGGCTGCCAGTGCCACAGAGAGGAGGAGGGTAATAATTCACATAATCTCACTACGTACACATAATAACAGTGCAAAGAGCAGACAAAACACCTCAGTGCCACACACACAGGCACATGCGCACACACATACACAAAGATACATACACAAAGACACACAGACAAAGACAGACAGACATACACAAAGACAGACAGACATACACAAACAGACAGACACACACAAAGACAGACAGACACACACAGACACACAGAGACACAGACACAGACACAGACACACAGACAATCAGGTGGAGTTCTTAAGAAAGCATTTGGAATACAGCCTAGTGTCCTTGTCAATGGCAGTCCCACCCGGGGAAAGCAGAGAGCAGTGGACAGACACACTGCAGACAGGCCAGGGGATGTATGGGAGAGGCGTGACAGTGTGACTTCAGAGCTCTTGGTGTTTGCATGATGCTAATCAGCACGGTGATTGCTTGCTCACTCTCTCGCTCGGTTCTGCTTCCGTGTTCCGTCACTGACAACAGTCGTCAGTCGACAGTGTCGTCCATGGCAAGTTCGTCACAAACGCAAACTAACAAGAAAGTGCACAGAACTGAAGGACGTGTGAACAAATGACTGAAAAGACAGGCTTTTAAAAAAAATCCATCAAAAATTAATCCGGTCCACCACACGACACTTGCCTTTCTCAAATGTTTTATTCATCCAAGACTGTTGCACATCTCCTCTGGTTGCCAGTTGCTTCTAATAGGCCCTGTTTCCCTGCACTCTTTAGTGTTGCCAGATGTACGACGATAATTATCGCATCTGTTCTGTATCATCATTTTGTCCTCTGTACAATCAATCAATCAATCAATCAATCATATAACCAGGGTTCCCACTCTAATTCAGATATCACATTCCATGATTTTCCATGACTTTCCAGACCCAATAAACAGAATTTCCATGATCACTTCCGTAAAAAGAAAGGACATTAAACAAAAGATTGTCTTCACCCCTAGAGCCAACGCAGAGCCATCGCCAGACTTAGGTGGGCTCATTGCATTCTAGAATGTTGCACATTACAGCGTGAAATCAAGCCGTCTCTGGCGAAGAGTTCTAGTATAACCAGTAGGACAAACAAACAAAAATGTTTTTGCTTCTACACAACTGTTAAGAAAATTCCATGATATTCCATGCCCGTGCATGCAAAATGGTAAAATTCCATGACTGGAAAAACTTTTGTGAAATTCCATGATATTCCAGAAATTCCATGACCCGTGGGAACCCTGTACAATGTACACGATAATTTCAGAGTTTTCATTCAGTTCATTTAGTTGCCTTGAAACAACCATTTGGTCCTCCATGCACGATCAATTTCCTCCCAAAAGTCCCCCAAAGTGATAATTTTGCGGTTTTGGTATGATAGTTCAACATTTTCCGTTTGGCAACACTGGCCCTCTTGGACTTTGGTGTAATAAAACAGCCTGTATGGGTGATGTCAGAGTGGCTAAGTGGCGCTGTTCAAGAGAGTCGTTCGTTTAAACACCAACCATGTGTAACAGAGGATAACTAGCAGAGTTGGCGTGGAACGTTAGTAAACTTCCCTCCAAAAGCCTCATACAGTGTCGATGCCGTTGGACTGGGAGACTGGTCTCTTGGTCCAGCGGTATCGTACTGTGTCTCCCATTGCCGGACCGTTGTAGTTGACGAGGTCGCAGGTTCGATCCGAGGGGGACGAACAGGTGCAAGATGACCTCCGTCACACATGCTTATCAGATGACTGGGCAGTGCACACACAGCCGTCTTGAGGACATACTGCATCTTATCCCCACAGGGCCTGCCACACATGAAATCATATCATGATGTTCACAGAGCAATCATGAACCAGTGTGGTTTGCTGTGATATTGGTGCGGAAGTTGAAGGACAGCCTAACCAGGCGTAACTCAAAAAGAATGATGAGTGAATCTCTCTCAACATTGTCTCAACATTAAAGATGTCTGCAGTACTGGCTCTGATTCTGTACCATGCAAATGTATGGAACTGGAGTCACATCATTATGTTCACACCGAGTAAATAGAAACTAGTGCAAGTCAGTGTGTGCTGTGAGATACTGGTAGAGTGGTAATTGAAGCAAAGCCGAAGAAGCTATCCCCAACTCAAAAAGAAGTTACGAGTCTCTAGCTCAACAAACAGCTGCTGCTGCTTTGGCTGTGATTCCACAGCGCCATCCAAATGTATGGAAATGCACTAACTGCCGGGTCAGCTAATATCACTAGCTCTGCAGAACGCTGAGCTGGTGGTGCAGACTACCCTGCTGCTGCTACTGCTGACTAGGTCAGTTATGCATTGCCACACAAATATAAGGCACAAGGCAAAGACTTAGGGATGCACCGATACCGATACTGGTATCGGTATCGGCACCCGATACTGCTCATAATACTCGTACTCGTACTCGTCAAGCAGTTGCCGATACCTGGAACGATACTGCTATATTGCCACAAAACAATGCAAAATCTTGTCACGTTCTGTGGACTTGAAAGCAGCATGGAAAAAAGTGCCACCTCATACATTTACTAACATTTAAATCTACATTGAAATGGACAATAAAAATATCACAGGTGGAAAAAAACAAGGCCATGCATTTATTTTCATTGTATTTTGGTGGTAAAAGGTATAGGTATCGTTAACGGCACTCGGTATCGGCAAGTACACACATTAATGTACTCGTACTTGTATCGGTTTTTAAAAAAGTGGTATCGGTGCATCCCTACAAAGACTTCCTATCATTTGTCTGTGCCAACCCTCCCATTTTATGTCATTGATCATCTGACCATAGAGTGGAGTGGAGTTGTAAAGTTACTTTAATAACCCTCAGGGGGAAATAAAGGATTGTAGATTTCTATTCCAAGTTTTTATAAGCCCTTGCTGCATCTGATGAGCCTTCAATGCACAACAGGCTGACTGCAGAGAAGCTGATTTTCATGAACTTGCTCCGGTTCATGTCATGAGCACTCCGGTAGGAGAAGGCAGCATAAGGCATGCAGGGGGTCAGAGAGAGGTCCCAATCAGCCAACAGGCCACAGCAGCTGAAGAGGGAGAGAGTGGGGGAGAGAGAGAGAGAGGGGGGAGAGCGAGAGAGAGAGAGAGAGAGAGAGAGAGAGAGAGAGAGAGAAAGAGAGAAAGAGGGAGTGTGTGTGAGAGAGAGAGACAGGCAGAGATAGAAAAAAAAGAGAAAGTGAGAAAAAAAGACAGAGAGGGTAGAGGAAGGAAGAACTACAGAGAGGAAGAGAGAAAGTCAGAGAGAGAATGACAGAAATCCATGTAAGATCTAATCGGGCAGGATGGATGGAAAGCGACGGAAACAGAGATTTTCAGGGCTAACCCAGCTCCCACCACCACCACTGCTGCCGATCTGTACCAACCCACAGTCCAGTTCGCCGGGTTCAAAAACACAAAAGGACGATTTCTTTCCTCCAACAGCTACTGTGAATGCATAATGCATCTATAATTCAAACTATATAACAGACAGTCATTGTTCGCCAGCCCCATAGCCTTTGGGTCGAACAACTGGCCAACAGTGTGGCTACTAGGCTACGCCACTGGACTTTGCCACAGCCAGCCATGGATGAAATACAGCACTTACTGTACTGGGGAATAGGAAACGGCACAAGTGGGGTGTACAGTAGGACTGTGGAGTCAAGTGCCAGCGTTTCCACTATAACTACATCCATCAAAAAGATTTTGCAGCGTTACACAGTAAATGCTAAAGTGTCAGAGGGAGCTCTATTCTTCATCAAGTGGTGTATAGTGACTCCGACACACACACACGCGCAGGCACACACGGGCACGCACACGCACGCACGCACATGTGCTCACACACACATGCTCACACACACACACACACACACACGCGCACGCCAACACACACACACACACACACACACACACACACACACACACACACACACACACACACACGCACACACACACACACCTTTCTCCAATGCACCCCTGCAGTCCACACAACCACAGCTGAGCTTGCTGCTGAGGTCTGCGGATTCTCAAGTGCAACATTTGGCCAGTCCACAACTGTCAAATTACACACAACCAACTGTTGTCAAGAGACCATACAATTAAAAATAAAGTTAAACACGTGGCTTGTAGCGGACACGGTGGTTTTCACACTTCAAGAAATGAAACGTATGCATGTTGACCAAATTTTTTTTGGGAAAAATAGAGGATGTTTAGCAATATAATTGGTGTGTGATACTTAAGTATTATACTATACGCCATCGGTTCTTGTATTTCTGGAAAGCAACTAACTTCTAATATGAAAAATAATAATCAATAGTAAACAAACTTTGCAAAGGTTTTGTATGGGAGAGGAGCTGTATTGTCCCTGGACCAATATGAGGTTAGGAGCCTTGCTCAAGAGTAGTCAGGCTGCGCCCACCTAGTGAAGCAACACCAGGACGGGAGCAATACAAATATAGTTTCTGAGCTCCAGAAAAATCTGAAGCTCCAAAATAAAACAGGAACTCCTCCCACTTTGTCAGGAAGCAAACAACCAGTGGCAAACCAAGGGAGGCGGGTCAACCATGCTGTTTGGGAAACGTTTATTGCTATGCTCCTGGTCAAATCTGGAAGAGACTTGAAAGTCGATGATAATCAGGCTAGCTCAAGGGCACTTCAGCCAGGGATTTTGGTGCATTCCCCAGGGTTGGGAGATGGGATGTTTCTGACCTCCTACTTGCTGAAATGCATTGGAACACCTGAGATGAAATATAAAATGGGAGTTTACCAGTGAGGGCCTTATAAATAAAAATAAAATAATGCATGTCCCTTCTGTGAGAAAGTGGAGCCCACCCAACTTTATCATATAACAGGCAATGATGAGTGCTATATGGATCCCCAGTAATAAAACGAAGAGCTGAATGATAGACAGTGTCAAGTGCCTTCAGATTAGAGAGTGGTGCATGTCTGTAAATAACATCACCATAGTCAAGGGAAGACAGAAAAGTAGCTTCAATTAACTTTTTTTCTGCAGAAAACAGGAAAGTGATATTTATTTCTGTGCAGGAAAGATAGCTTTTGTCTGAGCGTAGTGACAAGACAGTCAGTATGTTTCTTGAATGTGAACTTGTCATCTAGCCAGATTCCCAGGTACTTAAAATGTGATACTCTCTCAATAACAGACCCATCTAAAGTAGATATATTGATATCATTTTTCATGCCATGCTTAGATCGAGTAAAGACCATACATTTAGTCTTGCTTACATTAAGTAGAAGCTTAAGACCATTGAAGGCATTTTGTAGGATATTAAAAGACTGCTGCAATTTCTCCAATGCTAGCTGTACAGAATCTGCAACACAATACAAAATTGTATCATCTGCAGATGAATAGAGCAGTTGGAATATGGAGATATTGGATATGTAGTTTTTGTCCCTCCATGTTTGTAGTTTGTTTGACTTGCTGGTTGGAACGCTTTCAAGTGGGAGGTAGCTGCCTTCTTGTTGCCTACTAGGAAGCTCCTACCTCTGGGGAATGCACCATTAGTATGGAATTGTAGGGAGAGGTACAGTAAGGGCGGGATTCGAACCTGCAGCCGTAGGGAGAGGTACAGTAAGGGCGGGATTCGAACCTGCAGCCCTGTGATCCACAGTCTACTTTGTGCAGAGTTACTGGTATGTTTGGCTCATGACACTTTCCAATTAGCCTACTGTACAAGACACCAAGCAAACCCTTTATCCGCTGGGCAAATTGGGGCAGTCGTGGCTCAGTGGTTAGAGCACTGGGTTGGCAACCCAAGGGTTCCCGGTTCAATGCCCGACCAGACCACGGCTGAAGTGCCCTTGAGCAAGGCACCTAACCCCCACACTGCTCCCCGGGAATTTCCCCTAGGGGACCAAAATTGGCTCCAATCCAAATTGGCTCCAATTGGCTTCATTTTAAAAATCTATACATAGGTCAGGTGTGTGATTTGTGAGGGGGCATAAAGACACCAAAGTCCCAGTTCAAATGGCTCCTTATAAAACATCATGACGCAATGGAATGGTAACTCATTGATAACAATCACAAGGAACGGAATCGTTCACGTCGAGAAAACATGCGGAAGTGTTTGTTTGTGGGCATTGCTCAAGTCAAAGTGTTGTTGGACTTGGGATTAAGCTTAGCATCCTAAGGTCGCTAGCGCAGGGTAAGCTAATTACGTAACACATATGGGTGAGGCATTACTAATGCGGCAGGTCTGCTCCAGTGCGCCAGTAAAAACATCAACGCCTGACGTCTGCAAGCGCTGTGGCTGGGCAGAGAGAACGGAAAGAGAGCGAGGCACTCTTCTAATTAAGGAAGAATGAGCAAGAAGAACGCCTTTGATTTGTCGCTCATTCTTCATTCAGAAAGAGAAACTGTTGGGCTTTTGATTGTCTGTGGCTGCAGCAGCAGAGCAGAGCAGAAAAGGGGCAAGCACAGGGCCAGTGTGGTGCTGTGCGCGTCAGGGTGCAAAGGGGTGATTGTCAGGGTGGCACTGAAGTCACAGCCCAGATGTGCAGGGGGGGGGGGGGGGGGGGAGCGGAGCAGAGTGGTCGGGGTGGAATGGACACCGATGTGCAGATAGGCGGTGGGCATCGCGATTTGTCGTTTATCTTCCCATCCCCTTTGTCCCTCGCTCCATCATTGTTTCAACTTGCTCCAGAGAACAGAGGATCTGTTGTTTGTTTTTGTAGGCTACACTAAAATGAAAGACAGTACAAAATTATACAGAGAGGTCCAGGAAGATGAACATGATGGTAGGGTGGAAGATGGGGGGGGGAAGCATGTGCTCCATATTAGAAAACGATATGGAAGTCACAAGCAAAGGAATTCAGAACATCTCCGTGTCCTAACACAAGTGCAACACAATCTCTCAGCTCACACTTTCTATAGAACACAAGATCAAACCAAAGGAGACGGAGGGCATCAGTTGAGTGGCTCCAATTTCCCAATGGAAATAACACAAGATGAGTGGCACACAGAAGTCAATTTGTACATAATAATCCATTTACTGTTCCAAAGTGATTAATCACCGTAAGTTTATATTATTGTTTTGATTCAAAGTAATGTTGGCTGTGCTATAACTCGATAATCTGAGTTGATAAATGTGTCTTACAAATCCCTATTTTGCAATACAGTATTCCCCACACACAACAGCCTGATAGAAAATGTATTTTCACAAACTTACATTGATTAGGCCAAGTGCCATGAGATGAATATTATCAATTCTGTGCCACAGGTACATATTGTCCATTTACCAAGCTCGGCGAGTGACCATTCACTCATGTCATAAAACTAGAACTAGCTCTGGACGCATTAAAAACTTCAGATAGATACTGCTGAACCAGACCAGAATTCCACCAGATCAAGCTGTCAAAACATCAACGTCACGTAATCATGTTTTGACCTATTGTCTTTTTTTTGCCACAAGACATCTCCATTGTCGGTGTTTGGACATATCAAATAAAGTTTCTGCATAGACTAGAATCTAATAATATTATCAACCTGACCTGAACACATTTTTCAACACACACACTCATGTTAGCCAATGAAAAGTTAGCGTTGGGTGGTAGCTAATTTGTCAGTAGGGTAAGCAACAGACAAAACGTGATGTGACACTGGGTGTTCAACTCAATTGGAATAACAGTATTGTGAATTTAACGTTAAACTAATCCACAGATCACATCATGTTGTCTAATGTCAACTACAAAGCCAATTTCAATAAGCCCAAGCTTCAGCTTGAGAGGACAAAACATTAACCCGTGCAAAACTTAGCTGACCAGCTATTAAACACTCTGCTAGCCACATGATAATTTATATCGTCTTGCTAGCTATACAAAGCTGCTTGACTCCATTACACGTATTTGTACACAGCATTGGCACACACTGTACCATTGTGTGTGTTACAAGGCAATTATAAGAGTACAAGGGGCTACAAAGACTTAACGCAGAAACACTAATGAATCCAATAGCAGCAATCAGCCTATCAGACACCTCAGTGACAGGGGCTAGTGTGCTAACGTTAGCCGCCAGGTTTACTATATCTATCTGCTTAACACTTCACATACACATTAGCGTTCCTTGACAGGACCTCTTATGTCGTGCTATTAACATGTTACAGCCATGTAGACAAACCATGCCAAAACCATTAGCTTGCCTTCTTTCAGATTCAGCTAAACCACCAAATGGCGTTTGCCAGTCAAGTCTACTGACGTTACCGCAGAAGGGTTCTTACGTTACGTGTAGCCAGCTAGCTCGCTAATCATGGCTAGGCAAAATATGCAAACACTTGGGCACCCTGACAGAAAAATGACAATTACCTTGTTGTCACTTGTGTCCATGTCGGTCACCGAAACAACGAGGGACCCACATTGATTATGCTGTGGATGTCAGGATGTCTTAGCCGCTAATTTCATCATTGTACACTGCGCGACCAGGGGGAAAACACACCCCGTCGGCGAAGTTGTAAATGTTGAACCCTCACTGTTGCTAGCTGCTCCTCATTGGACCATCACAGCATAACATAGGGTAGGAGTCATCTGGAACGGAAGCCGCGGAGGGTCAATTTATCTGACTAGTAGGCTACCCTGTCTAGTAGTGTAGTGAGCCTAAACTACCCCTCCTAAATTGTCTACCTAAACTTACCACTGGATTATGGTGCACAGGATGGGACCTTCTTCACTCTTGACAGCTTCCCATTTTAGAAGAAAAATGGTCACAGTGGATAACATGTTCCTGAAAGTGAACTGCTTACCACTGACTGATGTTACAAACTGGTCCAACCAGAAATGTCCAAAACTTACCTAGTTTCTGTGAGACATTGCACAACACTTTGCAATGTGGTCAGTCAGGAAGCCCATCTCCAAACATCTTGATGTTGAACTGCAAGGCAGGTGCAAACCATGACACCACTGGGTCAGAAATAAATAGCATCAGTACTTTTTTCCATCGCTGCATGTAACCTGATTGTATAGTAGGCCGTCTGTCTTATCTGAGGAAAGTTAGGACCAGATTGCAGAATGTAGAATCTTTGTAAACAATCAACACATGCAGAAGTGGAGGTTGTACCCACTTGGGAGGCCCTAGCCTAGGCATACTATAAACACAAAGCTTTCTTTAGTTATTTTGCTGGCATTTACCACTGACTTACCTGACTGTTTGGGGCCCCTACAGTGGACAGTGAATGTGGGGTCGTGGCGTGGGTCTGCCCTGCAGAAGCTAAATTCTGTAAAATGTTCTACAACAAAATGGCATTGTAAGACTTGACCCTAACATACTTTGCTTTTCAATGAAGCCCTCATTTTTTTGGAGTTATGAAACTCATGGGAACTTCCCAAGCACAGTTGGGCTCTTATGAAAAAAGTAAAAAGACTTTCTTTAAAGCAGGTGTTGATCGCAGGTGTCATCTAGAGCAGCATGTGAGTCTATTGTAACTTTTGTTTTGCCTAAACAATTAAATTAAATGAATGTGTAGGCATATTTGTCAAATTCAACCCTCTAACGTCAGTGTGTGGCTATTCCATTTCCTGCATCAGCTATCAAAGCTGCATTTTTTCCTACGGTGTTATTGTAGTTACTCCTCTATTACTACTCTATTACTGCAGATAGTAGGGAGAGAGAGACGGGGAAGGATCAGCAAATGACCCAGGTCGTAAGCGAACCCAGGTCGCCGCCGTAGCAAGCCAACGCCCCACCGGCACGCCACAGTAGGCCAGTGTTTTGGAACCATGAATTAGGCCTACACAGCATGTAATGAATAGAAAACAAGGTAGCCTATGGATATTGTGAAACAATAACTAAAAAGCTCAATAGACCTACGCTGAGTGACAACACAGTGGCTTGGTATTGGCAGGGAGCACCTACTATGTGCCCCTGAAAGATCAACATTTCATGTTGTGGATGTAATTTCTAAAAGTTGCTTAAACAAAAAACATATACATTTAAGAGTTTTCGGATCATATTTTGAAAGACACAGCACATCATGTCCACTGATGATGGTGACTGGTCTCTCTGATACTGACTAATGCCCCAGCACCTTGAATAACGAAAATTCTGTGGGAAACGCTGGAAAGAATCACTGCACACAAAAAGAAACCTGATGGTAGACAACTTTACGCAGGGCCGGTGCTAGATATACAGTAGGGAGACAAGGCAGTGGCAGAGGGGATCAAATGTCTTGGGGGTGCCAATAATGCCCGAAAGTCCCACAGAAATGAAATGTCAATTTCATAAAACATTAAACATCATCAATACAACATTAAATTTTACATTGACAGTGATTATTAAGGGCACTCATATATGTACGCATGTAGGTACAATCACCCGTGGTCGATTATGACGCTATCTTACAGATGCCTATTTGTAAATGCACAGAAAGGGAAAGGGGTTGCTTGCCTAGGGCATCAGCTTGACTAAAACCGGCCCTGACTCTATGAACTTAATTCCTGGGTTCCAAAATGTAGAAATGTAGGACCATGTGGTGGTCTTCTACAAAGTTCTACAATTATTCACAACACTGACAGTATTCCATGGTGATTATGTGTCTCACACTGGATAAGTATGTACATTGTGAACACTAAACATTTAAAACTGAGGGTTTAAAACTCAGAGGTGTGCCTGGTATCATTGGAAAGGTAACACTCTCAGAAGTATTGCTAAGTTGTTTGATTTGATTGTGTGACCTACAGATAAAGAGTGGCAGAGGTTACAATGATGGGATTGCTTTCCCGCCCATGATGTTGTCTAAACAATGGCATGGGTAAAGGCATTCTGGGACCTCTAGACAGGCTTTATGTAATCAGGTCATAGACACTGGTGTTGATTTCAAGCAGTCCACATATGGGGTAAAAAAGGTCAAACAATGACCATTGTAGAGCTTTTTTTCAGTAGGTATGTCCAGCAGGCTTGTACGAAATTCCGAATGGAAAAAAATGCAATTCAAAGTAATGCCATAATACGAACACTAGGTGGTGGTGTTCTATGTACTTTCAATGGGTGGTTTAGATTAAATTCAAAGAAATTCAAGGTAATGGCACCACCTAGTGTTCATATTATGGCATTATTTTGAATTGAAATTCTTTCCATTCGGAATTTCGTACAAGCCTGATGTCCAGTCCTTTTTCTTCGTATTTGAAGACTCCAAAAGTAGGCCTACACCTTGACCAAGTACCAAAGCTGTATAACTAGAATCAAACACCTATAACTTCACAACAGTTTTTCCTAAGAGCAAAAACCTGATCTCTGACAGCTGACGCCTTGAGGATCCCTGCCACCATTTGGATTTGAATGTCAGTCAAGATGGAGAATAATGACAGAGGCTTCATCCCAACAATAACAATCATTTAATTCAATTCCGTTTATTTAAATATTTCTTTTTAAAAATAGAACAAAAAACTGCAGGACTGTAGACATGGGGCCCTGAGTCTAGAAAGGTGGACACCGTCCTGAGCTCAAAGATGAGTCTGCCATGATCATGACTTGCTAGTTTTGTGCAATGTGTGTTTAATATCTTATCAGCTGGGCACCTGATGACAGGTGGTAATGGAATGTGGACAGAGTTCTGGGTACAGAAAGGTGGGAGTGTAGTGTTGCAATGTCAGTAAAAGAAAGTTGGCCGAGAAAAAAAATAGAAAGAAAGGCCAAATTAATTGGCCTAATTTTTTAGATTATGACATAATGCCCTTTGTTATTTGCATTACAGCAAAAGAAGAATATCTAATTAAACACTGTATCAAAATGTGTTTTATAAATAATTATATCGCATTAACACATGCAGAACCAAACAAAGAGTGAGAGAGCAGTGACTAACATGGCTTCCAGTTGGAATTAAGTCGTTTCTATTGACATAACTGAGATGTGCGCTATAATGTATGTATATACTAGATCTAATTGCAGGAAAAAACATCAATTTTTAGATTATTATTTCTTACATTTCCATCATGAAAAAAATAGCTGCCGCATTGCATAATAAATTCTGCATCATGTTTTAATTTATTACAAATGAGACAAATGATGTTACAAAATGCATTCATCACGATTTTTAAAAATTATTACGAAATGTGTAAATTGTAACCGTTATTATTACACAATACAGTGTTATTACGCAATGCATTGCTACAACGTTGGATCTGCAAGTGTTGTATGCTTTGATCATGTCCTGGATTGTAAGTCGCTTGGGTAAGGCCAAACGTAATGTAAATGTCATGCAATGTACTGTATGTTTGAGTGACCATGATGAGCAAGGCATTAGGCCCACAGTATAATCTCCTCACAACTGTAGAAATTTACTGCTGTATGAGAGTACAAACATTTCTGGATTAGAGTGCCAAGTACTGTAAATGCAATGTAATAATGTTTTTATAAAATGGTCTCTGATGCACATCATTGTAATCATATGTAGCGTAATATAAATTATAACGTACTGTATGTCACAGAAATATTCTCTGCCTACGAACAAACATCCAAGGACAGTGTTCTGCAGAATTTTCTCTTCAGTAGTTTTTTCTCACTTTACTCAGTAGTCAATGTGAAGATAAACATTATTTTACACCCAGATCCATACATTGTACTGTCCACAAAACATCACCAAAATATTGGCAAGGAAAAGGCAAACAAACCATTCATCCACTGAAACGGGGTTGGGGTGGTGGTCACTGTTTACACTCGCACACTTCGCTTTTGCATGAAAGGAAGCTCACATCTGTTTTTTCTCTGTATTGTTTTCTTTTTCTTTTCCATGAATATAACCATCAGGGTTATGGGTAATAGGTCATTTGAGGTTTGGTTGACCATGTAATGGTGTCAATATTGGGCAATACATCATGGAATCTTTGTCGTGTGTAACGGAAGCTAACTAGCACAGAGTTGGCGTGGAACGTTGGTAAACCTCCCTCCGATAGCCTCATACAGTCTCGTGCCGTTGGGCCGAGAGACTAGTCTCTTGGCCCAGCGGTATCGTACTGTGTCTCCCATTGCCGAACCGTTGTAGTTGACGAGGTCGCACGTTCGATCCCCGAGGGGGGTGAATAGGTGCAAGATGACCTCCGTCACAGTGGTGCCATGACCCGGATGGGAGTGAGGTTTAAGGGGGAGAGTGTAACGGAGGCTAACTAGCACAGAGTTGGCGTGGAACGTTGGTAAACCTCCCTCCGATAGCCTCATACAGTCTCGTGCCGTTGGGCCGAGAGACTAGTCTCTTGGCCCAGCGGTATCGTACCGTGTCTCCCATTGCCGGACCGTTGTAGTTGGCGAGGTCGCACGTTCGATCCCCGAGGGGGTGAACAGGTGCAAGATGACCTCCGTCACACGTGACTGAATCTGATTTTGTTGAAATGCTGCTTTGTTATTCTCCACTCCAGTAAATTCTCATTCCCCATTAAGACATGTACCAGGAGTGGGGTTCGAACCCAAGAGAGCATATGCCCATTGGATCCAACGCCTTAACCCAGACGTGAGCAAACTCAGGCCCGGGGGCCACATGCGGCCCGCTTAGCCATTTCATGCGGCCCTCAGAGCCTTTCCAAGAAAACAAATGCAGATTCATATGGTCACTCATTCTTAAATTGGCTACCTAAAACAAGGGTCATGGAAACCTAAGATTAATAAAGTCTACATCTAGATACAATTAGCAGGAATGGCATAGCTGGCAATGGTGTAATTATGTTGGCGTACACCATTTCTTATTATTGGCACGGGCATGTTGCCTACGTCATCCGGCCCTTTGGTCAACTTTCTAAACCCAATGCGGCCCTTGGGCCAAAATAATTGCCCAACCCTGCCTTAACCACTCGTGCATCCTGGTGCTCTCTCATCATCTAACCAGTGACACAACAGTGTGTCAGTTAAGAAGGGCATTGGCCAGGAAGTAGAGAGTTGAGCTATGTTGTTAGGCTAGCACATACTATAAACAAGAGGATAATCAGAGCGCCCATAAAAGAATACTCACTTCCTGAATTGTCAGTGGAGTGTGGACAAAAACAGCTTTTGCTGCATGACACACCGCCTGTAGGATTTTGATTGCGATTGTGATTAAGCATCTTTCCCCCACATCAAAAGACATGAAGGAAGTTCAACAGGTGTGTTAACACAAAACCTTTTCCCGTTTTTAGCCTGTAGGAAGGAAATGGGACCTAAAACATTATCTGCTGCCTCCGTCATCGTCCTGTATAAGTCAGCGCGACAATATCCCAGAGGCCTACTGCTCCTGTTTTATTCTTTAAACATGGCAGGGCTTGGCACTGGCACCTGCCAACCGGCCAAATGCTGGTAAAACTTAGCTGTGGATGGTAACAATTTCAGCATCACCAGCCAACTTGGCAGGTAGCTTATTCTATGGTATGATATATCAGAATAGCCTATACTCTGCACTTTGCCTTGTCAATTGTTTGTATGTAAGTTCAAGAAAAAGCTCAGTTACTCAGTTTCTATTTGTTTGTTTTATTTCCATGTAGAAACACATGCATACATCATCTTCTTGCTTTAAGCACCTCATCTTCTGAGGTTAGATGTACAGCATCATGATAAAAAAAAATGTGGCTAGTAGAATAGCTGGATGGCTAGTGACTCTGTAAAACCACTAGCCACAGTGGCCGGCAAGCGCAAAAGTTAATGTCAAGCCCTGAAACATGGCATTGCAGTCTGACGCCATTGTTATCTCGAGAGCTACTTAGAGTGGCTGACCACTGACCAGTTCCACAGGCTCGGAGCCCACAGCCATGGCAATGTGGTTAATAGCCATTGAATAGTTAACTACCAGTACTACTCTACTATTCCATAACACGGGGCCTGTAGTAATGCACTACCACTTTGTCATTGCTATTCTGATAACAGGAAATGATGGAAACGATGTTACATCGGGTTAAACATGGCATCCTGCAGCCATTGTTATCTCTAGAGCTACTTAGAGTGGTCAACCAGTCCCACTGACATGACATTGTGGTTGAGTGCCTTGCTCTAGTCTAGGCCATACACTACAAATTACGTAGGCCTAATTAAGTTTCTATAACTGTTTTAAATGCAAAAATGTCATTTTTCTATGCAAAAGAACATGGGACCTTCATTGTAACTGTTTTTCTCTCTACGCATGTTTTTTCACTCATTTTATGCATTGAATTTTAACATTTTCTTTTGTTTGCCTTTTTTAATTTATTTTTGAGACAGAACAGTGCAGATAGACAGGAAGCTAGTTGGGAGAGAGAGACGGGGAGGGATCGCCAATGACCCGGGCCGTAATCAAACCCCGGCGGTCGCCAGCGTAGCGGTCCAGTGCCCAGCTGTTTGAGACACGGCTGGGCTGCATTGTTAAGTTTTGATGGACTCCCTGGCAATGCCCCATACTGCCCCAGATCTAAACCACTTTGATATCATCGACATAGGCCATAGCTGTGGCACACTTCAAATACTAGTGAAAAAGAAATAAAGTCCGCGACACTGCTTGTCTACTGTGAATTATTTAATGGAGCGCAACTTTTCGACCTTCAGGTCTTCATTTGCCTGATGAAGATCTGAAGGTCGAAACGTTGCGCTCCATTAAATAATTCACAGTAGACAAGCAGTGTCGCGGACTTTATTTCTTTTTTCACTTGGATTTGCTCTCATTGTCCTGCACCTGGCCCATCGGGTGGGATGTGCACACATCTAGGCCTACTCCTCTGAACTTAAAACACTAGTCATCTGGAGTTTTCTTTTTTTTTTGGTCTTTTTTACTTCATTTATGATAGGACAGTGAGGGTGGTGATAGGAAGCGAGTGGGGAGAGAGAGACGGGGAAGGGCCGGCAAAGGACCCGGGCTGGGAATCGAACCCGGGTCAGCCGCATGGTAAAGGAGTGCCCTACCGGTTGGCCACGGCAGGGCCCATCTGGAGTTTTCACTGCAAGACCTGACCGCTGACCAGACCACCACTTCTAGAACAGAATGGAGATAATAGAGCACCTAAATAATTCAATTATAGTCCATCACATTTTCCGTAAACCCATATATCCTACAGCACATTGAGCTGTTTGTGCAGCTGCAGCATTAATTGTGAACCTTCAGACAGCTTTAAGGAGCTGTAAAAGTAATTCAAATAGTTTGGTAGCTTGCTGTGCTGGTTTTCATTTATTACTGTCATGGGTGCTCAACTTGTTCTCAGCAAAAAGCCAAAAAATGAGTTGTGGTGGAGGGCTGTGGGCCAGCTCGGGTTATTCATGCTCCAATACAATACGTTAAATGAGCCTTAAAATTGGTAAGTGGGGTACCAGAATAAAAAAACCTCCCTCTCTCTCTCTCTCTCTCTCTCTCTCTCTCTCTCTCTCTCTCTCTCTCTCTCTGTCTTTGTCTCTCTCTCTCTGTCTCTCTCTCTCTCTCTCTCCCTGTGTGTGTGTGTGTGTGTGTGTGTGTGTGTGTGTGTGTGTGTGTGTGTGTGTGTGTGTGTGTGTGTGTGTGTGTGTGCAGGAAAGCCGACTGGGGGGAGGAGGGCAAAAGGGACAGTTGTCACGGGCCTAGGGACACAGGGGCCCCAAAATTGGGTCCTCATTAAATTGTTTTGTCCCGGGCCCAGGGACAGACGGGGCCCAAAATCTCATTACATTGTATTGGGTGGGGGCCTTTTTAGATGACCTTGTCCTAGGCCCAACCAAAGCTGCAGCGGCCCTGTGTGTGTGTGTGTGTGTGTGTGTGTGTGTGTGTGTGTGTGTGTGTGTGTGTGTGTGTGTGTGTGTGTGTGTGTGTGTGTGTGTGTGTGTGTGTGTGTGTGTGTGTGTGTGTGTGTGTGTGTGTGTGTGTGTGTGTGTTTGAGAGAGGGGGGGTGGGGGGGGAGGCAAGAGACAGAAACTGTTTGTTCATATCTGTTGTTTAATGCCGAATGTCTTTTCGTCCTTTTACATGTTTACTGTACTAGATAACAATTGCTTAAAGGGACACTGTGCAGGAAATGGTCAAAACAGGTACTGCAACTATGCTGTTTATTGAAATAGGGCTGCCTATTGCCAAATTTGATCTTTACATGAAAGTTTACTAAGTATTAAACAAATATTTTCTAGTATGGTCCAAGTACAGTCATTTTTGCAGCTTAAAATGGCTATTTTTGGAAATTCAAAATGGCGGACCATGGAGAAGATCCCCCTTTTCATGTATGAAAAGTGCATTTTTTCCAGTCATAATGAATACTTAGAATTTGATGCTGGTGGTAAGTATTCATGAAAAAGGTAACATTAGTGAATGGGCAGCATGAATTCTGGAAACAAACAACTAAAAATCTCACACAGTGTCCCTTTAAAGCAAATGTTTTTCATCAAGCGTGGGTTGTGCCAAGCATTTCTTTTGACTAAGAAGCACTTCTTTGTACAATACTACAATAATACAATAATACATCCCCAAATATGATCATGAAGTAGCAGCTTCTAAACTTGGTTTGGATTAAAACTTGACCAGAGGGGGGCGCCAGTGTTCTACTGTTGACACGTGTGATGACCACGAATCCGCAGCCTTGCTCCCAGTGAGCCTTCAAGTGCAGGAGATGTAGAGGACACAGATAGTACAGATAATGATTTATACACACAGAGATGAGGATGTTGTTGGTTTTTAAAAGCATACATGTGTGTCTGTATGTTGTTCCCTTTTGGAACTTAAATTTATTCATCTATATTTTTGTTAAGTCTTTTTTATACAGACTCAGTGCCCTTGGCAGCACCCACTGTCATAGTACGCAGAGGAACATTTGTTGTCTGCATATTTATACAAACATAGCGTGATGGAACCTATAGCCGCACTGCAGACAGCTGGGATCAAGTTCAGTTTAGATATATTATTTTGCCACTGTTTATTGAGGATCTCTGGCCGCCACACTCAAAGACTGGCAGCCTTGCATTTCGAGCCGTAATCAATTTCACTTGGTTTGGTTTCAATCATAAGACGGGACAACAGTATTGCAAAGTCGTTCATTTTTTACTTTGATTTGTTTATGGTTTTTAAGCCAGCTTTTTTTCCCTTGAGGTTTTTAGTGAAAGCAAGCACTCGACTGTCTATGCCACCGGCAAGATGACTGTCATCGCTACGACTTGTCTCTGCAAGGGACAGGGCTGGACTGACCATCTGGCATAGCGGGCATTTCATGTACAATTCCCCCCCCCCCCCACACACACACACACACATTTCTGAAAATAGGGGCCCACGAGAGTGCGGGGCCCACTGGTGAGTCTGTTCTGCGCCGCTAATTATGAGGGGCCCCTTTAATAAGCCAAAAGTGCCCGGGCCCTATTTCAACCCCAGTTCAGCCCTGTCAAGGGACAAGAGACAGAGACCTAATAGAGGGCCACACATGGTTTCCATCATTTTAATATCATCTCTACGTGGTAGTTTATCACTGTACAGGATGTGTGGTTGGTGTCTGTCATAGTGCAGTTGCTTGACAATTGCATGACAATTACATTGTCTGTCTATGTATTGAGACTATATAAGGATGTTTAGCTAATGTACTTGAAGGTTTCTAAATAGCCATAACTCTTACACCTTGCTGTAGGTCTGGTTTCCAACCTTTTTTTTGGCATGGGACCCCATTTTGACATCCCAAATTTCTGGGGACTTCATACACATTTTTTTTTCATAGCAAAGATTAAAACATGACTGAGCTACAGTAGCCTACATAAGTTGTAGGATATTAAGCCATTAAAACACTGTGACTGCGTTATTAATTTGCTGTTACCAGAATGGTAATGACTGAGTGGTAGTGCATTACGTAAGACCCTGTGTTATGTCGTAGTAGTTAGTAGTACTATGCTGCCCTACAAAACAAGAACACAGTAACTGAAAACTGCAAACTGAGAAAAAAGGCTTCAAAGTTTCCTATATGGCACAACAACTGTGTTGTCGGTAAAGTGGTGGTGACACTTCCTGGTAATACTTTTTTAGGATAGAAATTTAATGCACACAAAAAACCAGAAAAAACAACATTTATGTGTCTTTTTACCACCAAAAAACAAAGTTACTGCGTTCTTGGCTGGTATTACTGCCACAAAATAAAGTTACTGCAGGAGTTACTGCAGGAGTTACTGCGTTCTTGGCTAGTATTACTGTCTACTCCCAAACCATTCCCATTGGAAAGTGCAGCAGTAACTCACCGACTTACTGCGTTTTTGTTTTGCACGACGTAACCTTTAATCCAACACCGCAGTAACTTTTTTTTGGTCATTTTTGCACTTTCAAAATGATTTTTCTCCAAAACGGGACGGTGTTGGACCACCATTTTTTGACACAAGACAAATGAGGTAGTTTAAAACCCATTTCCGATATATTTTTTTTTTCAACCATTTTGAGTTACTGCGTTCTTGTTTTGCACGGCAGTATGGTATTTAATCTTTCAATTACTATTGAATTACTATCAATTACTACAGCGTGCCTCAGATGGTATGGCATGCATTAAGGGGTTAAACCTATAGATATTTATGTCAGTCTAAGATTGTAAATGATGTTTCATCAAAAAGAATATTCAATAGTTATGTTATAGTAATATTTATCAATATTCTATTTTTCACACACTTTCAGACATGTCAGGTGACCCCATTTAAATTCCAGTTAACCCCAAATGGGGTCCCGACCCCCGTGTTGAGAAGCACCGCTGTAGATAGTGGGTGCTGCTTGTGCTGTACCTGCTGCACATAACGAGGTTATCATGTGGAAATATAGTAATTTATTTCCTTTTATAAGATGTCCATGTATTTTGTATTTTGCATTAGATACATTGTAATGTGGGAAATGATCATTATTCTCTTAATCATTAAAACAGTTGGTAAAAAATCTACATGGTATAAATTATTGGTAATACCTCCACCCTAAACCAGGTACAACCCCTTTTTCAATTACAGAATTTATCATACGTTGGTTAGTTACTTCATGAGATGAAAAAGGGGATTTCGCTACCACCCCAGGAGTGCTATCAGGCTTTTTCTAGTAGTGGGGGGATACACCAAAAATCATTATGAAGCTTTGACCCCAAATTTGGGGCCCTGGCTCATGGACTAATATCATTATTGTGATATAGTTGTCTGACTTTGGTTCTAAAAGAGGAGCCCCTTCCTGTGATGTGGCACAGTCCTCAATGACCTTTATTGCCTCAACAAGACCATTTTTATTTTTACCCACACGTGTCTCAGACATTTTGAACAGCGAGGAGAGAGGGGAGTTCTAAACATCCCTAAGCAGCCCACTCAACAGCCACAAAGTTAACGCTGACTTACTCCGCAAAAAACCTTAGCACATTAATATTATCCCCCCCACCCTTGTCATAAATGTGTATGCAAGGCTCTATCAGCCGTTTAATTTTGGTTTGCCAAAAACTGTTTTATGCGGGGGCTTTTAATGACTGCAATAGAGTTCGCGTAATCCTGTTTTTGACAGTTCCTTAAACATTAGCAGAGCCCTTCATGCCGCTCCAGCTGGGCATTGGCCATAGGGCGCCCCTGTGTGTACTTTGCGCAGGCAGCACGCTGCTTGATTTCATACTGCTCTAAATGTGTTTCTCCAATAAAGCTCTCCACTCCTCTGCTCTCCTCACGGAAGGGAAGGGCGCTGGCGCTGCTGCCTCCCGCGCCCCGCTCTGCCTCCCGCGCCCCGCTCCGCTCCGCTCTCACGGGGCCTGCCAGACCTCCAGACCTCGCCCCGGGTCAGCACAGCTCCGCTTCGCACAGGCTGAGGATGC
>NC_085878.1:2321909-2339409 GCF_034702125.1 Engraulis encrasicolus
TTAAATAGATCGCTGCAGATGTAGCCAAGGTCGCTGCAGATGTAACCGAGGTCATCCTGCACAGCCCAAACCCAGCCTCAAATCCTTGACTTCACAAAAAACTCCTGTATGGGGCCCTGCCGTGGCCAACCGGTGGGGCACTCACCGGTAAGACTTTACTTTACGGATCGCTAATAAGGTGGTCATTTCGTGTTCATTTCATAGTTATTTCATAGTTATTTCAGGATAATAACTGTTTATTTTTAGTAACAACAGCAAAATAACCATACAGTTTCCAGTGCATTGTGTGTGTGTGTGTGTGTGTGTGTGTGTGTGTGTGTGTGTGTGTGTGTGTGTGTGTGTGTGTGTGTGTGTGTGTGTGTGTGTGTGTGTCATCAAAGTGTCACCGTGCTGCGAGTCATCAGGGTGTCACCACAATGCACTGGAAACTGTATGGTTATTTTGCTGTTGTTACTAAAAACCCTGAAATTACCCTGAAATAACCATGAAATAACTATGACATTAACACGAAATTACCACCTTATTAGCGATCCGTAAAGTAAAGTATTACCCACTCGCCTGCCATGTGGACCCGGTTTCGATTCCTGGCCCGGGTCCTTTGCCGACCCCTCCCCGTCCCCATCCCAATTCGCTTCCTGTCCACCTCTCACACTGCCGTGTCAAATAAAGGCATAAATTGACCAAAAAAAAAGAAAGAAAACTTCAGTATGGGCCGTGGCCATGGCTCAAACAGTTGGGGCATTGACTGAAACTCTGGGGACCCGCGTGTACGATTATGGCCCGGGGTAATTTCTCCATCTTCCATAGTCTCTTTTTCCCACTCGCTTCATGTCGCCACATCACGCTGTCCTCTCAAATAAAGGCATAATCCCCTAAAATATGTATTTAAAAAATACATAAGAGACAGTTGCACTACCAAGCGAACTAAAAACTGGTCTCCAAGCTAAGTAAGTAGTGTATCTCATAGCTGTGCAAAGACCTTTAGAGGGGAAGGGGCTCAGGATTTGAAAAGGGGCACATAATAAAAAATCAATGAACCTTATATAAAAGTATTTGGTAACACTTTATTTTAGGAATACATCTATTAGCACTAATACATACAATATTAATGCCTGTGTAAGTAACTTGTAAGGCATGTACTAAGCAAAATCAGACAGTTGTTAGACATTTATTCGCAAATGTCTTGTTCATGCACAATAAGGGATTTATTACCAATATAACCTTAGTAAGGACCTAGTAGACCTAGATTTCTATTTATGAGTAAGCAGTGAAAAGGGCCAGAATAAAATGTATATAAGCTACTGGTACACTGTGTGAACAAACCCTGAACAGTGTGAAAACAGATGTGGAATAAGGGTCCCTATTCTAAAGTGATGCATTGCTCTGCCCAGATGGCTTAGGGCCCCCACTCTTCCCAGCGACGCAGTGGTACATGAAAAAAAAATACATCTCACCAACCCACCGCCATTGACAAGTGTACATTCAATCCTTGCTATATAATAGAGAAAACTAAATGCCTCAGCTGAATAAGTATTAATTATTTGATATACCCTTACACTTTGTTGATCAGGGGGGAGGTACTGCGGGCCTGGGTGGTGTGGGGGCCCTAGGTAACGAGGGGGACTTTGGTAGTGCAGGGGCCCTAAGCCATCTGGGCTGAGCAATGCATCACTTTAGAATAGGGACCCTTATTCCGCATCTGTTTTCACACTGTTCAGGGTTTGTTCACACAATGTGTCAGGAGCTTATACACACTGTATTCTGCCACTTACTACTTACTAATACATAGAAATATAGGCTTACTGGTTCTTACTAAGGTTATATTAGTAATAAATACCTACAAGACATTTGTGAATACATGCTTAACAACTGTCTTATTTTGCTTAGTACATGCCTTACAGGTTACTTACGCAGGCATTAATATTGTATGTATTAGTGCTAATAGATGTATCCCTAAAATAAAGTGTTACCAAGTACTTTTATTACATCCAGCAGACCATATATAGGCTGACTAACTTTCCATGCAGAGCTAGTTGCCAGAATCTACTGCACAGACACACAAGGCGATCAGATGCACTTGCTATCGTAGCAGCCACATATGTGCAGTCAGTCACACTTCTCCGGTGTGTAAAATGCATTCACATCCAACAATCACTCCTTAAACAATGAAACAACTTAAAACAACTTAAAACAACTTAAAACAATGAAACAACTTAAAACAACTTAAAACAACTTAAAACAATGAAAAGCCTGTATGGCTTCTCTTCTTTTCTTTCACAAGAAAGTACACACTGGATTTCAGCGTCTTGTTTGCTCTTCTCAATTGCTCTTTGTCAACGATTATATACAGTTCTCCCCTGGGGTACAAAACCCATTCTCAAGTGTTTTAGATTGTATCTAAAATCACGTTTCCCATCTCTCTGCCTCTCTTCCCTCCTCCCTCTTTCTCTCTCTCTCCCTGTGTGTGTGTGTGTGTGTGTGTGTGTGTGTGTGTGTGTGTGTGTGTGTGTGTGTGTGTGTGTGTGTGTGTGTGTGTGTGTGTGTGTGTGTTTTGTGTGTGTGTGTGTGTGTGTGTGTGTGTGTGTGTGTGTGTGTGTGTGTGTGTGTGTGTGTGTGTGTGTGTGTGTGTGTGTGTGTGTGTGCGTAAATGTCACCAGAAAAGACATTCCAGAGCTCATTGCATGGTCAACCACCCAGATCAAGTCAAACAGCTTTACCCAGCTATTCCCCATTTTCTCTCCTACTGTTTTCATCAGAAATCACACACCTATATATTTTATCTTTTAACCAGTCCACCTGAAACCCGGATACAGAAAGCCAGTGAGCCACAGTCAACGTGAGTCTTCAGTCGAATATGCTCTGTTCTGTTCTGTAGACCACTTGCACCTCCTCTGACATCCTATTCTATTCTATTCTATTCAATTCTATTCTACTCTATTCTATTCTATTCTACTCTATTTTATTCCATTCTATTATTTTCTTTATTATATTATATTATATTATATTATATTATATTATATTATATTATATTATATTATATTATATTATATTATATTATATTCCTTCCACTAAGGGCAGCTGTACTCGTCAAAGCACATAGCCCAGTTGACAGGAGTGTCCAGGAAAAAAACTGCCCAGTGCCCAGCAATTAGCCCACATGCAGCGCAAGATGGCCCAGGCCTACAGCAGCGCTCCCCCGTGGGCACCGTGTAGTGTTGGCATCTGATGGGCATCTGGACAAGTATTTTTCACAGACACTGATCCCCTTCAAGAGAGAGAGAGGCATTCAGACATCCCGCTGTTCATCCATTGCCTGCCGTGACGCCTCCTTGCCAAATTTCCACTCCGTCAAAGTTGTACTTTGACAGTCTGCGTCATGGGCTCTAACGATTGGGCTTGCCATCGCAAAGCTGTTTAGAGGAAGTTCTAACGTCCTAGTCTGTCATGGTTGTCAGGCAAGAGGTGACTCCCACTGCTAATCGCTCTGAATCGCACGGCAATATCAACCGTCCACTTTGCAGTCAGTCCCTCTCCTCAAAAACAACTGGAATAGATGACATATTCTGCAGACAGCTATCACCTCAGCGATGAGTGATGTGTCTAAATGGACCCCTTTTTCAACTCCAGCTGCATCAATCCACATCATCGATGTCACTCTTGGCTGTGATCATTACCATATTGTCCTATTTCAGAATTGGACTTAGAGAGACTTAGACTTCTTTATTGTCCATTAAACTTACAGGAAATGGAAATTTGTCTTTGGTAAGGACCCACAAGACACACACACCTCACACTCAGCATAATGAATAAATGAAAAAAAACAAGATAAAAACAATAGAATAAAAAAGACACTATTCTGTCCCTTTCACTGAAATATTAAAAGGTAGCCCCTTAATGCGCGCCGTACCTCCAGTGGCACGCTGTAGGCCTAATAGTCATTGAAATGTAACTACCATAGCACTACAATACTATGACACAATACAGGCCCTTTAGCAATGCACCACGGCTTGGTCATTACCATACTGGTAACAACAAATATAAAGTCGCGTCTTAAGGGGTTAAAACCATGTCAAAATTACCATACTACCGCTAAAAAGACTGTTCAAGGAGCGCTTAGTGCTGCTTATCTACACTGTGTTATTCCACATACCACTAGTGGTGTATACAGTAGATGGGAAAATGGCAATAATATGCCTCTGTACAGTGCAAAAGAGTTAGCAAGGGCGACAGCCGACTGTTGACTCTGTCAATCTGTCTGGCGAAAGCTAAGAGGAATCCGTCTCCGTGGTCGGTGGGAGATGGTCTGATCTTACTCTGCCATTTAAATTCATTGGAGTAGTTCCGAATTCATATTAGAACTCATATTGTGCTTTATTAGCACGATTGTTACAATATATCAAATATAGAGTCGCAAAACCATACCAATAACAAAACAAAAGTGTCAATAGTGTTACCTTAACCAATCAGTAACAGACTTTGCGGGTGAGTTCTGCGTCACCACTCTCAACTGTTTGCTGATTGGCTAAACAGTGAGTGAACCGAGCTAAGAGGGTTTCGCCAGACTAGGCGCGGAGCAAAAATCTTTGGTGGAGTACATAGGCGTCGCCAGGCTACAAAAGAGTACTGACTCTGCCTTGTTATTGTTGAATGAGTGCTAATGTAATTCATGGTTTACCCAGTCTTATGCAGAGATGGGATTAAGTCACTAATTTGTAAGTCGCAAGTAAGTCTCAAGTCCTTCCAATCAAGTCCAAGTCAAGTCACAATTTACGACACATTTGACCAAGACTAGTCCAAGTCCAAGTCGTGCCAAAGCCAAGTCAAGTCCAAGTCCAAGTCTTATTTTTTCCAAGTACTTAACAAGTCACCTTGTATTCTATGTTCAGTTTAACTCGGGGTAACCGTCCGATTTTCAAAAGGGATGAGTAAAACTGTTTTTTTATCGGAAGTTGGCCTTTAAGTAACAGCTTAAGACTTGGTCATTACAATCTTGGTGATAGTAAGGTTAGCACTTCAGGCTCTGTGCTAATGGGTTTTAAGGGGCCCATGTCCCCTTTGCCCAGGGCCCCAGACAGGCGTATGGTACCTTGAAACGACCCTGGGCCCAGACATCCATGCAGGACTCCAACCGTATCTCACTCATTTCGTGAAGTATTCACGAAAAAAAATGGATTAATTTTCGTGGTGCATTCACGTTATTTCCCGCCTTTCGTAAAGTCTTCACGAAAATAATAGATTAATTTTCACGCTGCCTATTCACTTGAATTGCCCGACTGTTGCCTAGCGACCCACTAGTTTGATGCCCTTTCGGTAGCCTACCGTCACATGGTAATCAAACATTTCAAACAAGCAATTTAGAGTTAGGTTTAGGGTCAAGGTTAGGGTTAAGGTTAGGGTTAAGGTTAGGGTTAGGGTTAGGTTTAGGGTTAAGTAGGGTTAAGGTTAGGGTTAGGTTTAGGTTTAGGTTTAGGGTTAGGGTTAGGGTTAGGGTTAGGGTTAGGTAAGTACCGAAAGGGCGTCGAATTAGTGAGTCCCGAGTGTATCAGCAGTGTTCTGTCAGCACCCCCTCCCCGCCCCTGCAGACGTTTGGATAACCATAGCAGCAGTGGGGCAATTCAAGTGAATAGGCAGCGTGAAAATTAATCTATTATTTTCGTGAAGACTTTACGAAAGGCGGGCAATAACGTGAATGCACCACGAAAAACGATATATTATTTTCGTGAAGACTTTACGAAAGGCGTGAGATAGGGCTCAGGACTCAGTCGTGACAGGCCTTTGGAAGGAAGCAACTGGACATTAGTATTGCTTGCCGCCAAGGAGTCCTGGTGCTTATTGTTCTGTCATGACGAGCTGATGGGAGCTGAGGCCAATCCCAAGGCTACAGGGGATGACGTTGAGATGCCATGACACACGTTGGGCACATCTGCGTCACCAGCGTGCACAAACACAGTGTGCCTGCCTGCCTGCCTGCCTGCCTGCCTGCCTGGGCCATTATCGTAATTATGTTTACTTCGGGAGGTAGGGGAGGCAACAGAGTTCTCAGACTCGGAGACTCGTTTTTTTGCTGGGGCCCCGGAAGAGACAGGCAGTTGCTAATAGAAACTTTCCACTGCTGGGAGAGTGTGTGTGTGTACGTGTGTACGTGTGTGTGTGTGTTTCTGTGTGTGTGTGTGTGTGTGTGTGTGTGTGTGTGTGTGTGTGTGTGTGTGTGTGTGTGTGTGTGTGTGTGTGTGTTTCTGTGTGTGTGTGTGTGTGTGTGTGTGTGTGTGTGTGTGTGTGTGTGTGTGTGTGTGTGTGTGTGTGTGTGTGTGTGTGTGTGTGTGTGTACGTGTGTGTGTGTGTTTCTGTGTTTCTGTGTGTGTGTGTATGTGTGTGTGTGTGTGTGTGTGTGTGTGTGTGTGTGTGTGTGTGTGTGTGTGTGTGTGTGTGTGTGTGTGTGTGTGTGTGTGTGTGTGTGTGTGGTGAAGGCACAGAAGGACTTTTGGACAGTGGAGTCTGTCTGGTCCTATCAGTGCCTGCTACGATAGATGACGGGAACAGACACATACCAATGTAACAATCACAATGGAATATGGTTAAAATACCCTTCAACCTAGGCCAGAAATACTTCACATACTATTATGACTGTTGAACTTGAAGAAGTACGGGTTTGGATTATGATCTTTGGCATATTTTTTGTCACACCTCTGCTAAATCAAAAGAAAAAGAAAAAAAAATATGCCCTATTTTGGAGCGAAATGTCGACGGCACGCTTTCTAGTAATATCAACATGGAAAAAGGCAAACATGCAAGGCCTGGCTGTAGCTGCAGATAAAACAAACATCACCAAATAAGAATTTGTTCACAGTTTGGTGGACACTATCTACAAAACAAGGATGTCACATGTTTAAAAGCAAAAACAACAACAACACTTGGAGAGAACACTGGGACCAAACACACTCTAGAAGATGTCAAATCGACTCTCTAAATTTTGAATCAACACAGCATTTTCTTTTGCCGTGCAGCAGCAACAGCAGAAGATTTAGGTTTTAACT
The DNA here is from genome assembly GCF_034702125.1 of Engraulis encrasicolus. Classification (NCBI taxonomy): domain Eukaryota; kingdom Metazoa; phylum Chordata; class Actinopteri; order Clupeiformes; family Engraulidae; genus Engraulis; species Engraulis encrasicolus. Next base: position 2,328,944 of record NC_085878.1, read on the forward strand.
GAGTTTCCTTTTTTTTTGACGAAAGAAACAATTGTGGTGTGTTTGTCCTACAGAGCGCTGTGTGGTGTGCGGTGTTGGAGGCAGCGCTTCAGCAGGAGTCCTAAACAATGGGCCCACGCTCGCCATAAACTGTCTCCTCGAGTTTCTCCCTCTGTCTCTGACACTCCGAGTGCACCCAGATTCCATGACAGTGTGCGTGCGGACATGTACCTTTTTCTGTTAAGAAACACAGCCCTCCATCCAGATGGGAGATATTTGAGGAGGTTCAAGATCGAGCTTATGGGTAATAAAGCAAATATTATTACGCAAATTACAATCTATTATCGATGCAGATCAAACATATGGCACACATTTCGGGCCGAACAACAACAAACCTTTTATTTGGCCCATGGCCAGCTGGTCTTTGTTACGAGAGTTTTTCGGGCTTTCTTTTCTATCTGAAGGTCAGGTCTTTTATATACAAGAGGGCCCTACAGCGTGCGCCATCATCCACTCAAACACACGGACGCTCAGTGTAAACATAAGCAAAAAGGCCCTCTCATTTCATTAGCCTCCGCACAGGCAGCCAGGCCATCTTAATACAGTATACTCAAACACAGGCCCAGTGTTGCCAGATTGGGCTGTTTCCCGCCCAATTGGGCTGGTTAGGATGGCCGTCTGTGGGTAAAAATGGCATTTAGCAGAAAAACCCGCCCAATTTTGCCCATAGAAATCAATAGAATTGGGCGGGATTTAGTGCTTCCAGGCAGGTTTTGAGCATTTTTTGGGCTGGAAATCATCAGCCTCATCTGGCAACCCTGCACAGGCCATGGGAATGGCTCATCCTCCTTCTCCTTTATTTTCACCTCACCACTCAATTTACTCCACTCAAGCTCCCTTTTTTGGAAGAAAAATGCTCTTCTGTCTTCCTCCAGCAGCAGCACTCCCCCAGGTGATTGCATCCCACTCCCAGTCATACACAGTCAAGAAGTACAGTGTTAATTCAACATTTAAGAGTCAATTGTACATCTTCTAGAGTGTGATTTGTGCCAGTGTACTCTGTAAGTATTGAATCAACACTGCATTTTACTGTGTTGGCCAAAGGGGCCATCTCTCCTGTGCTGTTTTAATGAGAAGGCGGTCACACACCTTTAAAGAGAACTTGCAAACTTAAAGTCGCACGCACGCCATGCTGGTACTGGACTTACAGTCTGGCACACAATCGTTGGCCAAAGGGGCCATCTCTCCTGTGCTGTTTTAATGAGAAGGCGGTCACACACCTTTAAAGAGAACTTGCAAACTTAAAGTCGCACGCCATGCTGGTACTGTACTTACAGTCTGGCACACAATCGTATTAGGCATGTGCAAGTCACATGAACAAATATTATGAATGGCCTACCACAGTATATACTTAATAAATATACAATATTCCCTGTTGTTTAAAACCAACACTCTACAGATACTTACTTAGCCTGATTATCATCGACCTCCAAATCTCTTCGAGACTTGGTCTGACCAAGAGCATAACGTTTCCTAAACGGCATGGTTGACCCGCCTCCCTAGGTTTGCTACTGGTTGACTGGGGTCCGACTAAGTGGGTGGAGTTCCAGATTTTTTGGAAGATCAGAAACGTCGCTCTTAGCCTGACTAGAAGCAGAGAATCTCTAACAGGGAGAATATTCACACTGATTGGTTCCCATTGTAGCCAGTTAGCTTTGCATGCATAATGCAGTAACTATGGAGTGTCCACTAGGTGGCGAGCGTCGGTAAGTCCTTCATGTGGGAAAATGTATGGAATGGAAAGGGGAACCCATATGCTAAATACATTGCTACTGCCATTTCCAGTCACAAATATCATCAACAAAACATTCCTGTTAAGCACTATGACTGTTGTTTAACAATAGGCTGTATTGACAAATCGTTCAGGTGTGTTTTACAGCAGGTTAGAAGATTTCAACCTGTACTCGCTAACATCCCGCTAATGTTTATGGCTTTGGCCCCATAAAAATTGAGCTTTGTGACCCCGTATATAATAATCTAGTGGCGCAAAATAATCGAAACGCTACTCAACTGGGGTCTTATTATTTCTAGCTTCGAACTTAATATTAATATTTCTGGACAAAAAATTCTAAAAAATCACAAAAATTATAATGGTAGAAAACTCCATTGACACCCATTAATTTTGCACTTAGGTAGGATTAGGGTTAGGCAGTTGTGGCTAGTAGCTAGTTCCGTGAGTGAACACCCCCTGCTAGAGGCAACACAGAAGGTGTTGCATCACTAGGAGGGCGTGGCCTGGCTACCTCTTACTGCAGATAGGCCCGCCTACAGGCCTATTCACTCTTTGCTGGAAACACTCAACCACATCATAACAACATTGCTACGTCAATGCAAGGAGTCTTAGGTAACCGATTAATGACCTGTCCATTACTAAGGTTATTACTAAAGGTTATAACTGAGGCTCTGCGGTAAGGGGTTGATTAAATGAAGTGCGCTGCGCAGTAGGCTGACCGCACATGCAAAATTTAATTAGGAGGTGCGCACCCACCCAACAATGATGAGTCACTACTTCGCAACCACCAAAATGATCGAACGGCAAAGACCATTCAGCAGTGTGGTGATGCAGCTACAGTACCCCGCCATCTGTTCAGTGTACTGCCCCGTCCATTGGAATTCATTCTGAATAGGCCAGGTTTTCCAACCGTACCCAGCCCGAAGGTCTTCATTTATGCTGTGTGAAAGGGTCATCCCTGGAGGTCACCAGAAGGTCACTTCTCCTTACCAGGAAGAGGCAATAAATCTGTCAATCCCGACTGCCTCTACTCTGGGACGCGACAGCTGAAACTCAGATGGAAGTGGTGTCAAGGCATGTTTCTGGTGGTCCACAGTGCAGTGTACACACACACACACACACACACACACACACACATACTCATGCACACATGCACGTGTACGCACACACACACACAATAGTCACACACAAAAGTCACACATACACACACCCCACACACACCCGGGGACACACCCACACCCACCCCCACCCACACACACACACACACACACACACACACACACACACACACACACACACACACACACACACACACACACACACACACACACAGCAACGTCTGGAGCAATATGTCTTCTTTACTCCTGCGGTGACATAAGTGCCGGTGAGAAGGCTTGAACACTCACACCAGACCCTCGCCATTTGTCTTCAGCTGAAACGCCCGTGTCTGTGCGACACACAAGTGTCTGTGTGTGTGTGTGGCCGCCGAGACTGGATGAAAAAGATGTCCCACCACTATGCTGCAATGTACCGTAAAACAAGCTCTTGAAAACTGTAATAAAATACATTTGTCCACCATTTCATCATTCACGTGCTGAGATACAGTAGAACAGAGCATGGAAGCCAACTGGAGGGGGTGGGGGTGGGGGTTCTAAAGGGTCCATTGTCCCGGGCCCAGGAAGGAAGAGGGGGACCAGAATTGGGTCCACAGCAAATTGTATGCATTGGGGTGGGGGGGCCCTTTCAGATGACTTTGTCCCGGGCTCAGCCAAAGCTGTCAGCGGCCCTGGGAACAGAGTGTCACAATGTTACTGCGATTATCCGTGTTGACAGTACACAACTTATGATCTGGTTTTGTGCTGGTTTCATGTGCTGTTTCAAAGAATCAAAAGATTCTAACGATGAGGTCTTAACTATGCAATGCTCAAACGTGATTTAGAGCAGTTATGAAATCAGTAAGCCTCGCCGATTTTACAGAGACAGCTAGGAAATAAGAATTTGAGATTTAGTATCTGGGCTGAGTGCATTTTATTCAACAGCCCATCATTCCTTTTACGTTTTTCACTGAAAGTGTTCTACACAATATGCATAGTATATATAGTATATGTATATTATGTAAGTACTCTAACATGCAGAAACGACGAGGGGTGGAGAGGAGACAGATCACTGAAACCACAATACCACAAGAAGAGCAGCAGCACCAGTGTGGGACGCATGCACGCACACACGCACTCACGGACACAAACACATGCGCACAAGCACGAACGCACGCACACAAACACATACACGCATGCGCATGCGCACGCACACATTCACACACACACACACACACACACACACACACTCACACACACACACACATCCTTGTACACACACACACACACACCTACACCCACGCACGCAAGGCTTTTTATAAGCTTTGGTACACAAACAGTTCTGGGCACATCTCTGTTTTGGTGGTGGTGTGGGTACCATGGCAGTGCCATGATTCACCCATGTCCTGTTTACCCTCGAGAGATGGTGACGCTGGTGGTGGTGGCATACTGTAGGCTTATATAGGTCTTGGCTACATTTGCCAGTCTGTGTGGCTTTCCCCGTCTCTGTGACTTTGATGTGACTCAAGACATGGTGGCACTAGTTGTGGCATATAGGCCTTGGCATAAATCTGCCCATGTGTGTGGCTTTGCCCGTCTGTGTGGCCGCTGGGCCAGCCTTGCTGTCGTGAGTCGTGAGTCGCCCTGAGGGGGACTACCCAGCACTGACAGACAAAGTAGGCCGCCCTCGTCTGGGTGGGCATGGCAGATAGCATCGGAGGGCTGATTCTTGTGGTTATGATGACATCCAGATAACCCCCTACAAACATGTCCCCACCGCAGCGCAGCGCAGTGCGGCGAGGGCTTAGACACAGCACTGCACTGCCGCCTGCCCGCTCCGCACACATGTGAGATCCAGCAAATTGCAACTTAGCATGCGAGCCGTGAGCAGATGGGCTGCTTAATTAGTGTTGTGTACAGTATAACGGGGGAGTGTACTTGCCTTTCCCATCGCTGGCTCCGGCTAGAGCGTTTTTACAAGGACCTGGGAACCCGAGGTCTGTCTTTGATTTATTCACGCACACCGAGCTCTGGGCAGACCCAAATGTGGGAGGATGCAGGTGGACGTATGCTGGACTAATTCCACTTTCACCTAGGCTCTCTCTGTCAATATTCGCAAGGCCCACATTGACTTTGGAGTTCTGATGTCGTGTGCTGTCATTGCTTGTCCAAGGCGGTTAGAGAGTTGGCGATGTGAAGACGGGTAGCAACTAGCAAGCTGATTGAAACAGCTTTCATCTGAACTCTCTTACTTGTTTCCAAGAAGTCAAATTGTCCAAAACTAATTGAGGCCCTTAAATTGTCTCGGTACGGCTCGCAAAAAAGTGCAACGGCATGGGATGCATTACATCAGGATATTAGAGTTGGTGAATGGGGCTGAAGCAGTTGAAGGCCGTCGTTACAAATTATTAGAGCTCGTACTAATGACAGAAAGCAGAATGATTGCTCAAGTCAAAATGACCTAATTTAGAGGGCCAAACGTTATATTTCATCATCGGTCGGTATTACTCAACCACTCCCCCCCCACCCCCACCCCAAAACACCATCCAGGGCTTTCCTTTCCTCCCAGCCCCACTCTTCTACGGGGTAACATCCTGTTCTTCTTGTTGGAGGCACGCAACTTTGCATGTCAAGTCTTATGCTTTAGGGGCACATCTGCCATATATCATCGTGCGAGGGGGCGACGGGGGTGCAGCTTCACAGACACTTCTGATTTCTTTGCTCATCGTGGCACTATTTTAACTTATCTGATTTGATTGGATGTCTGCGTGGCGTGCTATTTTAGAAATCACTGTTTTTCTTTTGTTTTTGTTTTTTTTTCCGTTTGACTTTAGAAACCACTCTAAATCAACCATGGGGATTTGTTTAGGGGATATCAGATTGTCAGAACAGCTAATATATTATCCAAACATTGCATATTAAAGGGTAACTTTTAGAGTAAAATGAAAATTGGCACGTTGAAAGGTCATGCAGAGTTTGTATGTTTGGTGAAGATCGTCCCTGAGCTGGCCTATCCCCTATTTATCAAATTTGATTTTATAGTGACATCTCCCTTTAAGGCCTAAAAAAGGTCTATTATATAGTACAGTGTTTCCCAACCAGGGGTACGTGTACCACTAGGGGTACGGGAGCACACCTCAAGGGGTACGCGGAAAAATGTAATAATAACAAATATACTGAGTGTAGTCACATTGGGTTAGAGGAACAGAGAATGAATGAGGGCGAGGGGGTACGAAAAAAGTTGCTAAGGGGGTACGCAGGACAAAAAAGGTTGGGAAGCACTGATATAGTACACCAAAAACAAACCAGCTCATTTAATACTGAACGATTCATTTATATTTGCTTTTTTAATCTTTGAGACTAAAGCAGCACCTATGCAGAGGGACAAAAACATACTTATTTATCGTTTAAAATGTTTGTACATTACTACATCGTGCAAGATTATCCCTCTCGTGTCAGTGTCCACTAACTTGGCTCAGACGGCAACTGATCAAGGAGGAGCTGTGTATTGAAACATGTGCTTTCATATTGCATTGACATTTTTATGATGGTGGACATTTTTGGTGAAATTTGTCATGTATGCTGTTTTACGTGCAGACGTATAATAGCTCTAATAAAATATGAAGTTCTTGCTCCGATATTGGAAACAGATGATACTGTATTCTCAACATATTTTTTTAGCGTCCAGGAGAACTCCTTTAAAAGTACACACTGTATCAAGTCAGTAATTCTTTTTACATTTTGGAAAGGGAATATGATCCCTGTAGCCTGTGTGTGTGTGTGTGTGTGTGTGTGTGTGTGTGTGTGTGTGTGTGTGTGTGTGTGTGTGTGACAATACGGCCAATAATTTATAAATGGAGCTTGCTCCCCCATCTTCGTGCCGTGCGGCGAGCTGGAAGTGGCGTGCCAAAGTGCAATGGAGGTATGCTGTTGCCCACAACCTCCCCACCTCCCCATCCCTCACACGCTCTCCCAAAATCTGCTCCAAATTACGTCATTTTGCGAGGATGCCCCCTTCTTCCAGGCCTGGAACCAAACATGTCCATGTGAATGAAACGTAGGGGAAGGTGCTTTGTAATTGAAACATTTCAGGCGGAAGCTGCCAGCCAGTCCTCCAGCAGGTTTGTTGTTTGCTCTCCGCTTGCCTTTTCCTTGCACGATATCTCCGCTCTCTACCTGCTATTCTTTTTTCTTTTCCGGCCCAGACCTCTTACTTAATGTCAGTCGGTTGCCATGCGATATCCTACACACGCTGTGTTCTTTTGACCGTGCGCGTGGTGCGGTGCGGGCCGGGCCGGCGTAATGCTTTTCAGATTCTTCAAGGTGGCCGCAGCCTGTGCCAGACTTGCAAATGGAAAGGAAAACAACAGGGCCGCGGCGCCCTCTGTTCCTACTTAGTTCATGTGTAAGCTGATTATGTGCAGCTTTTTTTGTCACGCTTTTTCATGCTAGGCCCACATTATGTGGCAAGTGGTATAATAAAGTGCTAGTTTGTTTTATAACAGACACTCTGTGTGATCTGCAGTCACTCTCGGCAATATCGCAGATTAGTTAAGAGCCGGCACGAGCTCAGCTCTGCTCTCTCCAAGAAGGGATTTGTTTCTTCAGTCATTTGAACTGGTGTCTCCCTTGACATGGAGCACACACTTTTTCTATTAGTCAGGGTTATTTATCTAGCGAGATGCTTAGACATCCCTCATTATGCCTTGATTGTTCACTGGGGTGTTTTCTGAAATCTCACACGCACTGGTATATTCCAAGGTTGTTTGATATTTTGACCCCCCCCCCCAAACCAATGCTCGCACACCCCACCCCACCCCACCCTTTTCTGTGTGTGTGTGTGTGTGCGCGCGTGTGTGTGTGTTTTGTCTATTTGTGTGTGTGTGTGTGTGTGTGCGTGAGAGAGAAAGTAACCACAGAAATATTTGTTCCAGAACCCCGAAATGGTTGCGCTGATGCGCATTCATGACTAAAAAAAAATCTACCTTATAACAGACCCCTTAGAAAAAGAACAGACTTAAATCGTTTGTGTGTTAATCTGAAGACTAATAAATAACAGTCAGGAACAGTGAAAAGAGACAAATATTTTGATAAACCTTCCACACTTATTACGGATTGCATTACAGCAAATAAAGGAAAAAAACAACCATTGCAGCAATTCATAATTTACCTGGAGAATTACAAAAACAGTCATCTAGTCGTGTCCCATTGACCTTGTCTTCTGTTTAAACGCCAGGGCTCATTGAACCCTGATTGCTATCTCTACTCTAAACTCTTGGATGTCTGAGAACCGCCCTGGGGTAAAAACAAAAAGGGGAAGAAAGAAAAAAGAAAAAGAAAAAGGAAAAAACCCTCCCCGAGCCCTGAGTAGACGGCTAGGGACTCGACAAAGCAGACAATCAGCCTGCAACGCCAGTTTCCCTCCAACACAGCCAGTGTTGCCAGATTGGGCGTTTACCCGCCCAATTGGGCTGCTTGGGATGGCCTTCTGCGGGTAAAAACGGGAGAATCTGACATCTGGCGTTCTTTTTCTGCAGTTTAGAAATCAATGCAATTTGTTGAAATTGGGCGGAATTTAGCGCATCCTGGCGGTTCTTGAGCACCTTTTGGGCGGGATTTAATCAGACACATCTGGCAACACTGAACACAGCTGCCGATGGCGTGCCAAGACCAGGCCCCTGTGTGAGAGGGCTCTCAAGAATGTTTAATGACACGGCCCCGAGTGGCACCCCAGATACATCAAAGGCCAATCACCTCAAGGGACGATTTGTAATAATCTTGACCATTTCAAATGACAAAAATCCTCAAAGGCAATAGGTGGAATCCACCAACCAAGGCAACAAATCAGGTGAATTTCAATGCTCTTGAGATCTGAAAGCGTGTTTGTATGAGCCAACAGACCTCTGTACCTGGCAATTTGGAGTACTGTACCTCCAAAAGATGAGAGACTGAACACTGAAATGTTTTTAACATAAAAAGACAGATCGTTCTAATTACATTTGATACAATGTTCCCTTGTGATCTGTGAACTTTTATGCCCTAAAACCCCACATGCGCAAAAGGTTTCTATCTTCAGGTATGACGTGGGTGTTCATTTAGAACTTGACAGGTCTTAGAACTTCAATAAAATATAATGGTCTGATGTACTCTACAGACTTCAAGCTGACAAGACAGACAGACACGATCAGACACCAGACACCAGACACCCATTCGTGAACATATGGTCTTAGATGTGAAGACCATTTAAGAGGTGTTGGCTCATTTTTATGTTATTAAATAATGTTCTGTTCCAAACGTCTCCCCCCAACATGCTTTAAATTATAATGTAACATTAATGTGTGGGCCATATGGAAGCACTGCCAAGGCAGGGTGATTCCCTCTCAGGCTCATGTTGAAAGGTTTTAAGGTGGCGTGTACCTGCAGCTTGTAAACTGATTAGAGCGAACAAAACAGGCATTCCACACGCGCTGGCAGATGCAAACAGTTTCTGCTGACCTTGCAAATTAATAGCGGTGTTGTGTTGGCGGCACACTGAGTGTGTGTGTGTGTGTGTGTGTGTGTGTGTGTGTGTGTGTGTGTGTGTGTGTGTGTGTGTGTGTGTGTGTGTGTGTGTGTGTGGCCTACTATACCTTCAACCATGTTTGGATGTCTCCATGCAGAGTTTAAGGAATTGACTATTTATTAACGAATGAGCTAATTTGACCGCTAGGGCATCCCAAAAGGGACAAACTATTGTGTACATGGCTATGAGGGGAAAAAAGCTCCAGTATCCTAACTGGTGTATTCTTATGAAACTATCTGACTGATCTCGGGTACAGACAAAAGCATCTCTCTGTCCTGCCCGTATCCGGGCCGCAGCTCTCTACCCTCCATTTTGTGATGTCCCCTCTCTAGGGAAGAGGAAGATCCCTCTGTTGAATCAAAACGTTGCCATATGTTTAAATGAAATAAAGTATCTTTGGCGTTAATGCACAGTGTGCAGACCGCTTCATCACACTACCTAGTACCTTTTGTCTGGCACCAGGACAACTACTTGTGGATGTGTGCACCCCAATTCCAAACACCCTCTCTAGAGAAACCAAAGAGGGACAAACTTAGGTGCTGTTTCCACGTAGCAGGATATTTTTTTAGCAGGGTATTTTTTTCTCCTGCTAGGTGTAAACGCAACATGTGGATAAAAAAAATCCTCCATTGTAACAAATGCGTTTCAGACCCCTGAACAGGATATTTTTTTCTCCTGCTATTTTTTTCTCCTGCACCTGGATTTTTAAATATCTGCTACGTGGAAACGGAAGGCCAAAACCAATGCAAAACCAATACAAGCAGGAGAAAAAAATATCCACATATAAAAATATCCAGCTACGTGGAAACGGCACCTTAGTCATGTTTCTGTGACGCGTGGCGTGCGTGAGATAACGGGGAGGGTAGTGCCGACACTCAGGCCTCTGTGCTCTGAGGTGAACAGGCTAGTTAAGTCTCACTCTACCAAAGGGTGGTCTCTGAGTCAGTCTCGTCTTGGCAGCACGCAGGCGCTCAAATTGAAAACAGACGTGTTTGGGGTTCATTCTTTGAGTTACTACTGTTCAATTGTGATTTACAAG
>NC_085878.1:2344409-2466909 GCF_034702125.1 Engraulis encrasicolus
CATTATTTGTATAACGAATTTCATACACAAGTGCAACTCAATGTGCACGCATGCACGTGACGCACACATACACGCATGTGCGCACGCACGCGCACACACACACACACACACACACACACACACACACACACACACACACACACACACACACACACACACACACACACACACACACACACACAGACAATACATGGTCACACACATGACATTCACACACACAAAAGACATTCATCTGTCTCTCTGTTGTTCTCTGTCTTACAAACACACAGCCACACAGACCCACGTGAGTAGACCCACCGCTGACAGCTTTGGACGGCCAAAGAAAGAAGTCATCTAAATGGGCCAGGGTCGAAGCCATCTAAACGGTCCCCCCATCCAGTACATACAATGTAATGAGGACCCAGGTCTGGGCCCCAGTTCTCTCCCTGGGCCCGGGACAACTGACCCCACTGTCCCCATCTGTCAGCTCCCCTGCACGTGAGCATTGACTTGCACAGACACAAACACATGCATTCTCACAGGCATGACTCACACACTCAAAACATGCACACATAAACACACACCATCCTCTCAATCTCATCAAAATATCAACAATCTCCGCTATAAAGGCCTGCACAATTGAAAGCAAACGAAAGTTGAGAAATGGCAACAAAGATATTTTTTGAAAATCTCATGTGTGATGGAAATCATTTTTTTTTTATCGGAGTATTTTGCCAAATAGGACAAAGTCACCAAAACATTTTTAAATATGCTGTTGTTATACATTACAATATCTAGGGCAGTTTTAGCCTTAATTACTTAATGGAAACAAAATGTTAAACAAAAAGCAAATTATTTGTGTGTGTGTGTGTGTGTGTGTGTGTGTGTGTGTGTGTGTGTGTGTGTGTGTGTGTGTGTGTGTGTGTGTGTGTGCGTGTGTGAACTGCTTTTCAAATAGAGTCACGCAAAGCAGACGCAGACCCCTTCCCTTCTTATGTACAGGTATACAGTACAAGACTAATGTTGGGTGAAAAAAAGAGTGCAGATAATGCGGCGCGTCTTTAGCTAAATAAATAAGACGATGGACAGGAAACAGAGCCGTTGGCTCCGTGGACAGCATCAGGTGGGGGCCATGTGGTAAATTCAACAAACTCCCCCCAAAAACAGCTTCCGTTCTCTCGACCCCGATAATTATAAAACAATCCATCCCCGTTTGTTGAGCTTGCTGGGGGAAAACGACGACATTGCTTGCGCATAAGCCGAGGAAGTCCAAAGCCTGATTCACCATGAGATAATCTTTGTTTTAACATTTCAAACACCGTGTAGAGTGTGATTTAATAAGTCATATCTCGATATTGACGCACAGGATGTTGCTTTTACAAGATATATGGGGTCAGAATAAATATTATTAAAATCACAGCACTATTGCTTATCTAATCTGAATGTCACGAAATGTCAGCCTTTAAATAATAAGTGTTATTTAGCAAGGATAACTAATTTGTGGCAGCGTTAACTATATTTTTTTAATGTCATAACAATTTTCACTTAATTGTTAGTTTCCAGTAAAACACTGCCGTTAAATCAGCTAACAATGACGCACATCAGTTGTCTTAAAAACGTCATGGCGGTACCTCTTTCTTTCTATGAATCACAAATTATATGATGGGGTAGTCAGACAAACTGGGAGTTTTTTTCATCACATGTACAGTCCACCCTTGGTCCTCCCCTATCCTTTGAGACCTTTAGAGAGAACAGAGTAACTAAAGAGGACATTTAATAACGGGTCTGTTTGAAAGCATGAAAAGATAATGTATCTTCTCTTCGCAACTTACAAACATCAAAGTTCCTGGGAACTGTGCATTATTTGGTCATTTCATTGCCAGTTGTGTGAAATAAATTTGAACGTGTCTAGAAAGCTACATTCACTACAAAAGAAAGGTCTCCCCTTAAGACAGTAAATCGAAGAAGGGGCACGACCCCCGTCAATCACTGTTTGCGGTCATCACTACAAATGTACAGATTTACGGTCGAGCGTTTCACACACTCATTCCTTACATAATGTCAACCAATGTCAAAGGGGGGGAAAAAGGTCAGGGTTCTTAGAGAGCGAGAGAGAAAGAGGAAGGGAGGCAGTAAGAGAGAGAGAGAGAGAGAGAGAGAGAGAGAGAGAGAGAGAGAGAGAGAGAGAGAGAGAGAGAGAGAGAGAGAGAGAAAGATGATGAGGGAGGGAGGTCAAGAGTAAGCAAGGGAGGGGAGAGAGAGATGGATGTAGGAAGGGGAAAGAAGGGCGAAGGAGAAACAGAACAGGGAGAGAGGGAGGAGAGAGAGAGAGAGAGAGAGAGAGAGAGAGAGAGAGAGAGAGAGAGAGAGAGTGAAAAAGAGATAGGACACATGAGGTTCTGCTACTACAGAAGGAAGTGATCTTACTGCAGAAAAGGCCCCACATTTAAGACTTCCTGTTAGACAGCATATGGGCCTGTCACTGTAAACTTGTGTCATAAAATGCCCGCTTCCCTGATATCTCTCTGACAGGTAGCCCATTCTGCCAGCCCACAGCTCTTGCACGCAGCACACACACTGAAGCAATGAGGCAAAATATGCGGCATGACTTTGTTAGCCAACGGATATTTTGTTTCGTTTTTGTTTGTTTTGTGTTTTTTTTTTTGGTTGGGTTTTTTCGTTTGGTTTTGTTTCTCTTTTTTTGGAATACATGCAAACAAGTAAACCTTGAAAAATGTCCACATTAAATAATAATAATTATCCTTGTAGATTTAACCTCATAGAATTCACCACATTCATAATAATAAAAATAACATTGCATTATCGAAATTTCAAAAAATGTCATGACACTTGGAGGGGCCTTTCAATTTTGCATTCTTTTCTCTCACGCACAATGATTTTTTTTGTGTGTGTGTTTTATTTTTTTCACTGAGTAAGGGCCCTGAAGCCTTGGCAGTGCTGTGTGGCAAATGAATGTACGCTGTGTACCAGTCAGTCACTCAGAGTCAGGCATGATGCTGTTCCTTATTGTGCTCACTGGGATTCTCTTGGAGTTTGGGACCCTCGTGGGCGTTCCCGCCCTCCTCCGCATTCCTGTTCTTGTCTGAAGAATCACCCTCCTTTTTCAGGCTGGACTGCAGCCTTCGCTTCTGCTTTGCCATCTCTGCATTGTACGCCTGATCACAAAGCAGAGATCGATCGATCGATCAATCGATCAATCAATCAATCAATCAATCAATCAATCAATCAATCAAACACTCTTTACAGTATGTCACATAAGTGAGTACACCCCTCACATTTTTGCAGATCTGTAAGTATATCTTTTCATAGGACAACATTTAACCACTTAAATTTGCTGTTCACTCAAAAAAAAAATCAAGATACAGCCATTAACATTTAACAAGATGTAACTAAAGTGAGCAACCCCAGGCTAAAATCCTGTAGAGAGTGTCTGAGAAGGGGCCATGTTGGTCCTAAACGTCTGAAATGAAAAGGGATTAAAAAGAGGTAATCGGTGTGCGTTTCTTTACATTGAACTTTTACATTTTGAGTCTGTACCTTGCAAAAAATATGGGTGTGAAATTTGAATTAAATCCTATGGAGAGTATGATAATCTGCTTCAGTAGTCACAGTGCACATCAACATGCATGCTTCTTTAAGTGTAACTCATATTTCCAATGTTGACGGTATTCATACATCCCCAAACCAAGTAAAACTCACTTGTTTACCACCACACATGCTTGACACCATCTAAAGCAAATGTGTTTATCTTGGTCTCAAGAGAGATGAAGAGACCAAGGATATGGATCACTGGAAACATGTCGTGTGGTCTAATGAGACCACCAAGATAAACAAATTTGAATCAAAATTGCAACATTGACACTCACCCATCTGCTCACAATGCCCTCACTAAAGATTTTGGTTTCAGCACGACTGCCCATCAGCTGTTTCCGCAGCCTACCAAACAGGACGAAAACAAAAGAGAAAAATCACCGGCTGTGTTTACAGCAGATGTAATCACAGTAATTGGTGCAGTTCATTAGCTGTTTTCAATGGCTATGTTTACGTGACGTTATTAATTCCGAAATTAATAATTCATAATTAACTTTGATCTTTGATAGTTCAGAATTAACTTCAAGTTAACTTTGATCTTTCATTGAATTCCAAATTGTGTTAACATGATGTTTTTCAAAGTGGAATTAAGCTTTATTCAGAATTAAAGTGGGTTAATTCGGAATTAAATATCTAATGTAAACGTAGCCAATGTGATGAAAACCTTTTGTCCTATGCAGTCAGGTCAGCCATATTTGTCACTACTGTAACCATTGCATACCCCCGCAGTTCAGCTATGTTCTTCAGCTTTGTTCGGTGCAACAGCGACACTTCCCAATCAGACGTCTGAATGAACCTGTCAGGAGACAGAAAAGGTTTATTTATTGATTTTTAGGGGCTTTTTGCCTTTATTTTTGACAGAATAGTGGAGGAGAGACAGGAAATGAGTGGGGAGAGAGAGACGTGGAAGGATCGGCAAACGACCCGGGTCGCCTGCGTAGTAACCCAGTGCCCTACCATTAGGCAACGGCAGGACCACCAGATAAGGTTTAACATCTCTCTGCCCTAGGTAATAATGATGCAAGTGACAACATCAGTTCAATAAAGACGCTTTTGCACACCTCTGTAGTTGGGCAGGTGCGTAGGATGTTATCCCAGCGGGGTTGTCAGTCAAGTGAAAAGAAATCCCGCACACTGTCCATTCCACCAACAAACTTTAATGCAACGTTTCGGTCATCCGACCTTCTTCAGGTAAAGGGTAACTTTATTTATATTACTTTCTTTATTTGTTGGTGGAATGGACAGTGTGCGGGATTTCTTTTCACTTGACCGCAAGTGACAACATAAAATAGAAATGAGACAGAAAAAAACCCCAAAAAACAAAAGGTCTTACTGCTTGTAGTTCTGGCGCATCTTATCGATCTTTCCCTGAGTCTCATGCAACACCTCCTGGTACGTAGGTTTCGATGGAGTGCCATCAGGTAGTCAAGGAGGTTTTTTTCTACTATGGCAGATGTACACTGAAACAAAACATCTTATTCCTTAAAGGGGTATGCCACTATTTTGGGGCTTAATACAGTTAAAATCCTACAATGCTACACGGATCCATTGACTTTCACTAGCTTAGCGACATATTCCCTCTTTTAACTTGTCTTAAAGCAAGACAACGCTTAACATGAAAAATAAGACACTTTACCTCCTTTATAAACCCCAGCCAACGATTTTAACTGCATTAAGCCCCAAAATAGTGGCATACCCCTTTAAGCTTAAGAAATAAGACATGTTGCTAAAACACTTCAATAATATTCTCCCAACAACAGCTTACCTTTTTAAAAAATATATATTTTGGGGGCTTTTTATGCCTTTATTGTGACAGAACAGTTGTAGAGAGACAGGAAATTAGCAGGGAGTGAGAGACGGGGAGGGTTCTGCAAATGATCTTGGGCCGGAATCGAACCCCATTTCGCCGGTGGAGCAGTCGAGTGCCCCGGCGATTGATCCACGGCTGGGCTGACAACAGCTGATCTTAACGACTCATCAAAAAACACATACCTCAGCCGATTGGTGAAATCACATTGTAATAATGTAATGTTGTAATGTAATGTAATGTAATGTAGTAATGTAATGTAATGGTAACACTTTATAATAATGTTCCTTAGTAAAGACTCAGTAAATAATTAACTAATGATGAATAAAATATTAACAAATGTTTTTATTATTAACTAAGCTTTATTAATGCTTTATAAAATATCTACAAATGATATCTGCAAGATTTTACACACCTTATAACAGAGTATTTTATTCATTTACAAGCAACTTGTAAATGTTTGATAAATATAAAACATTAACATAGCATTTCCTAGTCATTTACAAGCATTCGTTTACATTTCCTAGTCATTTACAAACGTTTGTTAATGTTTTGTTCATCAATAGTTAATTATTTATTAAGTCTTTATAATGCTTTTTTGCATCCACTATTCTAAAGTGTTACCAATGTAATCACATTGCATTACATTTAGCTGGCCAAAGTGACTTATGGTAGTTACAGAGCATTGGTTACACTGGTAACGCTTTAGAATAAGGTTCTTCTAATAAGCGTTTATAGTCACTAGTAAGCAGGTAGTAATACCCTTACAAGTGCCCAATAACATGCTTATTAACTTTGTTAACATCTTATAAGCTGCTCATTATGTGTTTATAGTGGTTTATTTGTTTTGTCTTATTATTTACATCAGTACACATCTTGATATGTTGACTAATACTAGATATGGAGGCGTCGCGAAAAAAATACATTTTCAAGATGGCTGCCATGTGTACCGATTTTCATGCTTTTACTCAAATAAAGTTACTCATCAGATGTTAACAACGTTAATAAGCATGTTAACAAAGTTAATAAGCATGTTATTGGGCACTTGTAAGGGTATTACTACCTGCTTACTAGTGACTATAAACGCTTATTAGAAGAACCTTATTCTAAAGCGTTACCGTTACACTGTGGGGTAAGGTGCCTTGTTCAAGAACACTAGCCCATGGATGAAGGTGTAGGGACACACATTCTTCCTATTGGACAGGGTGGGATTCGAACCTGCAACCCTCTGATCCACAGACAAATTCTCTAACCATTAGTGGCCTTACATTAGTGGCTGCATCCTAACGCATACATACCTGTAAGGCTACACATTGCTACACTTCGGCCAGCATTATGCATGGATGCAAATCACGCTCTCTCAATTGTTGATACTAAACGCACGTTGCATGCCCTGCCATTGGAGGAAATACTTGCGTCACTGTGGAGCACGTGGTTATGCGGTGAAACAACGCGCAATAACGCGTGTTAGCTCGCATTGCTCGCGTCGAGTGTGCAAGCCCCCTTAGGCCAAAGGCCACAGCTGTCTACCACGAGCCACTACTTTCTGAAGACGAGGATCTGCGCAGCACAGCATGCCATGCAGGCCTAGAAACTATAAAACTATTAGCAACTTGTGAAGACCTCAGAGAGTGAGAGCCACAGCGCAGAAGCTACATTATGAGTCTTAAAAAAAACAAAAAAAAACTCATCTCGTGCCAGAATCATGACTTGCACCATTTAGCCCACGAGGGCCGATATATATAGGCCATTTCATGCGCCTAATGTGCTTTGTGTAGCGCAATCAACGGCAAATTATTTTTGAGTCCCCGCTGTTCATAATCCCTGTAGCCCTTGAAGTGGGGGGACTATATTGTGGAAAACGGCAACATGTCCCTGTATGCTTTATTAGCGTGTTACTGAGAGACTCTACATATTAGCTGCATAACAACCTGTAAAACATCTGCTGCAGGCAGGGGCCTCCTCCGAGGAGAAGGGGGATACCATCATCTGGAAACATTTTGATTTCAAGAGAGACAGAGAGAAACACGAGAGAGAGAGAGAAAGAGACAGAGAGAGAGCGAGAGAGAGAGAGAAAGAGAAGAGAGAGAGAAAAGAGAGAGAGACGACTGTCGCAATGATAACAGTAAAGAGTTCCACAGGGAAGAGGCCTACAGAGGAAGAGTACTTTGCTAAGCTATATCAGATAAACCACGAACATCTGCGCAGACAATTACACATTACAGGAAAGGTTGCAAGCAAAGGGGACAAACTCCAATTCCAAAAGTCATTAGTCTTCCTTGTAAATGGTAATTTATGACTCCGTATAATCCTGATGAAATCAGTGGAAAAGGTCTCCTCGGCGTGCATTACATCATTTCGCGAGACAAACATTTTTCATGTAGCGAAGGAGGAGACTGTTGATGGTAAATTCATTTTGAATGATAGATATGCCCCCATTTCCCCACTGCCAGACGCACGCACACACACACACGCGTGCACACACACACACACACGCACAGGCACACAGGCAAACAAACAGACCTGTTTGTGCAATTTGCAGATAGATATCCGTCTGGCAATCCCAAAACAGAAACAGAGGGAAACAGAAGAGGAGGAAGAGGAGGAAGAGGAGGAAGAGGAGGAAGAGGAGGAAGAGGAGGAAGAGGAGAAGCAGGACGAGTAAAAGGATATGGCACTGTGGCAATTTCTGTGCGCTTGACCTTGCGTGAGCTGGCGCCGGCGACGGAGGGGATGGCGTGGATCTGGAGATAGCGTGCCACAAGCGGGCTCTGGCCCCACGGCATGAAGTAGATGTGGTCAAACTGAGGCCCGGGCCCAATGTAGTGCGACTATACGGGGGAATAAAGAATAGCAGTAACAAAGACATAACATTGATTACCTAGACAAACACTGAAGCCAAACTCAGGCCCAGGCCCGATGTTTTGCGACTATATGGGGAATAAAGAATAGCAGTCAGTAGCAAAGAAATAGCAATACACAGCCCCTTTATGATGTTAATTACCTAGACAAACACTCAAGCCAAACTGAGGACCAGGCCCAATGTTGAGTGACTGTGTAAAATAAAAAATAACACTGACAAAGTAACATTAATATATAGTTCTTCTATGAAGTTTATTACCTAGACAGACACTCAAGCCAAACTGAGGGCAGCCAGGCCCAATGTAGCGAGACTATCACTATTTCCCAATGTCAAGTGTATGAGCCTTGGAAGTGTGTCAGCCTAATTAGTCACGCCCAATGATAGGATACTCCGCGGAGTTCACCAAAGGGTATCCAATCACTGGGCGTGATTACGAAGGCTGATACACTTCGGAGGACGCTCACTAGACATTGAGAAACGGCCTATGTCGGAAATAAAGAACAAAGGACAGGACAGGAAGTTGAATACTTCTTTATTTTTTGGCTAAAACTGGGATTTACATGCATTTAGCGACTGCAGATTTATCGTTTTTCAACTTTGGGTGTTCTGATCATTCATGTACAGCTTCCAAAATCACAGAATCGAGGCTTTATGTATTCTATGTCGACAGGAAAACTTACAGACGGCAGCTTTAACACAGTAGCAATATTAATGACAGCTCATTGATGGTGTTGATTACCGAGAGTAACACTCAAGTCAAACTAATGCCCGGCTCCAATGTAGTGGGACATAATGATAACAGCTACGATGAAGCTACGATGAACTTAATGGAGAAATACCCAAGAGGGGGGGAGAATGAGCACCCCAACCTGACGGATTCAACGGCAACAGACCTAGGCAATGGACTAACGACTATGAGCGCACAGTGTACATGTGGGAAGGTATGTAAGAACGTGTGAGGTCTCAAAATCCACCAAGCTAAGATGAAGTGTTTGCGGGGAACGGCAGCAACACAACGCACAGTGAGTCGCAGGAGGGGCCCTGCCCGGAGTCACCCCACAGTGCTTGGAACTTCCAAGTGTTGGTGCCGCAGTTCTCAAGCAACCAGTCGGAACGGAGGCGGATAAAGTGGCCGGCATCCACCATGACTACACTGTGGAAGCAGTTTGACGATGACGTGGACCAGATTCTAGTGTCTGTCAAAGGGTTACATGTCGCTATTCCGACGTTAATGTCTATTGTCGGAATACCGTCACGTTTTCCACCGTCCGCCGCTATTCCTACATGCCGCTATTCCGACATCCCTAACCTTAACCCTAACCCTAACCCTAACCCTAACCCCTAAAAAGTGTCGGAATAGCGGCATGTCGGAATAGCGGCATGTCGGAATAGCGATTGCCCCCCGTGGCAAAGGGAGAGGCAGAACGCAAGCTGCAAGCCATGACAACGATCATTGTCAGGTTGACAGCTGAGAGGTTTGGTGAAGAGGAGAGGAAGAGCTCAGGAACGTCCTACACAAGGAACCACAGAGCAGAGAGGGTCCACCTCATAAGGAAGGAGATGATAGCTCTGAAGTCTCTATACAAGGAGGCAGGAGATGAGGAACGCGTTGGTATAGCCCAACTAATATCCATGCACCAGAAGAGGATAAGGACTCTTCGCCGGGCAGAGTGGCATCGGAAGAGGCGACGTGAGAGAGCCCGTAAAAGAGCGGCCTTCATCACGAACCCCTTCAAATTCACGAAAGACCTGCTAGGCCAAAAGCGCAGCGGTAGACTGTCCTCTTCAAAGGAAGACATTGACCAGCCGCTCAGATGTTCAGTGATCCGAGAAGAG
This sequence comes from Engraulis encrasicolus, assembly GCF_034702125.1. Lineage (NCBI taxonomy): Eukaryota > Metazoa > Chordata > Actinopteri > Clupeiformes > Engraulidae > Engraulis > Engraulis encrasicolus. Next base: position 2,354,507 of record NC_085878.1, read on the forward strand.
AGCAGGAGCTGGGTGATTGTGACCTTTTCATTGATCCACCCGAGCCAGAGGTGCAGTTTGACATGGTGGAACTGAAGCTGATGGAAATCAAGGAGGTTGTCCATAAAGCTAGAGCAGGCTCCACTCCAGGACCAAGTGGCACTTCGTACAAGGTGTACAAGCACTGTCCCAAACTGCTACTGCGGCTGTGGAAAATCTTGCATGTGTTCTGGAGGAAGGGGAAGATCCCAGAACAATGGCGGACGGCAGAAGGGGTCTGGATTCCGAAGCAGGAAGGCTCCACCCCAGCTCGACCAGTTCCGCATCATCTCTCTCCTTTGCATCGAGTCCAAAATCTTCTTCAGCGCCATCTCAAATAAGCTGAGCAGCTACCTGGCAAGGAACACCTATATCGACATGTCAGTCCAGAGAGGTGGCCTTTCAGGCATGCCGTGCTGTGCGGAGCACACTGGTGTGGTAAAACAGCTTATCCGAGAGGCCAGAGAAAACAGGGGTAACCTGTCAGTGCTTTGGCTTGACCTGGCCAACGCATTCGGCTCCATCCCCCACAAGCTTGTCCAGCTCACTTTGGTGAAACATCATGTCCCCAGCAAGTGTAGAGACCTCATCATTGACTACTACAACAACTTCAGGATGAGGGTCCCCTCAGGAGCAACTCCATCAAGCTGGCACAAGGTAGACATAGGCATCATCACAGGGTGTACCATCTCTGTGGTGCTATTCTCCTTGGCCATGAATGTGCTCACCAAGTCTGCGGAGCCAGAATGCAGAGGACATCTTATGAGCTCTGGACAACGTCAGCCACCCACCAGGACATTCATGGATGACCTTACAGTCACCACAGAATCAGTCCCAGGATGCCGGTGGATTCTGAAGGGTCTGGAGAAGATGACGGAGTGAGCCCGAATGAGTTTCAAGCCAAATCCAGACCAATGGTGCTGAGGAAAGGAAAGGTGGAGGACAAGTTCTGGTTTAACATCTCAGGCACAGCCATCCCAACTATCACAGAGAAGCCAGTCAAGAGCTTGGGCAAGGTGTTTGACAGCTCTCTCAAGGATGCAACATCTATCCAGACCACCTGTGCTGAGTTGGATGGCTGGCTGAAAGCCAGTGGACAAATCTGGGCTACCTGGAAAGTTCAAAGCCTGGGTGTACCAGCACGGCATCCTCCCCAGGATCCTGTGGCCTCTCCTTGTGTATGCCATCCCAGTTTCCACAGTAGAGACCTTGGAAATAAAAGTCAGCAACCACCTGCGTAGGTGGCTGGGGTTACCTAAAAGTCTGAGCAGCAACAACAAGCAACAACAAGCTGCAGCTGCTCTTTAAATCCTCGGAGGAGGAGTTCAAGGTAGCAAGGGTTAGAGAGGTGGTGCTGTACAGGGACTCCAGTGATCCAAAGGTGGCCAATGCTGACATCCAAGTGAGGACAGACAGGAAGTGGAAGGCAGAAGAGGCCGTACAGACCGCTGAAGCTAGGCTGCGCCACAGGGCTTTGGTGGGAGTGGTGACACGAGGCAGAGCGGGTCTAGGATCCTTTCCAACTCCGAAAATGAACACCAGGGGGAAAGAGAGGCGGTGCCTGATCCAAGAGGAGGTGAGGGCCGATGTGGAGGAGATGCGATCCTGTAGGGCCGTCGGCATGAGACAGCGCGGGGCCTGGACAAGATGGGAGAATGCGCTGGAGCGGAAAGTAACCTGGAATGAGATCTGGAGAGCTGAGCCCCACCGCATCAAATTCCTTGTCCAGGCAGTGCACGATGCGTTGCCCAGTCCGTGAAATCTGCAAGCATGGGGTTTAACAGAGTCACCAGCCTGCCCATTATGTTCCAAAAGAGGCACCTTGGAACGCGTTCTTAGTTACTGTACAACAGCACTAGGAGAAGGGCGTTACCACTGGAGGCAGACTATAGCTGAAGCTATTAGCACAGAACTGGTATGGGCAAAGCAGCAACGTACCCCGAAGAACACCATCACCTTTGTCAAGGCTGGGGAGCAGGTTGCCCCAGCAAACAAGGTACCAACAGGAATACTGACCTCAGCAAAAGACTGGCAGCTGCTGGTGGACCTTGAGAAACAGCTGAAATTCCTCAGCAACATTGCAGTCACCACCCTCCGCTCTGATATCGTCCTTGTATCAGAGGCCACCAAGCAGGTTGTAATGCTGGAACTTACAGTCCTGTGGGAAGACTGCCTGGAAGAAGCTTTTGAGAGGAAGCTCTCCAAGTACGCGGGGCTGGTCAATGAGTGGGGGAATGGAGGGCGAAGTGCCTACCAATCGAGGTAGGATGCAGAGGCTTTGCTGCCCGATCCTTGTCCAGTGCATTGGGCCATTTAGGCATCGTTGGACTGCAAAAGAGGAGAGCCATCCGCAATACCACCGAAGCGGCAGAGAGGGCCTCAAGATGGCTGTGGCTCAAGAGAGGAGATCCATGGAGTCGTGGTAGCTAGCATGCCATCTGGACACAAGCTGGGGCCTGATCACCCCCGGCTGGGTTGCCTGGAAGAAGTGTATGACGTTGAAAGACCCGAAACACCCAATGATTTCAGGAACATCACTGAGGATGTGTCCAGTTGCATCAGTATATGTATTCCCACAGTCAGAAAGTAACAATACAAAGCTCTTCATGATGATAATTACAGGATGTTAAACAATCAATTAATTGATGTTAATCACTCTCAATCAAAATGAGGCCTGGTCCCAATGTAGTGGGAAATAAACAATGACAGAAACAAAGTAATAATAATAACAGTAACAGTAATGACAGCTCATCTATGATGTCACTTACACAGAAAAACACTCAACCCTTGAGGCCGTCTTATCCGGACCCTGACATACTTTTAATGTAATGCAGTTTCACTTGAAATATGAAATGTAAATGTACAGAAATATTAGTAATTACATTGGCAATTCAATTAAGGCTCAGGGTTAATGTGAATGGTTCATAGTAAATTGTGCAGTGTTAGTTCAAATTAACATTATTTAGTCCTCCTCTCTAAGTGTTGAATTGAACATGTACGGAACATGACGTCCCAATAATGATGTAATGTCTCTAATTATTCATTGAAATGTATCAGTTATCTCCAATTGTGCTTTTTTGGGTGTTGTTAGGGTGGTACCAACAATATTAAATGTTATTTGACAAAAACATAACAATAAAAATAATAACACAGAACACACGTGGCATAAAACATCACAAAACACAGCTGCGGTATGAAAGCTCGTAGTGAGGCGGTGGTCATCTACGATGCTAATTATCTATACAACGGCCCAAGCCAATAAACTCAAAGCCATAATTTTTTGCTCAACTGGAGACAGATGTTTACGCCAGACAGTTTACAGTTCCTTACTTAGTATTTCAATTCCTTCAGGCTGCATACATGGTTAAAAAATCATATGAATCTTAAGAATCTTAATGAAACAAAACTCTTTTTCATGGCATTGGGGGATAATAAAAGAGCTATGTAACCACTAAAACAGATGTTTATCTCTGAACATCAGGCTGACATTCACAGTATAGCTCAAACAAACAGCACTAATTAGTTTTTGATTAGTTCCTAATACTTTATCTCCAAATTCAGTGCAGACCATAGTGACGCCACAAACCAAGGAGACAGGAATTCAAAGTTCCAGGACATACGTAGTTTTGTCTCAGAGGATGGAAACGCATAAAGTGGTTGGAGGACAGTGACTACGCACACACACAGTGCCTTAACCCTTTGAGGAGTACCATCACATAGTATATTCGATGGTATAAATGCAGTCCCTTTACTATTTATCATGGTATTCCTTTGATGTACGTAAAAAATGTTGAGTTGTCGCTGCGATGTCACTTCTACTACTAAAAAAATCTATTACACAGCGCACCTTTAAAGGGTATGCAAGACAACAACAGTTGTAGACTGCTGCTCTACAGCACAGCACAGCTCACCTCTTGGTGCCTTCGGATGGCGCCCAAGCTGACTTCCCCACAGCTCCTCCTGTCCACTGAAGACGTGGGCGTCTGCGTCGGCCTCAGGAGAGATGACATCTGCTCCCTCATGTCTGCATGGAAGTCTATAAAAATGAAAGGTGGTCGTGCAGGTTAATCACCACTGATGATTAGTTAGAGCAATGGTTCTCAAACTTTTCCCATCATTCCCCCCTTCGGATGGTCTGAATACTTCAGAGCCCCCCCAAGCAACAGCAATACTTGCGCAGACTGATTTTACAATCGCTGCGCTGGAAAGGCGACTGGTGAGATTTTAAAAAAGAGGGACGTGTGTTCATTTCCTCTGCTATTAAATTTATGACAATTTGTAATATAATGTTGGTGAGGGCTTAACATGTTTTGCTTATTGGAGAGACAGGAAATAATTTCCTTGGGGGAAAACCCCCCAAAATCAGATGTCACAGGCCCCCCCTGCAATGCCTCCGCGCCCCCACCAGGGGGGCTTGCGCCCCACTTTGAGAAACACTGAGTTAGAGCACTCAAGATATGTATACCATTGAATTTTTTTTAAACAGAATTTAGTGATGATGTCACATTGGGGACTCCCCTTCAGCAGACAGGCAACAGAATCTTGTGTTTCCAGTCCCCAACATGATGTCATGCTCTGCTTGAAGGGAAAGAATAACTGCCACTTATTCATATACAATTTTGTTGTGTGGTACCCAACCAAATCATATATTTTTATTTCGTCCTTTTATTTAGTTATTTATTTTCTATGCTTATCAAAGTATGGAACATATGTATTATTGGTGTAAGAGAGAGGAGCAAAGCATTACGTCAGGAGCAGATGGGCAGTGAGACTGGCCCCTCACTGCGGGCCCACCAGCTGGAGCGGGAGTTGTGATTCAGGGCCGAAACACCCAGAGAAGGCTGGACACCACCTGATGACATCTGCTTCTGGCGTAGGGCTACAGCTACCTGCGAAGGTGGTTGAGAAAGGCACCTCCTGTGTATGCATCAAGTAGCTTATGAATGTGTATTTCCTATGTTCGCCTATTAATTGATACAATAAAGATGTTTGTGTCACAAGTCTTATTTTCTCTCGCTGACCCATGGGCACCGGAGGAGGTGCGACAGGCAGCAATGCCATGTGTCTATTTATCGATGACGTTTTTTTGTAGTTTTATTGTAAAGTAGCTTATGTGTAGACGTCAGTAGAGATATGCAGTAGTGTTTTTTAATACATTATGTTACACAGTATATATTGCAGCTTGTCATCTCATTATTATTGATAATGAAAACAAAGACACTCTATTGTATTCTCTATATCTATGATTCTATTCTAGTCTAGTCTATTCTATTCTATTCTATTTGGCAATTTAGAGTGCCATAAAGTAAAACCATTTCATTTTCTTTGTTGGAGTTTTGGAGTGCACAAAGCAACTTCTGTTATTGGTCTTTTGATGGCAGCATGAGTAATGTGATTATTTTAAAAAGCCGGAGATAAACAGGACAGGAATATAAGTACCCGGCCAATATGTCCATTTGTGGGGAAGGCAGAGAGGAAAAAGACAGAAACAACCACAATACATCACTGGTAGGTATTTGGTATGTTATTGCTATCACTCTGTCAGATCAAGAGGAAGGACGTTTTTGGACTGATTTGTCCTTTTGAGTGGCTCAAATATTTTGTACCAAGAGAGAGAGAGAGAGAAGAGAGAGAGAGAGAGAGAGAGAGAGAGACACAGAGAGAGAGAGAGAGAGAGAGAGAGAGAGAGAGAGAGACACAGAGAGAGAGAGAGTTTGTACCGAGTTTGTGAAGAGAGTGAGAGAAGAGGCAAAAATGACCTTTTTAAATACACAAGACAGTGATGTTTGTCCAGCAGCACATCACACACACATTGTAGAATACTACGCACTGCGCACAATCACACACAGACACAGACACATGCACACACACACAAATACACACACCCGAGCGCACGAACACACACACACACACACACACCAGCACACGCGCGCACACACACACACACACACACACACACACACACACACACACACACACACACACACACACACACACACACACACACACACACACAGCACAGCACAGCACAGCACAGCACAGCACAGCACAGCACAGCAAGCCTGAATTAGCACTTGGATATTTTGAGATGTCTTTCACACTTAATGCCCCTAAAGCACTACATGTTTACACAGAGAAGAAGCTGCTTTTCTGACTAGAGCCCACATTTGATTTTCGGCCAGGCAGGCTAAGACAATGATCCTGAACAGCTGCCTGACGAATTACCTTGGATCTATTTATGCTGGGGCCGGCCGGACGGCTGACTCACGGGCCCGCTCGCATTCTTAAAGAGATCTGGATCCGCAGCTTGTGTCCGCCCGCGGCTGGCGCACCGCACCACACTGCACCGCACCGCAGAGTATTTTAGCTCCTCTTTAGACCATCTTTGCACCTATTACAGCCCTGTTAGTTGCCACATTCGCTTCCACTGACCAACCCCCCATCAGTGGCGGAAAAATTGCCCACAAGGCCCAGGGCAAGACACTTATAGGGCCCCCTACACAGCTTGCCAAGCTCACAATAGGGTCCTCACCACCAACACGGAAGGGCCCTGGGCCCAGGGGCAAGTGCCCTGCTCGCCCTCCCTATAGCTCCGCCCCATCGCATCAGCACACAGGCAGCACACAACATTTGTACTCGCTGTCACTGGGCTAATCACCTCCAGTACTGGCCAAATGGTTGATGGACAGCTCGGAAATTAACAGAAAAGCAGCTAAGAAAGAATGTGAAGATCTGTCTGTGTGTCTGTCTGTCTGTACGGTTTGTCAGCAATAGCCTATTTCAAATGTTATACTGAATTATACTACTAAATTATACTGAATGTTACCAGGAAAATGGTTGATGCACACCTTGGGTATAAAAGATATGAAAGTAGACAGTGCAGTAAAAAAAAAAAAAAAAACTAAAATGGTGAAGATGATGGTGCATCAAGATTCAGTTTTGAATTTGGGCAGATTTGGCTTTGTTGACTGGATTTCCGATCCGGCCAAATCTTAAGCAGTGAATTTAGTATTCGGCAGAACCTTAAAAGTCATGATTCTTTACATCAGCTATTTTAAACATATCAGTGCTGAAGCAGGCAGTGGCAGTCAGTCTCTACGCACCGCTGACAGAAAGCAGGCTGCGTTCTAAACGCCCGATGCGCTGCAGCGGTTCACATTTCACATTTTATTTATGCCCCATCAGCTTCTCCTCATGCTGCAACGAGCTGCGTGCTGAGTGATGGGTTGCGTTGCGCTGTGTACGAGGGGCAATAATGGAGGCCAATAACATGTCAAGACCACAAGACGACGGACATCCACAATCAGGGAAGCCGACAGAAGGGGACAAAGGGGTCAGTTGTCCTGGGTCCAGGGAGAGAGGGGGCCCCAGAATTGGGTCCTCATTACATTGTAGGTATTGGATGGTGGGCCCATTCAAATGACTGTGTCCCAGGCCTGGCAAAAGCTGTCCGCACCCTTGTCCCCAATATATGCCAGCACAGCACTGGCTTATTAAGACAGAGGTCCCTTAATAGGGATGTTAACCGGTTAACCGATAGTCGACCGGATCAACTTTAACCGGTTAAAATTTTCTGCCACCGGTTAACAGGTTGTAATAATAATAATTATTATAATGATAATATCCTCCCAAAAAGCCCCCAAAAAACGATAATTTTGAGGTTTTAGTACGATAATTCAGCATTTTCCATCTGACAACAGTGGCTGGACATGGCAGGTCCTGTCTTCACAGCAAAAAAAAGGCAAAAAAAACAGTGCTGTGCATATCAGGCACGCGAACGTTGTATAATTTAAGAAAACCGGTTAACCGGTTAACCACCGGTTAATGAGTCTCAGTAGCCGGTTAAGAGTTTTTTTCAATTTTCGCCATCCCTACCCCTTAATAATGCCTTTTGTTCTTGTTGGGGAGGAGGGGAGGCGGTTAGGTGGGTGATGGGAAGTTGGGGGTGGGGCTGGGGGTGAGGAGGTCAGTGAAACGATCTGTTTTTATGCTACCGACTCCAATAAAACCCTCACACGTCACATAAAAAGTTGTGTCCCTGAAAAATAGCAAGCACATGCAAAAATCAAAACCTCACTGAGCCTGGCTGCATGTGGCACATACACACACACACACACACACACACAGATCACACACTCGCACGCACACACACGCACACACACACACACACACACACACACACACACACACACACACACACACAGAGATCATACACACACACAGAGACACACAGACACACACAACACACAGATCACACACACACACACAGACACACACACACACACACACACACACACATACAGACACCCCGACCCCCACCCCCTCCCCACACACACACACGCAGACACACACACTCATACACACGCGCGCACACAGACCCACACAGTGAGGAACGTGTGGAGTGCTGTCCCAAGGGAGGCATATATCCTGGGAGAGGGGCTGTGGACAGATGTGCCGAGGAGTCCAGGCAGAGGCCCCATCCCATCCCTCAGCCCAGCTCTTCACACCTCCTCTCTTTCTCTCTCTCTCTCTCTCTCTCTCTCTCTCTCTCTCTCTCTCTATCTCTCTCTCTCTCTCTCTCACACACACACACGCACACTCTCTCTCTTTCTCTTTCCCTTCTCCCGCAAACGAGCTGTTACAATCTGTCACCTTTTATTGCATCAACAACACACACTTTTGTACTGTAAGAGAGGGACTTCCGAGTGAGTCAAACGGGCCAACAGACCAACAGCCAGCCAGGGAGGCGTACAGGGTGGGGAACGACGACACTTCAAAGGCCACAGCAGCAGCTTTCACCCTCCTGCCGCCGCCGACTGTCCCCCCAGGAAGCAGCAGCAGCAGCAGCAGCAGTCGCACGTCTGTCCGTCCGTCCGGCCGGCCGTCTCTTCGTCCGGCCGTCCATCTGATCGACGCAAAAAGGAAAGGGCTGGGCAACACGCCGCCCTGACACACACACACACACACAGCCCTGTCCAGTCTAGTCCACTCCACTGCTGCTACATAGTGCTGGAGGGGGACTGCTGCTCCTTGGGGCTGCAGAGGAAACCTGAAAGAGTTCAGCTGTTGCTGCTGCTGCTGCTGCTGTTTCACATGGTGAGTACACATGAATTCCTTGAATAGTGTGGTTTGCGAAGACAAAGCTGATGACAACTGACTGTGCAGACTGAGAGCAGGGGAAATTGGGAGTGCTGTCTACAAGACGATATAGTGTAGAAATAAATACATGTTTTTGCATATTTTTGTTATGTTGGGTTATGTAATGAGCTTTCTACTGTTGACATACCTACAGGAGCCATTGCTCATTACGAGAAGCACTGGCGTAGGACATTTTTTACTGTTGTTTGTATTTCAAGCGCAGTTGCGAAAAGGCTGCATCTTTCACCATGTGTGTGCTTCATAACGCAGTATTGCAAGTTAAACTGAAATTAATGACTTAAAGTAAACTGAATCTCACCCTCTCCCTGCAATGTTTTGCCTTCTGAACACTTGCTTGCAGACTTTATTTATTTGACGAATGATCATGAACAATTACAATTTGTTACAAGTTATGGCAGTTGTTTTTGTAGTTTTACCCCCCCAAAAAAACAAACAAAAAAACAGAGAAATCGGCTCTTTGGCAGAGACAAAACCTGAGATGCTTAATCTAGACGTGTGTTAGAGCTATATATAGAACAGACGTATGTTCACAGCATCCCCAGGGATCACCAATTATTATGGAATTTAGAAAGCAAAAGCTTAACCCAAACAGTCACAGAGCAACTAAATCCACCACCCAAGAATAGCCTGACCTTAAGCACAACCCACTGAGCAAGGCAGAAGTTCAGAAATATCAATACAAGACAGTGTAAACAAGTGTTTGCGGAGGTTGGAGGTCTTGTATGTACAACATATACATCAAAGGGCCATGCCCACTGAGAACATACTACTGTAGACAACAGGAATAATGGCTTCTGTGGATATGTTGACTTGTAAACAAAGCATATCGGAGTGAATGTCAGCAACATCAGCGAAAAAAGGGGCTATAACAAGCTTGCCTAGTAGACACATTTTTTTTTTTAAGTGGAACTAGCTCTCTACAAACAGTGCTTTAAAATGGACTGATTGAGCATAAAACAATTGTTTAAATGTTGCCAACCAACTTGTAATGTATAGGAAAACTACAGCTGACAATATACAGAGCAATCAACAAGAAACCCTTCACTTTATTTATCTATTTTTCATTCCTGTGGGTTTGCCCAGTGTGACCCCAGGACCAGTGTTACCAGATTGGGCTGTTTCCCGCCCAATTGGGCTGCTTAGGATGGCCGTGTGCGGATAAAAATGGCATTTAGCAGGAAAAACCCGCCCAATTTTTGCCATAGAAAATCAATAGAATTGGGCGGGATTTTGTGCTTATAGGCGGGTTTAGATTTTTTTGGGCTGGAAATCATCATACTCATCTGGCAACCCTTGACCTTGCATCATCACGCAACCCGCCACACTTTCTGTCATTTTCATTAAACACTTCAACACAAACACACGCACATGCACATGCACAACACACACACACGCACACACACAACACACACACACACACACACACACACACACACACACACACACACACACGGACAAGCACAACACACACGCACACGCACAACACACACACACACACACACGGACAACACACACACACACCCACACACACCCACACACACCCACACCCACACACACACGCACACACACAACACACACGCACGCGCACACGCACGCGCACACGCACACTCCTCAGAGTAGGGTATTATTCAGACAAATTAGCTAAATGGGGCTGAACATGAACAGGGTCATTCATTGATTAAAATCTGATGTATGCAGTGGCAAGTGGCAAGTGGCAGAGTTTTACAGTTATTGCTGTCAAATTTGGAGTAACTACGTACAATGTCCAACCTAATAACTTGGGTTTGAAGGCCTTTTTCTCAGTTTCAATGTTGGCGTAGGCCTATAGTTACTGCACTTTGCCTTTGTAGGGCAGTGTAGGTAACTAGGTGTCTCTTAGGCCAGTGGTTCTTAACCTTTTTTTCTTAACGCACCCCCTAACCTGTGCCCAACACAAGCCACGCACACCCAACCCAAACTTCTACCCGTGTATACACATTAAAAAATGGTTTAAGTGATTCATTACAATGAAGACATTAATCAATACCTTAATGACTTTACATGGAGACCAAAACATGTTAAAATCAGGTTTTCATTGGGTCTAATTGCAATGTTCGCTATAGGATTTTGGTCACAACCTCAACACAAACAAAAATTCTGTGCACCCCCTGAAATCTCTGCCGCAGCCCGAGGGGGTGCCTGCACCCCAGGTTAAGAACCACTGTCTTAGGCCATGCTGTAGCATAGGCACAAGAGCAGTCTTGGCTGGCTGCACCTCTGATTGGGGACAAGCGTGCCACCATAAACAAGCTGACAGATGGCAAGATGGCGAACTGCTACAGAAAGCACATGGCCTCTGTCAACTGGGAACTTTGTTTTTGCTTCAATCTTAAATGGCCATGGATGGTCATGTCATAGAGTTATTACATAAACAAATTTCAGTTATTGAGTTATTAATGTACCTATAAATAAAAAAAAACATTCATTGCCGTTTATAAAGATTATTACATTTCTCAAATTATCTTTACGTCTATAAGGGTACGGCATAAAACACATGAAAGCACTGTCTGCCTGTACGTTTGACTCTCTAGGCCTCTTAGTCATACACAGACACACGCTAAGGAAGCTCCCTCAAGTGCACACCAGGCCTGCCCTCTCTCAAGTGGGACACTTATTTCACTTCAATCCCTGAGACTCGACAAACTCAACACATGGACGAGTTTGCCCAACTTATTAGACAAATGCATTCCGACAAAGTTATTGTTTTGCCTTTGAATTAAGAAATTACATTGGCCGACCCTTAAGCTTACAGTTGCCTAAATATTGTCTACTGTTACAAGTCTCACATGATGGTAAAAATGTGCTACAGTACTACAAACAGACAGAACGCACGCTCTGAGTCAGACAAAGGGCTCAAGTGCACACATGGCCCCTGTCAAGTGGAGCCACTTACAGTCTTTCTTTGCCCCACTCTCAGTCACTCGACAGGACAGACTATTGAAAGGAGCAGCCATGCAATTACGTTCGATCATCCGAAGAGGATGCGCAGCATTCGCAAAAGTGCCCTCTGCAGAATTACAAAATATTTCAATCCTTGTTGGCACTGGCAAATGCTGCTTACAATGACATTACATTGTAAAGCGGGGGAAAAAATCCTCAACAAAAGAGAAGTCTGCTTGCACTGGATTATCCATATATATACACACAGCATGTATACCATCCTGCTGTTGTTCTCTTGCTCTAAAGTATTTTTGCCTGTAAAAACACCAGCCTTCAAAACAGAGCACATCAGTAAACCCCCAAATTTGGGGTAATAGGCGCAGAAACCGCAAGGAAATGTTGCTGGAATTGGCCTTGGCTCTCTCTCCAACACACTTTTCGTGTTTGCGTGTCACATTGCAATCATCAGGGCTCTGTGTGTGCTGTGTGTGTATGTGTGTGCGTGTGTGCGTGTATGTATGTGTGTGTGTGTGTGTGTGTGTGTGTGTGTGTGTGTGTGTGTGTGTGTGTGCGTGTGTACGTGTGTGTGTGTATATGTGTGTGTGTGTGTGTGTGTGTGTGTGTGTGTGTGTGTGTGTGTGTGTGTGTGTGTGTGTGTGTGTGTGTGTGTGTGTGTTGTGTGTGTGTGTGTGTGTGTGTGTGTGTGTGTGTGTGTGTGTGTGTGTTTATGTGTGTGTGTGTGTGTGTGTGTACGTCCGCCAGTGTTACGGACTCAAGGCAGAGCGCTGGTAGTCCATTAAAGGGGTAAAAAAGGTGAGCGTGAGCCTTTTACAGGCTAGCCGTGACTGCGAAACGTGCAGGCGAGTCTGGCTCAACCCCCCTCTCCTTAGTATTTAATTTAACAGAAAAGAGGAGGGGGGGGGTAGAAGGGGGGATATGGGTGTATGGACGTGTTATGGGGGCCGGGGTGGGATGGTGATGGGGGTATGGATGCACCGATACCACTTTTTTTTAAAAACGATACAAGTACGAGTACATTAATGTGTGTACTTGCCGATACCGAGTACCGATACTGATACCTTTTACCACCAAAATACAATGAAAATAAATGCATGGCCTTGTTTTTTTCCACCTGTGATATCTGTATTGTCCATTTCCATGTAGATTTAAATGTTAGTAAATGTATAAGGTGGCACTTTTTTTCCCATGCTGCTTTCATGTTCATAGAACGTGACAAGATTTTGCATTGTTTTGTTTAATAGCAGTATGATACTGCCAGTATCATTCCTGGTATCGGCAAGTGCTTGACGAGTACGAGTACGAGTATAATGAGCAGTATCGGCAGCCGATACCGATACCAGTATCGGTATCGGTGCATCCCTAGGGGTATGGATGTGGCATGGGGGCCTGGGTAGGTTTGTAATGGGGGTATGATGGCGGGACAGTCACGCAGGCACGGCTGTATGCCTAGGGCTGTCTATCTCTCTCTCTCTCTCTCGCTCTCTCTCTCTCTCTTGCTCTTTCTCTCTCTTTCTCTCTTCTCCATCTCTCTCTCTCTCTGTACCTCTACTGTAAACCTCAGTGGTACAGGGGCCTCTTCTCTAAGCTCTCTTTCATCTTGCGTGCAGCATGCAACAATTTAAACAATAAATTCAAACAACCTGTATGACGGTTGCCATCTGGCGCAGCAGAGAGAGAGAGAGAGAGAGAGAGAGAGAGAGAGAGAGAGAGAGAGAGAGAGAGAGAGGGAGAGAGAGTGAGAGAGAGAGAGAGAGAGAGAGAGAGAGAGAGAGAGAGAGAGAGAGAGAGAGAGAGAGAGAGAGAGAGAGAGAGAGAGAGAGAGCCATCACGCACTCTTAGAGGCAGTGATTGGTTGAGCATGGCAAGGACACATGCAGAGGACAGTGTGGGTGATGAGTATGAAACTGTCTATCAATAATTTCTGAGTTGGAAAGATAATGCCACCATGACATTGCATTGCATTGATGGACTGGAAAATGCATTACATTAGAAATATACATACATTACATTCACATAGGAATTGGCTTGCAAGAAAATTAATAACAAGACTCAACAGATCTACAGTCTGAGCAATCACTCCAAAAAGCACCAACCGATGAGCTGAAAAAGTGCAAACGACTGAAATCTATTGCACTTTGTAGAGCAAATAATTTACACGACTATTACATATTCTAAACTATGCCTCAACCAGGTGTCTATTATAAGTTAAAAATGTAATATACTTATAGGTTTAAGTGTATTCACCCCAAATATAAAAGTTATGACAGGGACAACCCTACACATTTTTACAATAACTATAACTCCTACCCAATAAACATGCATCTCCTGCTGCAGCACAGACATTCAATCCATCAGGCGTTTATACACACAACTTAAAATTAGCTTAGCAGGCTGTAAGATTCTTGGCCAGGAAAAATAAAACAGTCATTGCTCAGAGCTCCGACTTTTGATGTGTGCACTGTGCACGAAAGATTTTTTAAAACACTGTCCCTGAAAAAAAAAGGGGGGGGGGGGGGGGGGGATTTGGGTGCTTGAAGCAATGAATCTTGGTCATAATATTTTAAGACACGCGGCCTTCCAGTATTTTTCCCCTCTATATTTATCCTTATTTTATATGTGTGTTTGAGAGATGTTTTTCCAAATGATGGGCTGGCCCAGCTCCGCTAAGTAAATAACGCCGCAAGTGACTGACAACTAGCCATTAGCTAGCATGTGAACTTTTGAAGTGTGGGGTTCAGAAAGGGGCCAGGTGCGTAAAATGGTAAATTGCAGTGCTCCACCACAAAGACAGTGGAAAGAAAGAAAGAAAAAGGAGAGAGAAGTGAAAAGACAAAGTGAAAGAATGAACGACCTTTGACAAAGATTACCCCCTTTCTACCTTGTAATGTCATCTGTTTCTTTCGACTTCAATCGTTGCCCGCCAAGTGAAATTTATGATCTTAAAAAAAAAAACAGATTATTTCTTTAATGAGCAACCGCATTTACATGAGTCTTTGATGTAGTGAGGTGTAGCATAATAACATACATGGTGATGTAAAATACATCGCTCCCGTTTGACACATGGGAGGTGGGGGGGACCAAAACAAAAAAGTGGTTAATGTCCATAATGACACAATTTCCAGGAATAGGGTGCTTGAAGCGCCGACCTTCGAAAGAAAGAGGAGTGCAAACAATTCCTCTGTGGCTGAGACTGCATGCAAATCCAACACTGCATTTTTAGTTGCATACCAGAGAGGCATCAGCCCCTCCTCACATGTATCGCTCCCTCTCATGACCAGTAGGGGCCTGGCGGAGAGCAACCAGCCCACTCTCATGCTCTCTCTCTCTCTCTCTCTCTCTCTCTCTCTCTCTCTCTCTCTCTCTGTCTGTCTCTCACACTCTCTGTCTCTCTCTCTGTCTCTCTCTCAAACACACACACACCCTTTCATTCTCTCTCTCTCTCATACACACCCTTTAATTGATTCTCTCTTTCTTTCTCTTTCTCTGTCTCTCATACACACACACATACACTTTCATTCTCTTTTGCTCTCTCTCTCTCTCTCTCTCTCTCTCTCTCTCTCTCTCTCTCTCACACACACACACACACCTCTTTCTTTTACTCTATCTACTGTCTTTAACACTCTCACACACACGCCTTTTAACTCTCTTCCTCACGCACACACGTCTTTGATTGTCTTGATCTTTCAAGGTCTTGTTTTTTTTTTGTTGCACTGTCCGTCTCCTTCTCTCTCGCTCCCTTCCCTACACCTCACTCTGTCTCTTTGACATACTCTCTCTTTCACACACACCCCTCTCTCACGCTACGCCACTGCCTTTTCATCTCTCTGTCTATGCCTTCCCCTCCTTCCCACTCTCTCCCTCTTTCCCTACCTCCTGCTCTACCTCTCTCTCACTCTGTCCTGGGCTTTCTCTCCCTCTCTCTCTCTCCCTCCAGCTCTGCCCGCACCTCTGTCTGTCCTGCTCTCTCTCTCTCTCTCTCCCTCTCTCTCTCCCCTCCCTCCCTCCTCCTCTCTTTTTCCCTCCACCTCTCTCTCTCTCTCCTCCTGCCCGCACCTCTGTCTGTCCTGCTCTCTCTCTCTCTCTCTCTCCCTCTCTTTCTCCCCTCCCTCCCTCCTCCTCTCTCTTTCCCTCCACCTCTCTCTCCCTCCAGCTCTCTCTGCACCTCTGTCTATCCTGCTCTTTCTCTCTCTCCCCTCCCTCCCTCCTGCTCTCTTTCTCTCCCTCCACCTCGCTCTCTCTCTCCTCCTGCCCGCACCTCTGTCTGTCCTGCTCTCTCTCTCTCTCTCTCTCTCTCTCTCTCTCTCTCTCTCTCTCCCTCTCTCTCTCTCTCTCTCCCCTCACTCCCTCCACCTCTCTCTCTCTCTCTCCTCCTGCCCATGCAGCATCCAAGTGACAGCTGACTGGCTGGGGCGTAATTGGTCTCAAGTGAGGTCAGCATGAGGCGTTTATCTAAGCACACAGCATGACAGGCGAGCCAAGATGCACGGAGGGAGCAAACCTCGCAGGAGGAGCAGGGTTCACACGCGCCACTACCACCACCACCACCACTACCACCACGACCACCAGCAACAATATCAACAGCATCCACAGCAGTACGCCGCCGCTTGGTAACAGAAATAGCAGTAGCAGTAGGACTAGGACTTGGAGACCCAGCAGAGACTCTGTCGCGCCGGACAGCAACAGAACACAGAGTGGCATCATCGCAGGACAGCAACATTTTTAGAGGCAGAGAGAGATAGACAGAGAGGGAGAGGGAGAAAGGGAGAGAGATAGACAGAGAGGGAGAGGGAGAAAGGGAGAGAGATAGAGGGGAGAGACAGACTTGGAGACAGGACTATCTGATGCGACGGGCGGCCACCTCGTAAATGTAAGTTATGCTTTTAAAACAAACTTTGAAATATTTTTGGGGTGCGCATGAGAGTTGCTTGGGCCAGGTGGTGGATAGGAGTGGACGAGGTGGTGATGGTGGTGGTATGTCTTCTTGGCTGAAAACAGAATTTGCTCTAGGCAGACACACACACACACACACACACACACACACACACACACACACACACACACACACACACACACACACACACACACACACACACGTGGCAGTGTCTGCAGATGTCCCATGAGGGTTGTGTGTGTGTGTGTGTGTGTGTGTGTGTGTGTGTGTGTGTGTGTGTGTGTGTGTGTGTGTGTGTGTGTGTGTGTGTGTGTGTGTGCGTGCCTGCGTGTGTGTGTGTGTGTGTGTGTGTGTGTGTGTGTGTGTGTGTGTGTGTGTGTGTGCCCGTGGGGTTGGCGGATGCGCTCTCTTGCCCAGCCATGCCAGCCAAAGGCAGACCAACATGGACACTGTCGTATGACAATGTCGTCGCTCCAACCACAGTGGACGGACGGACGCTGGCGATCAAAATAGCATGGCTGCAGCAGCTCAGACATGTAGAGAGAAAGAAAGCCCAGGGGAGACGAGAGAGACAAGAAGAAATGTGTTTCTGTTTCTCACAGAGTCATAGCTGGCTGCACTTTTTTGTCCTCTCATTTTTTAAAAGTCTGCCAGCCAAGAGACGTTTAGCGGAGAAGAGAGTGAGAGTAACTGGAGAAGGTACTGGTCTACGAGTACGAACGAACATACTGAACTTTTTGAAATATCGTTATTTAGCAAAACGGCTAATACCGCAGTGTGTGTGTGTGTGTGAATGTGTGGGTCTATTTGCTACGTATTGTACTGTATGTACATATGTGTTTGTGTGTGTGTATTATGAGTCTGTGTTTTAAGGTGTTTTTTTGTTTTAAATGTGATCTCGTGTATTTCTTTTCATTTCAAAGCTTTGGAATCCGAATGAAGTTTGTGTGTGTGTGTGTGTTTTATGATTCTATGTTTTAAGGTGTTGTGTTTTATTTGTTTTAAATGTGATCTCGTGTATTTCTTTCATTTCAAAGCTTTGGAATCCGAATGAAGTTTGTGTGTGTGTGGTTTAGGATTCTATGTTTTAAGGTGTTGTGTTTTATTTGTTTTAAATGTGATCTTGTGTATTTCTTTTCATTTCAAAGCTTTGGAATCCGAATGAAGTTGACCCAGATTGGAGGCATCGAGATGTTCCCCAGAGGACCACGGCAACTCAACAACACCTGGACACGATGAAGGAGCAGCTCTGGTGTGACACCGACGCCGCGTGAATTTCCCCCGACCGACCGACCGACCGATTGACCCCCCCACCAAAACCTCCCACACTCCTCCAACCTCCATCTCCCACACTCCTCCAACCTCTCCTCTACACCTTTTGCCCGCCGACCACCACCACCACCACCACCACCACCAGCCACCACCCGCTGCCTATTACCACTTTTATTTCTAAGGGTCACCCCTGTTGCGTTGAGGAAGGAGGGGGGTGGAGGGAGAGAGAGAGAGACGACGACAGGTCACGGCCGCTGCGACGGACGGACGGACCCCCTGTGGCTCCCAGGCCGGGCTCATTACCGCCCCGCGTCCACACAGCGTGGGCTATTTCAGTATGGTGTCCCGGGATCCCGCCAGCATTGCGTTATAATGCACATATGGAGGCGGACATGGAACCGAATGCCAAGTCTGCATCTGCTTCTCGGACTCTACTGCTTGCACCTGGTGATGCTCGTGGGCAGCGTGTCGCTGGCGTGCAGCGATAGGACGCCCACGGCGCCGGGGCAGCAGGGGCAGCAAGTGGCGACCGGCACCGCGGCCGGAGGCGGCGTAGGCGGCGGCGCAGGGAGCTCGGCACTCTCGGCCAACTGCTCCAAGCACGAGCGCCACACCAGGAACTATGACTACATGGAGGGAGGGGACGTGCGCATACGCAGGCTTTTCAGCGGCACGCGCTGGTTCCTCACCATCGATGATTCGGGCATCATCAGCGGCACGCAGGACCCCACAAACTGTTACAGTAAGTGTTGACTTTCCCATGCTGTTGTTGTTCGTTCCCTCTCTTTTCCAAGGAAATGTTAGTCATGTGTGTGTGTGTGTGTGTGTGTGTGTGCGTGTCTGTGTGTGCGTGTGTGGGATTGCTGCTATGCTGCAACAACCATACTCTGCATATCCCGCAGAGAGAGAGCAGCATGTTTACGCCATGTCTTTGGTGGATTAGTTTGGGGAGGGCGGCAACATCGCTCGTGAAATAACGCATGGTGATGGCAGTGTTGCCAGATTGGGCTGTTTCCCGCCCAATTGGGCTGCTTAGGATGGCCGTGTGCGGGTAAAAATGGCATTTAGCAGAAAAAAACGCCCAGTATTTGCCATAGAAATCAATAGAATTAGGCGGGATTTTGTGCTTCTAGGCGGGTTCTGAGCATTTTTTGGGCTGGAAATCATCAGCCTCATCTGGCAACCCTGGGTGATGGTGCAACAGCCTGACGTGAAGCTCAAGCCAATGAGGGATCATTGGACAATGTCACAGACAATGTTATCAGACAGTTAATAGCTCGTAAGTCTCCGGTTAAAAGTGCACAGTGACAGCGGTAAAGCAAAACATGTGTCTGGGGCTTGGCAGAGGGTCTCTCAACAGTGGAGACGAAGACAACTAATGAAGTAAACACAGGAGTGTGCACAGATCGTTCTCACGGCATGACTAACGTTTTAACTGGCGTTAAAGTGACAGCGCCGGTCGATTAGTTTACACGGTGTTAAAGGGTAAACTGCTACACTAATCTAAAAGCTAAAGACGTGTCCACATAAAATTTGGTGGATTAGTTCCGGGGGGCAGCATTGCTCATAAATTAACGTGTGTGGAACAACCTGAAGTGAAACTGAAGCCAAATGGCTTTTCGCCACTTGTATTCACATCTGTGTCTTACTAACTATCCTGGGTGACGATCACCTCTCTTGCACAGTGCTGCTGCATGACTAAGGCTTTCAGTCAGTTTCTCGGTTCACTTCATAAATTTCTGCAAAAAAAACAACAACAATTCAACAATCAAACAAGCATCTTTAAACTGTCCGTGAAGATTCAACTCTTCAGAGCAACTCAAGTGCTAACGAGAGTTGACGGCTAATCACTGGTGACCTGTGGGAAACCTGACATTCAGTTGGCCAATCAGATTGCTTTTGAAAGTCAAATAAATGCAATATGTTAAGATGATAATCTTTTCAGTGTGTGGGGGAGTGTGTGTGTGTGTGTGGGGGGGGGGTATTGTTTCTCTGCGTGTCAGTGTGTATTTGCATTTGTTTGTGTGTGCATGCGTGTGTGTGTGTGTGTGCGTGCTTTGTCTGTGTGTATGTTTATGCCTGTGTCTGTGTGTGTGTGTGTGTGTGTGTGTGTGTGTGTGTGTGTGTGTGTGTGTGTGTGTGTGTGTGTGTGTGTGTGTGTGTGTGTGTGTGTGTGTGTGTGTGTGTGTGTGTGTGTGTGTGTTTGTGAGGCGTGTGTGTTTGTGAGGCCCCCCTTAACATTCCAGTAACAGAATCTTTGAGGTGGCTATCATTTCCTCATATCTTACCAAGAGTTTGTTCCCAAGAATGCTAGCGTGACAGGCAATGTCTCTGGTGCATGGAAAAAAAGATGCTTGTTGCGTAACAATTGGCGATGAGAGGCAGAAAAATTGATACACCCCCCAATGTGGCAGACAATCGCACGCACCAGGCACACAGGCCCGGGAGATGAGGGGAGAGGAGACGAGGGGGACCTCCGAAGGGGGTTGCTGTTTTTTGGCGTGTGTGTACGCACCAGTGTATAAATGCAACTCATTTTCAACTCAGATTTCTTTGGCTTTTGTACTAACAAGCTCTGAGACGCCTGACTTAGACGCCGACAAAAAGACGGGGGAAAATAATTATGACAAATGTTGCATCGCTTGAAATGCTGGTATGCTGGGTTTTTTTGTATGCACATGGTTGGCATTCTTTTTCGGTTCACAGTTCTTCACACACAATGTTGCTTGTGGCAACGCCATATATATTAGTCTCTTGCACAGAGGCAGGAACAGTGTAGTGTGTGTGGCATACATACAGTGTAGTTTCAAAGCCTCAAGGAAAGAACCAAAAAAAATGTTTTTTTAAATTATTATTACCCTCAAAAAATGCCCTGTTTCCACCAATTCACAGAACTGAGAAATGAATGATATATGTGAGCTGTGTGCTTAGAATGGACAAGTGGCGGATCCCCGTCAGCACCTGAGGTCTAGCTAGTGGACGGGGATTCTCTATGCTTGAGAAATCCGTTCTATCTGCGGTCTAAATGGAAAACACATGCGGCTCAGTAGGAGGGAGAGGACTCTGAGGGGATTGCCTTTCCATGTAGCCACTTAGACACTGGATAGAAGAAGAAAAAAACCCTGCTTTTCATATCCTCCTCTGTAATGCGCTCAATCTAAAATACACACATTGGCTGCATCTTAACTGATATGGCAGAGGAGTGTTGTGGCGCTGGGGAACGCTAGTGTCTTCAGTTCCGTCGGACTGAAAAAAAAGGCTCAACTTTTCCTTTCTCACAAGGTTTGTCTTTATATCCTTAACAACAGTAAAGAAAAAAAAGAAAGAGAGATAGAGAGAGAGAGTGAGAGAGAGAAATCAAACTAGTGTGGATATCCACTCAACAGGGAGGGCAGAATAAGGGATCACCCACACATTAGTTAGCTTGGCCAGGGGCTGGTCCGAGACGCAGAAGGTAAATGCATTCAAGATGGGGAGGAAAGCCTTGCGACTTGACTGAGGCACCACTGCAGCACAGGCAGGGCAGGCAGCCCCCGCGAACTCTGGACCCGAAACATTTGCGATGCACATGTGTGCATGCCAGATTCTCCCCATAGACACTAAACAGTTGCAACTGTGTGGACATAAAACAGTAATACTACCACAGACAATGCGGGCATGCCATTGACTTGTCTGTTTTACCTCACAGACATCTATCATTGGGACCAGTCAGAGTCTTAGCATGGCTCTGCTCTCCTCAGCACGCAATGGCAATGACATGAACGACAAAAAGAGAAAAAAAACAGCAAAGGTCATTCCATAAAAATGTTCCTCAGTAGAAATACTCATATTACCATATGTGAGTGTGTGCGTGTGCGTGTGTGTGCGTGTGCGTGTGTGTGTGTGTGTGTGTGTGTGTGTGTGTGTGTGTGTGTGTGTGTCTGCGTGTGTGTGTGTCTGTGTGTGTGCATGCTTGCGTGTTCAAAGAGCTCCTCTGATGTAGTAAACGGTGAGGAGTGGAACGGCTGGGGTCATCGTGGGTCCACTACAAAAATATTTGTTTGCGTGACTGCGAGTGGAGCATGCTAACTGCAGACCTAAAATCTAAAACAAATGTCCAATGATTTATAGTCCAGGACCTAAATGTATTCTATCTGTGTCTATGTTTTTTTTTCTGGAAGCGCAACAGCGCACTGTGCGAACAGCACTCCTGCTGTTACTCTCTCTCTCTCATTCAGTCTCCTTTTTTTTTGGTCCAGAAACAAGACGAGGGGGCCGTAAAAAAAAAAAAAAGACGCCCGGCTCCCCCTATCTATTAACTACTGGATTACCGTCAATTGCTTTGACAAGAAAATTGTGTCCAGCAAATCACCCCCAAGATCACAACATTGTTTCCACTGTTCAAAGCAAACACCCAGGCAGAGGTGCAAACAACAATTTTACGACCGGCCTCTTACACCAAAGCCACGGCGCGAGGGGGGACGGGCCGCTCCGGGGACGCCTGTTTGGAAACGTATATCAACACTTTCTAAAAGGAGGAGGTGGTCATTTATGGGAAACACGCATGACTTACAGGCTGCACAAAAACAGCCCCAGACCTGACGAGTGACAGACGGGACGACAGGGAGTTAGTGGTGGAGGGTGGAGGGTGGGAGTTAGTGGTGGAGGGTGGAGGGTGGCGCACGCATGGGATGGGATGGGATGGGGGGCGGCTGGTGACGGCAGAGGGAGGGAGAGATAAGTGGTGGAAAGGTGGATGGATGGATGGATGGATGGATGGATGGATGGATGGATGGATGGATGGATGGATGGCTGTTGTGTGGCTATAATCTATGAGCTAACAAGCCATGAGACTCGTCTCGACCGCAGAACAAAAGTGGAAGGTAGGAAAGCGTGAGGGGTGGTAAGAGGGTACTTGAGGGGTGGTAAGAAGGGGTGTAAATAATAATCAAAATGTATCGCTATATCGCGATATAATCTGATGATTGAATCGAATTGCATCGTATCGCATTCTTAAGTATCGAAAATAATCAAATCGCTGGCCCCATCCCAATGGCCTAGCACCACAACATAATGGAAGTGGAAAAGTAATATGAAAAAAGTCGAATCGAATTATATTGTATCGTATCGTGGGGCATTCTTAAGTATCGAAAATAATCGAATGGCATCGCATCGAATAATAAGATATCGATATTGATCGTATCGTCATGTAGGCTGTGATTTACACCCCTCGTGGTAAGGGGATACTTGAGGGGGGTTGGGTGAGGGGTTAGGGCAGGGGTGTCAAACTCATTTTGGTCCGGGGGCCGCATACAACCCATGTGGACCTCAAGCGGGCCGCATTAGTAACATCATCGCAAAACAAACGTAAAGCAGAGGATTAGTGTTCAGTACTATCATGTTTTAAGTGTGTTGAATATGTAGAAAGCAATGCAATACTGATAATACTATGCAAAATTTCCTTGACTTCATTCATTCATTGGCAACCATTAATGAATTAACTATGGGCCAGTTCATTTTGGCAGGGGGTCTGTGGGTTTTCCCCCAGAAAATGTTGTATTTCTTAGATGTAATTTCCTGCATTTTCACGCGTTCTAACATCCCGTTTCCAGTTTCATCTTAATAGGAACCTGGTACAAAGCCAATTATATTTATTATTTAATTACAACCAATACCAATACAATACGAATAAGACGTATTAACATTTTATCTCTATATATGAGGTCTATAATATATGAGCTTTATCAAATGCCTGTTACAGTACAAATTCACCATTTATAATAGAAGTGTGATGTGCACTTTACTACATATATACAGTATAACAGAGGGACCATTGGGTTAATGTCATGCAGGTCTTGATTTTTCCCCGAGGAGCGTAATTGCGCATTTCGGTTATTTCATTGAAAATTTAAAAAAAACTTGGATGGAACCCTCTGGCGGGCCGTATGCGGCCCGCGGGCCATACGTTTGACACCCCTGGGTTAGGGGTTACGGAGACACAGATAAGTGTTCTATTGCAACGCAGTGCAGAGCAGCACCACAGGTATGAGCTGGGATTGAGGGGAGTTTAGGGGACACTGAAGGAGTGGTTAGGGGTACTGGAGGGGTGGCTGGGGCCTGGGGGGTTGTTGCATAGAGACAGATAAGTGTCCCAGTGCCACAGCACAGAGCAGCAAAGCAGCACCACAGGTATGAGCTGGCAGGGCCAGAGCCTGAGCCTTGTCTCCAGACAAAGCAGACACAAACACAGACGCAGACTGACAGGGGACGTATCATCACTAATCCACTCATCACTCACAGAGCGACGGGAACGGGACGGGACGGGAACGAGGCACAGATCACAAATCCCCGCCACTCATCACTCCGTACGCCGCACTCCCCATCCATCACTGCATCACTGACACCATAATGAGACAGAGACAGACACACTCCACTCCACTCCACTCCGACATCACAGGAATGCCATCGCGCAGACACGCATTATGCTCTCATTTCGTGATGCTTTTCATGAAAGCATCGAGAGTCCTTTACCATGTGGAATCGTAATAATAACACTTATGAATATGGAATAGTACAGTTCTAGTTGTTGGTGTGTTTTATTTTTTCCTTCTCCAGCGAAATGGGATCGTGGAAAATTCTGTGATCTGATTGTGCTGCTGGCACATAAATTAGACTTGACAGTGCCAGATTTCCAGAGAAACAATGTTTTTGTTTATGTCCGTGAGCTTCGATTCACAGACTATTGTACTACATTAACTTGAAATTTCTCATTTCAAACATACACACCAAGTGAGGTGGAAAACTCCTCCTAGTACTTTAATGCGCTGTCCTGCAAATGCTTATACAACGGCTTATATCAAGACATGCTGCCTTTTCCACATACAGTACAAATCATAATTATTATTATAAAAAAGTGGTCTTAATGTCAACATAAACAAGCTATCTATCTAGTCACCC
Organism: Engraulis encrasicolus; assembly: GCF_034702125.1. Lineage (NCBI taxonomy): Eukaryota > Metazoa > Chordata > Actinopteri > Clupeiformes > Engraulidae > Engraulis > Engraulis encrasicolus. The sequence continues at coordinate 2,379,723 of NC_085878.1, forward strand.
TATCTAGTCATCTATCTACCCTGTTTGCTTATCATGTACCCTTTCTAACATAAAGTGGTTTTAGTAGGGATGTCCAAACATTAATTATTATAAAATAGAGATGTACAGGATCCAAGATACGGTTCCGGATCCGGCAGGATAATAGGGTTTTTCAGACTATCCGGATCCGGCAGGATCTTAAGCAGTGGATCCGGTATCCGGCAGTTACCTAAAAATCAGGATCTGGGGCATCTCTAGCCAAGGCTTTTCAGTCAGTCTTTCACAACTCCAATCGCTGCATGGAGTGAAAGCCCTTTGGAAGCGGCCGTTGAAGGCAGTGTGGCAGTAAGCTAATGAGTATTAAAATCAGATTGCGGCAACGTAATAAAAAGGGCCCACGTGTACGAGTTGGCTATGTGTTTCAACCATTTCGTAGGATCCGGTATCCGGTTCCGGATCCGGCAGGATCTTAAGCAGTGGATCTGGTATCCGGCAGGATCCTATAAATCAGGATCTGGTGCATCTCTATTATAAAGTGGTCTTTTGTAAGGCTGCACGATATCAGAAAAAAAATGATACGCAATAACAGTATGCAATACCTCGATTACGATATTTAAACGATATTTAGAACTATATAGCCGAGTATTTTTCTTTTCATTAATTTGTCGGTCTACTGTATGTGGGGGGCGTGGCTTTGGTCATGGCAGGCTTCTTGCGCATTTGTTGATATTCAGCAAGTGATTTGACTGCACACTTGTTGGTGATAATTAAGTCATTTCCGTGACACCCATATCGCCTCTCTTGATACAGCGATTTCGATATATTGTGCAGCCCTAGACTTTTGTGAGGGTTTCTAAATAAACAAACGGGCTTGTTTGCTTCAAATATGCCCTCTATACAGGTATTGTACTGTTTGCATGTCACCATGACTAAAGGCGCTGAGCCTTGGGAGAGGAAAGGCAGGAGAGTGTTTTCGATAAACACAATGTCACAATGAGTGTTTTTGATAAACACAATGTCACAATGATTTGAAGGTTACAGATGTTATGCTGCAGTTGTGTCACGATGCAAATTTGTTTTATAAGCTTATTGCCCTTTCGTTTGAATTAACAATCTCCACTTTTGAGAGAAATAAATAAACACCATCTGAATTTCTTCAGGTCTAACGACCCAGTAAATTGAAACACTATTTGTTTTCTTTGCTTGACGTGAAGCAGCAATGCGCCTCTGCAATAAATGTTATCCAATGCGATGTGCTGACACATAACCAAATTATCGAAGTTGTACTTTCAAAACATCTAGAAGGTTAATGTTGTGTGACTTCAGCAGCTGCCTATTTAACCACTGTGACTCATTCTGAATAGTCATTTCCACTGTTTACAGCTTTGTCATACTTTTTAAGTACTTAAAGTCCCAGTTCTGCCAATTTCAATATGCTGTTGTATTGCTCACGCTACCCTTGACTTGTCAGTACCAGTGATGCTGCATTTTTCGGCACAGCCCTTTCCGAGATCTGAGCTATTCTAATGGGGGCAGATTTTGTTTACATTTTAAAAATTCTTAACATAGGCCTACTCCAAATATTTTCCCAAAAGGTATCACTGTTTGCTAGTTGTCTGCTGATGTTGCATAACCTTTTGGATGACATTGGGAATAAATCAAGATGTTTTTTTTGAAACGTTAATATAATAAACACCTGCCCCCATGACAATGACTAAGATCTCGGAAAAGGCTGAAGAAAACAAAACAAAAATCTCAGGTACTGACAAGTCTGTGGTAGTGTGGGCATTACAACTGCATGTTGAAATTGGCTGAACTTATCCTTTAAAAATAATTGCATAGCAGACCTATGACATGGAATGGCAAAAAATATTTCTGACAGAAAATTTTAGGAGACGTGGTGGCCTCTATTTGAATGCGCTGTAAGATAAAGGCACATATGACTGTATGTGTAAAACAGATGAAGAGGGAAGTTACAAATATCTACTTGGCATGATTCAAATTAAGATATTTCACACCACACTGCCATACTTTAAATACATAAAGATGAAACATAACCACCATGTCTTGGTCGGAAAACATATTATTTCTTAACGTATTATTTCTTTGTAAAACCAGGCTGGCATCTATCATATACAAATATCTTCCTGCACGTTACTATTCATTTCACGTGTTGGATTCCTTTGTGACAAAAAAAGCGTATTTTCTTCCCACTAAAATAACTCCATTTGATGTTCTTTTCAGTCAGGGTTCACAGCAGGCCACTGCACCACCAAGCTACCATTGCGGTCGAAAGCATAGCTACTGCAGTTGAACTTGATAGCAGGCAATATTGGACATGGTGAGCCTTGACTATGGATTTTGTATAATGTATCAAAAGCTTTTAGTGCTATCAACTCTGAATTACTTCCAGAAAACTATGAAGTCTGTGGGAGAGAAGGGATGAGGTTTCCCCTCAAGGTCTTCTTAGCCACCTCACCAACAGTGAACAGCTTATAGATGCAAAGTAGCTGATGCCACATGGCACTGAGAACAAGCTTTGGTGTTCCAGCAGATAATATCCGATATAATGTGGTCCCTCGCCTTCAGATTTACTCAACATTCCCAGAAAAAGCGAAGACTCGATGCATTCCACACAAAACTAGAAATGTACTCAGAGAGTGCAGACCTCCGCCAAGGAAGCTGTTTGTTACAACATTTGACTATGTCTAGATTTGTAGGCTAGCAATGGTGAAGAGTCTTTAAAAAAAATCCTAGTTCCGGTTCGTGATCCGTATCACCACCAAAATGTAATCAGTTTTAGCCAAATCCGTTCATCCATTTCAGAGTTATCTTGCCGACAAACAAACAAACAGACAGACAGACAAACCAACGCGACCAAAAACATAACCTCCTTGGCAGGGGTAACTATTTCCAGTCCAGAAAACATGTTGTGCCGTTTCCCATGGCTGTCCTCTCTGATGCTAGTCATAAATATAAGCCCTGCTGCTGAGTCCATTTACAGTTCAAAGGTTAAACGGATCTGTGCATGGAGCAAACCAGCCTGGATACAGAAGATTATCTTGAGGTAGCTAGAATCCATCACGCAAAAACACATGAGCTCTTTCAACTGCTGTCTGACACAGCACACATGCAAGCATATGCTAACGTATAAAACCTGCATGCGATCAAGGCATGGGGACCTATTTCAGTGAGGCCCTGAATTTTCCTCTTCCATTCACAGTATCTCTGCTATTGAAGTCCTGTACTCAAGGAAATGAAAAGGTTATCACTTAAACGTATGCCTCTGCATCAAATAAGACAAAAGTCACTGCCAACAATCTGTTAAGAGAGACACTGTTAAAGCGATACTGTAATGCTTTTGGAAATGAGTTTATGGCACATACCCCCTTCAGCTAACCCATATGTTGTTTGACCTTTGGTGCCTGGAGACACATATACGCTGCCTTCAGACTCTTGAAATGTGGGTATGTTACAGCTGAATGAACACATTCTGATGCAAGATGAGGGTCTTAGGGTTTAAATGCAATCATGTTTCATGTCATTATGTGCATCAGATATTTATGTTTTTATACGCTGAGGGTAACTTTGCCAACAAGGGCTTAGGCATTCAGAAGGCGTTTTTTTGCAGGTGCTTTTGACATCAATGGGTTAAATGATTGAATTTTCCCTTTCTCTTGTATATCCTCTGAGTCTGACAGTGCAAATTTTACCTCCAAGCTTGCTAGCATGCATCATTGAATTGTATGGGTCCAGCCAGCAGCTAGCTGGACCCATAAGATTCAATGATAATTGCTAGCTTGTAACTAGAAGTACCCCGTATTGGCCGGAATATAAGACGATCCTGAATATAAGACGACCCCCCATTTTCAGACTCATGTTTTGGGGAAAAACGTTAGTTAATATTAAAAATCTGAGGCTTTTTACATAGAACAAATTTCACAATATCATTTTCATGAAATTTTCATGATAAAAGACCACAGATGGCTACTCATACCCTTTTCCTTTCTTTGCTCACTTTACCTGTCAAGCGCCAGTAGGCACCTACAGCCGCCTGGACGCGCCTGTTCTAAGTGCGACGCAACATAGCCTACACTCAGAGCATCTGCGCCAGCCAGGCAACCAGTCCAGTAGAGATAGGCTACCTATTGTGCAATGCACAGATTTTGCAAAATGCTTAGTTGACAGCAATATCTAGCCTAACCAGCAGCCGTCTCGCCAAATCGCAGTTCATTTTATGCATTCACATAGCATCGACCACATCGCGTTGACATTGACAGTTGATAGACGTGCGGTGCAACAGTCATCACGAAACAATCATCTGCAAATTTGATATGGACATCTCTTCACCTATCCATTATTGCGTTTTGTGGCATTGTTGTGAAGCATGATGTCCGCATTCAGGTTAAGTAAAAAAAAAAAAAAAAAAGATTTTTTTTTATTTTGTCTAGCGCGCGGAAATAAGACGACCCCCATTTTTAGAATACTATTTTTATAACAAAAACCACGTCTTATATTCGGACCAATACGGTACTAGCAGAGAGAGTAGAGAGAGAGAGGTTCCATTGGCCCATTGTTTCCGGGTTATATTATTGCAAGGGAGAGGGGGGGGAAATCCCCCTTTAGGCAGACCTAAGGACTGTTCTATTCAATGCTAGGAGCATTATGACACGCCCCTTTAGGCAGACCGGAACCTGGTCATGTTACGTAAGTGCCCATAGCAACCTATGACATTGGCATATCTCTATATACTTAAAGAATCTCTGTTACTAGCATCACCAGACTAATAGCATGACTGAAAGAACAGATAAAATGTATAAAACTCAATTATTTAACTGTTTCCAATAATATGGTACAGCATCGCTTTAAGAGAGCAGGCATACCAACCTGTGGCTGAATGCGGTGCCATATTTATAGGTTGCGCATAGACAATAGGCCTACACTTTTACCAACACGTTTGAAGGTATTGTGTGTAGGACTGTGGCCAAAACTGACAGCACTGTTCCCTCTGGAGACTAATGACAAAACACAAATTTAAGAAAAAACTTGTGGGCGGTAAATTAGGTTTTACCATGCAAAATTCCTGGTCACTATTTTTGTTGCGGTTTTTGCAATCAGTGTTTTTATTTAGCATGCTTCTTTAATCTCTGGACTGGTGATGACATATTTTATGGTCAAAATGTCTCACATGAAGCACCTTTAATGCCTTCTTGTGTTAGACGTAGCAGGAGGTAGGTATGGCAGTCCAGCATCACTGCTGTGTGCCTCACACACGCAAAGCAGTGCAGCAGGAGGCAGCCATGGCTCATCTCCCCATGGAGACAGAGAGAGAGAGAGAGAGAGAGAGAGAGAGAGAGAGAGAGAGAGAGAGAGAGAGAGAGAGAGAGAGAGAGAGAGAGAGAGGGAGAGAGGGAGAGAGTGAGAGAGCAAGAGAAAGAGAAAGAGAAAGAGAAATGAAGAGAGGGGGTAGACCAGAGAGATAGAGAGATAGAGAGGGAGGGAGAGAGGGAGGGAGACAGTGAGAGACAGGGCAATCACTTTAATCTGCCTCCCAGATGTGAGTTGGCATGAGCTGTGGTCATAGTAATGATGGCCCACACCGTTTAACAACTTTAACATGAAGCCAGAGGCACCGCAGGCTGATTAGCCGAGGGAGGGGGGGGCAGGAAATAAAGCACGCCATCCTGTTTTTGTCATGAGGTTTCACGCAAGTCGTTTTATGCTCTGGCTCGCTTAATCCCCCCCACCACCCCCATCTTTCTTTTCTTTTATGGTAATTGTCTTTTGTCTTATAGGTATCCTGGAGATTCGCACGGTCTCTGAGGGTGGCGTGCTGGCCATCAAGGGCGTGAAGAGCAAGTACTACATCGCGATGAACCGGACGGGGACGCTGCGAGGCAAGGTAAGCTGTGGCTGCTATGTTAAAAAATAGCAAGCTATGTTAAAAAACATCAAGAAGCGGCCCAACTGTGGCGCATATGGTAGGGCACTCGTTTACTATGCGGCTGACCCAGGTTCGATTCCCGGCCCGGGTCCTTTGCCAACCCTTCCCCATCTCTCTCTCCCAACTCACTTCCTGTCATCATCTGCATCGCACTATCATGAATAAAGTCAAAAATACCAAAAAGACCCCCCCCCCAAAAAAAAAATAAAATAAAGGTGGCTGGTGGGGCAAAAACACACCAATAATAATGAAAACGTTGGTCAGTGTCTTGTATCTGCCCGTGCACACACTGACTTCAGTCATTACAACGTTCTACAGTTTTGACCCTCCAATGCTGAACTGAAGTTGGGGCCTTTGGTGACATGATAAAGAGATTCACATGTGCTTAAAGGGACACTGTGCAGGAAATGGTCAAAAAAGGTACTGCAACTATGCTGCTTATTGAAACTAGGCTGCATATTGCCAAATTTGATCTTTACATGAAAGTTTACTAAGTAATAAACAAATATTTTCTAGTAAGATCCAAGTACAGTATTTTTTGCAGCTAAAAATGGCTACTTTTGGAAATTCAAAATGGCGGACCATGGAGAAGATCCCCCTTTTCATGTATGAAAAGTGCAATTTTTCCAGTCATAATGAATATTTAGAATTTGATGGTGGTGGTCAGTATTCATGAAAAGGGTAACATTAGTGAATGGGCAGCATGAATTCTGGAAATAAACATCTAAAAATCTCACACAGTGTCCCTTTAAGCCTGGGTGTTTCACTGAAAGAGACAGAAAAATAAGAGAAATGGATCTGGTGGGGGACACGTTGTTCAGACTAGGCCCAAGTAATTTTTGGGACAGGATCACACTGAGGAAGGCAGAACGCCGAAACGCGTCTGTGTAATAAAGAAACCTATGCATGGTGCGACCTTTTTTCATTTTTCAGGGCCAGGATATTTGCAACACGTTAAGATAAAGTAAAGATCTGTTAAATAAAAATAAGTAAAGAGATCTGTTCCTTTGTGGATCTAGTCTAAACAAGAAATGTCCATGAGTGTGTTTAGTGCTTAGTATGCTGCTTTACCTTATCAAAACGTATGGAAATGTTAATTGTTTATTTTCTGGTACCATGAAGATTATTTATTAGCCTACACATTTTCAGAGAAGTATAAAGTAGAAGTACTCTTACCAACGTTATTACACTACTACAGTAGGCCTACATGATCGTGCATAGTTTATACTGTTGTTATTCCACTATATCTATTGAGTAGCCTGTAAGAGTAGCCTGGTTTTACCAGACAACATTAATTACTTCGTAATTCATTTTTGGTCTGGATTCTCGATGCCCTAGAGCACTTGGGTGGCAGGAGTGAGCTCAGTTCTGGTTTGACCAATCGCTAACAGTCAACGTTCATGACGTACGTTATTATGCTCCCGAGTGTCTTCGCTAATTGGCTGGTAACACCGCCTGTCTGGTGGTGGTCGATTGAAAAGCTTCCTCAGAGAAGCGTAATCAGACCATTCGTAAATTACAAAGTAATTCAAGATGAGTGGTCTGGTTTTGCAGGCTACTTCTACTTTTAATTAATGCACCTCTGCACATTTTGCACTTCACTGATTTCTGATTTACTTTTCCCATCCACAGAAAGAGTACAGTGACAACTGCAACTTCAAGGAGGTGTTCCTAGAAAACTTTTACTCGGCATACTCCTCGGCCAAGTGGACTAAACCCAATGGCACAGAGATGTTCATATCACTGTCGCAAAAGGGGAAGCCCCTTCGAGGGCGGAAGACACGCAAGGAGCACATATCCTGTCACTTCTTACCCCGAGAGTGCAAAGAGGACGACCGGCAAGTGGACTGAACGAACGCTGAACTCGGAAGGAATCTGAGATAAGCCATTTGCTGCTCCAGTTTGGTTTAAACAAAATCATAACATATACCGTATACGTATATCTGTATGCCACTCATCTGGAAAAAAACATCATTGTCCATCGTACGCAAGAGCAGAGGAGTATGCATACTGGCTACATTTTCCATTGTTGGAAAGGGAAAAAGGCCAACTATCTTAATATATAGAATGACCCATTTGAAAAACAAAGTATTGTTTTTTTGTTTTTTTTTTGGTTTTTTTGTCCTTTTTGGTGTGTTAATGAATGTATAATATTTATTGCATTTATAAGAGCCTTTGTTAAAATGCATTTTTTTCCACAAGCTATCAATCAACAGTAATTACTTTTAATTACATACAGTAGTTAAGTAAATGTTAGTTTTAAAGATGAAATTTGGTGTGAATCCATCCATAGGCCTGTTGTCAGTCACAGACTGCTGTTGGTTGGAAAATAAATGAACGTGTGATACAATACACACCTTATAATGAACCAGCAAAAAATGCTACGTGAGTGGGACATAGAGAGTAAGATTCGGTTTAATTTCCATATGCCCCGTCTAGTTAATGTTATCTAATATTTATTACTCAGTCAATGTTGCATCAACTGTTCTTCTTTTTCCTACCAAGAGCACTCTTGCGACCCTATACAACCGAACTGTTGACTTATTCTCACCAAACTTCTCCTTTGATTGTAGACAAAAACCAGTAGATATTACAGAACAACTCTTTCCAATGTTTTAATTGTGAGAGACAGCAAAAAAAGTATGCAGTAGTCCGTCAGCATAATAATTACTATTACTATCACTATTATTATAATTATTACACAATAATCGAAAAAAAAATTACACAAGATACATAGCATTAATCTGTGTATGTACTTATAGTCAAAATTCCACAGTTTAAAATCGATGACGTCAATTATGTGTGTAACAAGCAGCTCACTTTCTTGTATCTTCTGGGTGAGATTGACTATGTGGAAATGGCAATGGATTTAGCTCATACTGAGTAGCATACCTACGAGCCTTTTGAAAGCTGACATCAGTCACGTTGTTAATGAGTACATGAGTACGTACTGTAGTAGGAGTACTGTAGATGGCGCAAGCTGGATTTGCCTACTGCAGTATTCACAGACAAGTGTGGAGCCATCTGCCACTTGGCATGTGAAAAGAGTGAAACAGACTCACCTACACAGTCTCACCCCAAGTAGTCAATATCTGAGTACCTTTGACCAGACTGCAATTTTTGACGTCTTGGGTATTCCTTCCACGTCACATTTTGACTATGTCCTCAAAGGCGCCCCCTTGTGGCAGCATAACGTCATTGAGGTTAGGTTTAGGAATAGGTTTAGGGTTAGGCCACATAGTCAAAATGTGACGTGGAAGGAATACCCAAGACGTCAAAAATTGCAGTCTGGTCCAAGGTAGTCAGAAATTGACTACTTGGGGTGAGACTGCATTGGACTCACGTTTGAATGTTTCTGATCAATCTACGCATTACCACTCGCATCATCCAATAGATTGTCCTTAATAAAACATCCTGTTCTATACTGTATGATAATGACAAAGAGCTGGCCCGTATCTGCCTGCTAGCTAGTCTGGGTCAAACGTGTGATGTTGCTGCTGATTAAATTAAGAACCCTTTGACATTTTTTTTATTAGCATGTAAACGTTCTCTTCCTATAAAGCGCTGTAGGCCACAAACTCCATTTCATTCTCCTGAGGTACCCAGATGTAGCCCGCTGGTCCACTGCTCTTACAGGGGCCATCGTATTCCCAATGTTTTGATTTAGACATTCCATATTCTAAAAACAAATACAGAATCATTGGCCTACAGTCAAACACCATCATTTAAACTTTGTTGCGTGACGGCTCAAGGCTGATAATTACAAAACATACATTATTATATTGTTAATATAATCTATAACAATACTTTATATTCTGCCCCTCATTCACATCTACATGTTCCAGTAGCATAGGTAGAACCCAAACTCAAACAACGACTGCAGAACAAATACTGATGTGGCAGAGGAATGGATACTATGATCCAAAATGTCCTTATGTATCGATTACAAATGAGACACATGTATTGAATAGTTAGACCACACAAATTCTATCATCTCATTTTAAACTTGGAGCAACTTATCTTGGTACTCTTCATTGTTCAGTGTTATTTATGTTATTTATGGAGACTGTGTGTAGACGTATGGATGTTGGAGAAAGTTGATTTATCCTTTGATACTTTGTTGTTTTGCTGTGACGCTCCACGACTCGCCAAAAAACACATCCTTGTGTGCTATCAAGCCCTTCAATACCACACCAAGAGGCCCCAAACATGGAGCTAAACTGGGACATCTCCGACCCGAAAACCACATTCTTCTTTCCGCCGCAGCCAATGAACTGTCTCAACCTGGAGCTCTTTTTCCGCCACAGCCAATGAACTGTCTCATCCCTGGAGTCACAACAGGCTTGGCATTCCAGCAAAATAAAACAAGAATCTGCCAACACGCCCTAAGAGATGTTAAAATAGGATTTTTTTTTTTAAGTTGTATGTTTTTCTTTCTTGCTGCTGCTGTCATTTAAAGAATAAACATGGTCTGATGTGATTCTATATTTTTTAAAAAGACAATTATAATAAAATGACAAAACTTTTAAGACTATTTCAGAATTCTTTTGTCGGAGTCTTACTCTATCTTAAAGCAAGCCTCTTTTCCCATTAAGTATCCTTGCTTAGTTCTCCAAGAATCTGAAATCATTGACTACAGGCTAAAGACTGCAAAGTACGCACACACACATTCACATCAACCACGCTGTGTATCAGTCATCACATACACATTGTTTAGCACATGACTAAACTCTGAAGTGAATCAGAAAATCATTTTCAGGTCAATCTCACTGGCTCTGCTATGGAATGCTAACAGGCATCAAAATAACCTCAGGAAAGGAAAAAAATAAATAAAAAAATCATACATCATCGTTGCCTGTATCCAAAAAAACGTAACTTTGCATAAACTTTCTTGCAGTCTCCCACCCTTGAAAAATGGCTACCATAGTTACTACAAGATGCAGCACATGTACGGTAACAAGGTACAAGGATAACAAATCCACATCCTGTGGCTCAGTGAGAGATAACAAGAGATCCTCCTATCCCTGAACTGTACATAAATACTGTGAGTCTGATTCAAGTGATTGAATAAATCGTATTCTCCATCCCATGGCCAGGATATTAACATGACTGGATAAAGACCAACCACTTTATCTTTCCCTCAAGTGAGAACAGTCAACAGAACTTCTAATCTTGTCATAATTCCCTTTTAAGGTTTATATTAGATTGAGAGAAATCCGAACCCTTGTCATCATGTCAGAGATAGATACTGTGTGTGCTGCGGTCTGACGCACACAGGGAAGACAACAGAGGGAGGACAAGGGGGTCAGACCCGGGCCCAAGGAGAGGGGACCAAGAATTGGGTCCTCATTACATTGTACAGTATGTATGCGGGGTGGGCTTTCAAGTGATTTTTTTCCTGGGCCCAACCAAAGCAGCCTTGGCCAGGGGTGCTGTGCAGTGCAGTGCAGTGCGGTTCTGTTGGCACAGTGCCTGTTCTCATGCCGGGAGAGACGGATTGAATGAAGAGTTTTACCTCCTGTTTGGGTTCACATCTGTTTCCAGAGAGGAACAACAGATAAAGAGACTCAAATTGAGAGAGCGAAAAAGAGGGGGGGAAAAAAACCCCGAAAAAACTCGGAATAACTCTGACCCAAACAAAGTCTGGGCAAGGTGAAGGCTTCTGCCAAGTCACGCAAAGTTAGTCTTAGCAGATCATTTGTAACATGTTCCAAATGTAAACACATTTCGAACTCAAGGCCGCACAGTCTGGGCTGGGTCTGAGAGGCGCGGGAGATAGCAAAACAATGAGCACGGGCTTGTCCTTCACCAGCATTGCTCCTTCATGGCTTGTCCTTCACAATAGCCACAAATGAAGAGTTTATTTGCAAAACGGTGTAACTCCATATTGGAAAATTGTTTGACATTTTTGTATTGGGCATTTCCATTGCATTGCATTGTGAAATGCATTTTAGATAGGTTGAAAAAGTATGTTCTCAAAATATTTGAATGGCAAGAATTCACACATACGTAGGCGATAGGACTTCTGAACAAAAATGGTGGATACACCATTTTGCAAATAAACTCTTCAAATCAACACATAGCAGTGGAGGTAGATTCACAGATAGTACAGGCATCTCAAATGTTGACATTGTATGTTGTCCAATACATTGCAGACAAAAAAATGTGAAATGAAAAGAAAAATGCAACATGGGAATAGGACTGCATCTCAGCTAGGGGTGGGCGATATGACGATATTAAATCGTGAGTCGTAATATCGACTACAAGATCGTCTCGAATCTGCCAAAGTGGAGAAATCGTATAGATCGTCTTGCAGTTTACTTTCAGTTTCAGAGTGATGTTTACTTACTTGAGTTGTTGTCTTCACTTTTATTCTTTACATTATTGTATTCCAATTGTGCACTTTATGAGAGTGTCATCAGTGTGTTAACATTTTATTAACTGCAAATTACTAATTGCAACTATATGAAAGTTGTTTTTTGTGATTGTGATAAAAAAAATCGAAATCGATATTTTATGTTTAAAAAATCGGGACATGACATTTTTGCCCTATCGCCCACCTCTAATCTCAGCTTAGTAAATCGTGCAGCCTTTAGTGCTTGAAAATAAGACATACAGACTCTCTTGTCAATTTTCCAAATACTCCATTTGATACACTTTTTCTGCTGTCAACAAGCAGTCACATTTGAAGCCATTACCCAGATGACAGGGTTAATTACAAAATGACTCGCACTAAAAGGGTTCTCAAAGGGTTCAAGTACGATGATGGAACAACTCGAAATAGAAAGTCTGCAGCCCATTTTTTTCTCTCCTAAATAGGCTATGATCTTTGTTATGATCTTTGCTATGGGCTTTGGAAAAAACTAGGGATGTTTGTAGTAGTGATTAAACCTTTTATCGATCGGAGATCTTAGCGTGCAGAAATCTCTCTCAGACTCTTCCAGTTTTTGTTCTGAGTCCAACACCTAATTGTTTCCCTTTAATTTAGAAGTGCAATCCGCCTCTTCTCAGCAAATGTTCGTGCTTGTCGTGCACATGAGAAGGTTTTTGAGTGGGTCATTCACAATTTTCCTTCCATGGGCAGAGAGAGAGAGAGCGACAGAGAGAGACAGAGAGAGAGAGATGAAGGGAGAGACCAAGGAAGACAGAAAAAAGAAGGAGGGAGAGAGGGAGAGAGGGAGAGAGAGGGCAGATAGAGAGGAGAGAAGAGAGGAGAGAGTTAGAGAGAGAGAGACCAAGGAAGAGAGTGGAAAAAAAGAGACAGAGACAGAAGAACGGAGAGAATAAAAGAGGAGGAGTGGAAGTGAGCGTGAGTGGGCCCCAATAGTAATGCCAACAGCATGTGGCGCGAGCAAGGGAGGAGGAGGAGGAGGAGGAGGATGAGGAGGATAAGGAGGACACAGCATCTGAATTTGATACATTCAAAGGGGGCCGTGAACTTTCCCCCTCGGATGGCCGCGCAGCATGGTCGGCCCTGGGAAGCCAGGGGTGAGTGACCTCACTGGAGTCACACTCCATAGACATCCGCTCAGACACACACACACACACACACACACACACACACACACACACACACACACACACACACACACACACGCGCACACACACACACACACACACACACACACACACACACACACACACACACACACACACACACACACACACACACACAGGGAGACCCAGACAAGACCACCTATGTGCTAGAGCAGGGGTAGGGAACCCTTTGCATTCAAGGGCCACACAATTTTATAAAGTCCTCCAAGGGCCGTACTACTATGAACACAAACCAGGATTTCCCACTGCACTTTAGGCCTGTATTGAAGATGTTATCCTTTACAACAGACCCCAGCATCTCTATGTCCCCTGAAAATATAGCTTAATTGCATAGCAAATGTATTTTTTTTTTTTTTAAACACGTCATATTTCATGGGAAACTGAGCATAAAAGTTATATCGAGGAGGCAGCCTCAAGGGCTGTAAACGGCCCTCGAGACATAGGTCCCCCACCCCTGTGCTGGAGGGACCTGGTTTTCTACAATGCACTACAATGCACACCTATGCCATGTCACACCACAGCACAACTTGCCAAGCCACACCACACTACACCCAGTATGCCACGCCACATCAGGATATGCCAAACTGGAGATTACATACACATAATATAACATCATTTAATTCCCTAGATTGATTAGTAACAGAATTCTTTTGAATGGGTAATGATCAACTTTTCCTGTGAAATCTAGCGACATTGGACAACATCCAGCAGCTCTAAAATCTAGCAGCATTGGACAAAAAGTTTGGGAACCACCAGGACTAGAAGGTAGAGAATGCGCGCACATCAGTGGTACAGGTGCTGGACAAAATAGAGTAACTGAAATAAATGATAGAAGTCCGCAACACGGTTAATGCTCCCAGTGATTTAAGTGCAAATAAATCACTGGGAGCATTAACAGTGTTGCGGACTTCTATCATTTATTTCAACCACAGGACTAGGCCATGCCACTCCAACACAACACTACTTGCCATGCCACTCGGGGACTCACTAGTTTGACGTCGTTTCGGTACTTACGTGGTATGTCACATGGTAATCAAACATTTCAAACAAGCAATGTAGGGTTAGGGTTGGGTTTAGGGTTAAGGTTAGGGTTAGGTTTAGGTTTAGGGTTAAGGTAAGGGTTAGGGTTATGGTCGTATGACATAAGCCGTACCGAAAGGGCGTCGAATTAGTGAGTCCCGCCACACCACACACTCACTCACACACACTCTCTCCTCCTTCTCTCTCATGGCCAGGGGCTAAGGACAAGAGGAAGGGAAAATGTGTGTGTTTGTGTATTTGTGTGTGTTTCTTTGTTTGTTTTGTGTGCCTGTGCGTGTGTGTGTTTAGGGCCTTCAGCAATTCATGAAAAACAGTATAAGCAGCAAGCTCCTCCACAGAAATAATTTCCATGGGAACCCCACAACCCCTGCACAAATATAGAATTTTGTGGTGGAATGAAAAAAAGAAAAAAAAACAGAAAACCGACAGCACCGTGCAAAAGTCCTGGCACCTGCTCAGCTCTCTCCTCAAGCTAACAGCTGTTGCTGATGTACTGGAACAAATCGCGTTGGATCACATTGGGATTTTTGAAAAATCGAATAAGAAAGTGAACTAAAGCAATGCAACAATCCAACAAAAACAAAGCTCTGGCACTGAAAAACGTGGGATATTTAGGAGGACACTGATTAGCGCAGTCGCAAACATTAATCAGTCTCCACTGGACGCAAGCAGTAATACGCAAAGCGCAAAGCGTGAGCAGCAAAAGTCGTTGTGAAATATCGCTTGACGACTGTGTGAAGTTAACACACGCTGTGCACAAGACAGTGTGCAAAATGGCTAAATAATGTTCACTCGCATGGTCTGAGTCTAATCGATTGGGCGTCAGATGTTGACATTTTGTATCTGAATACTATTTTTCTCTGCTATCAGCAGATTAAGTCTTTGGCCAGCCAGTGAAGTCATATTCTGCATTTCAACAGAAAAAAAACATACAACCTTTCCTGTAATGGTTTATTTCAGCACCTCAGTGCGCAATCAAGTCTGCACCACCACAATGCTTCTGCCTTCTGACAGCCTCAAAGCTCAGCTATTTAGTCGAAAAGCAAAAAGTGAAATTAGCATCCTTGAACCCTTTGTAAAAAAAAAAGAAGAGGAAGAAATGAGGGTGAAAAGGCAAGAAGCAAAAACAAAACCAGGTCCTGAATTGAGACTGGGAAGACAGTTTGGTCCCAAACATCAGGAAGAACTGAGACATCAGTTCAGTTCAGTCCCAGACATCTGGACTGGATCCTGCCGGGTGGGTCACAGCTCTCTGCAAGAGTGGCGCTGTAGCCCCGGCCACACACACTACGGCAGCATCCCTCCAGACAGGCACCCTGCTGGCCTGCATGTCTGCCTGAATGTCTGCCTGTTTTAGGGATGCACCGATACCGATACTGGTATCGGTATCGGCTGCCGATACTGCTCATTATACTCGTACTCGTACTCGTCAAGCACTTGCCGATACCAGGAACGATACTGCTATTACACAAAACAATGCAAAATCTTGTCACGTTCTGTGGACTTGAAAGCAGCATGGGAAAAAAGTGCCACCTCATACATTTAATAACATTTAAATCTACATGGAAATGGACAATGCAAATATCACAGGTGGAAAAAACAAGGCCATGCATTTATTTTCATTGTATTTTGGTCGTAAAAGGTATCGGTATCGGTTCTCGGTATCGGTAAGTACACACATTAATGTACTCATACTTGTATCGGTTTTCAAAAAAGTGGTATCGGTGTATCCCTAGCCTGTTTGTCTGTTGGGCTGTCTGCCGGCTTGACTGCCTGGCATCCCTGCCTGTCTTTCTCCCTGCTTATGCCTGCCCAGAGGCGATTCTAGGGTCAAGTGGGGCCCCAAGCGAATAAAACAAAGGAATAAACATTTGAAACAAAATTGCCACTACTGCAGAAAAGTGTGAGCTGTTATTGACCATACAGAGGCTTGGGGGGGCCCAAGCGACTGCCTACCTAGCCTGGTGACAAGATGTGCCTCTGTGCCTGCCTCCCAACCTACCCTTATGAAAATGGACCATGGTTTATTATGGTATTACTATGATTATCATGGTTCTACCATGGTATGTCCTGATTAGACTAAGTACTCTGAACCTACCATAATTGTACTATGGCTTACTATGGTATTACTGTGATTTTTATGTAGTAACATGGTTCTACCATGGTATGTCATGATTACACTAGGGAGTTGGACTCTAGATCACAAGATTGCAGATTCGAATCCTGCTCTCACCATTACCTCCATCCATGGCTGAAGTGCCCTTGAGCACAGCATCTAGCATTGATCCAGGGACTGTAACCAATAGCCTGTCACCTTGGATAAAAAAAGCATGAGCTCACTGTAATGTAATAAATAACTATTAACTATGGTTAGTTGTCATAGTAAAACCATGGTTCATTTTAGCATAGTTAAACGATGGTAAATTCTTAGTTACACCATGGTTAAATCCTTAGTTAAACCATGGGCAAATCATAGTCAAACCACGGTTGAATCATAGTTTAACCATGGTTGAACTATAGTCAATTAATGGTTAAACCATAGTCACAAACCGTGCTCAAAAAAAGTGACAACTATGAGTAACTAAAAACCATGGTTCAGTTCTCATAGTAAAACCATGGTCCATTTTCGTAAGGGTACCTGCTTGTCTGTCTTGCTATCTGCCTGTCTCCCTGTCTCTGCATCTGCCTGCTTGTCTTCCTGTCTGCCTCCCTACATACATGTACCTGCTTGCCTGTCTGCCTACCTGCTTGTCTCTGTGCCTGTCTCCCTGTCTCTGAATCTGTCTGCCTACCTTCCTCCCTGCCTGTCTTTCTGCCTGCCCGCCTATATGTTTGCCTGCCTGCCTGCCTCCCTGCCTGCCTCCCCGACTGCCTTCTAGCCTGCCTGTCTGTCTGCATGTCTCCCTGCCAGCCTTTCTGGCTCTGCCTGCCTGCCGACCTTTCTGCCCAACTGCCTGCCTGCCGGTCTCCCTACCTACCTGTCTGTCAGCCTGCCTGCCTGCCTGCCTGTCTGTCTTTCTGTCTGCCTGCTTGCTTGCCAGTCTGCCTGCCTACCTGACTGTCTCCCTGCCGGCCTGCCTGCCTGTCTGCCTGTCTGTCTTTCTGTCTGCTTGCTTGCTTGCCAGTCTGCCTGCCTACCTGCATCACTATCTCCCTGCCTGCCTGTCTGTCTGCCCGACTTCTCTCTACCTTCCTCTCACCACCTTTTTAGCCTCCCTGCCTCATTTCCTCACCACATCTCTTCCTTCACTAGTCCCCTTTTTAGCCTTCCCTCCCTCTAAACCTCCTTCCCTTCACTCACCCCCTCTTTGGTTTTCTTCCCTCCCTTGTCTTGCCCCATCTTTATCCTAACCTCTCTCCTCTCCCTCCCTCCCTCTGTTCCATCCTTTCTTCCCTTCCACCTCGTCCTCCCTCCATGCCTCAATTTGCCTTCCATCTGCCTGTGTGTCCTGCTTTTTCCAGCCGCCATCGGATGAGAAAAACAAGTGGTGAGGACTACGGCTTAATAGGGAAGTGTTGTTCTTTTCTGCCCATGTGGTTGTTTTATGTAGAAGTATTTGTTTACAATTTTTTTTACAAAGTGCTTTTTCCTTGGCTTGGTCAATTATGGATATATTTTTTCAAATCCTTGGAAATACACCAGAGGTTAAGTTAACTGTCACCAGACTTCACCAAATTACATAGTAATCATCTGCCTTAGCAAGGGCATTCTGTTCTCTCATTGGAAAATACGTACGGTTGTATGAAGTGTAGTGATCTCACCTCTAGATGTGAACAACAGTGCTTTCCAGCAGTGAACCACATGCGAGGGCTTTTCAAGCCTTTTTTATTGGCTTTATTGGTTATTTGCAGACAGGACTACAACAGAGACGGGGAAGGGCTGGCAAAGGACCCGGGCCGGGATCGAAACCGGGTAGGCCGTGTAGTAGACGAGTGCCCTACCATATCAGCCACGGTAGGGCCAGCTTATCCATATTTCAAAGAGGAATGAAGAATTCTGGTAAAAGCTGATATCACAGAGTGGCCACTGCTCTATTGACTGGTAATAGGTCAGTAGTGTACTTACCACAGATTGAAGTCTTCTTTTTAGCAGTCTTGGTATCCTTTTCTGCAGTCAGCCAGCTAAGCTTCCAGTTTTTCCATGATAAAATCTTGGGCTTCACACCTAAAAATGATTCGATTGATGACATGCACCACACTTTCAAAACAGCAACTAAAATGCATTTAAAGGACCTGTCAATTTCAACATGCTGTTGTAATGCTCACACTACTTTGGACTTGTCAGTACCTGAGTTTTTTTTTTCATCTTCAGCCTTTTCCGAGATCTTGGTCATTGTAATGGGGGCAGCGCTTTGTTTACATTTCAAAAAAACATTTTTATTTATTCCCAAAAACATCCGAAAGGTTATACAACATCAGCAGACAACTAGCAAACAGCGGTACCTTTTGGGAAAATATTTTAAGAAGGCCTATGTTCATTTAAAAAAAAAAAAATGTAAACAAACGCTGCCCCCATTAGAATAGCTCATATCTCGGAAAGGGCTTAGCCGAAAAATGTGGCATCACCGGGTACTGACAAGTCAAGGGTAGTGTGAGCAATACAACAGCATATTGAAATTGACTGAACTGGTCCTTTAATGTGCTCAGTGACAAATAAGTGTCATTTTTCTTATTTGGCTGGGGTAACGGCCTTGCCATCTTGGATGGAGAAGCTGGGAAGGCAAACTAACCTGACACCCATAGGGAGGTCGTCTCGGTCAACACTGTTTTGAAGTCATCACCGAGACGCTCCAGCGACGGTGGAAACGCTTCGCAGAAAGCAGAATAGATAGCCTGAGCTATGCAGTCTGCATACACCTGGGAATGAACAGAAAGTCCAATAGTACAGAATCAACATATGTCCATTAGAAATAATGAAGCATATTTATGATTCTTCTTTTTTTCAAATGTGACAACAGCTTAATATGTGCTTTTTTGTAAAATAATTCCCATGCAGCTATACCTTGAATAATTTGTCCTTCAGATTGTTGTCAACCATCAATAGAAGTGAGACAAATCCAGTGGCCATACAGTCAAACAAGGCACTCTCATCCTCTACATTGGGCTTTCAAAATAAACACATAACATGACATCACCAAAGATTCATTCTATATACATTCATACATAACTGCTGTGTACACAACTGATCTACAAGTAATTTAAGTAATTAAAGAATTTAAGAGTTGTGCCCTAGCATAATGGCTTGAGGGGGAAAAAAGAAAAGAAAAGACATGTAATAGCCATCTGTTGGTCGTGCCATACCTTAAAACTATGAAGGAAAAACCACCAAAACATGTCCTTGAAGACAGTGATGGAACACTCCGAGAGGAAGAATGGTTTCCAGATTTTCAAGAAGCCTGGCTGCATTCAGAAACATTCAGGGCTTTCAAATAAAGTTCAACCCACACTGGATTAGGGCTGGGCAATATGACGATATATATCGTTATCGTGATATAAAAGTGTATATCGTGACCTTTCTCCTATATCGTTTACATCGTGATAGTAATTTTATCAATTTTATACAATTGAATATCATTTAATTACATTTCATGTTGTCACAATACACACTATAAGTTAATGTAACTGTAAAAATAAGAATAAAAAGATCCATTTTAAAGAAAGGTTGTTTTGTGACATGAAAAAATAAAGAGCAAATAAAGAGAATAACTGAAAACGTATGTAATTGTGCTATATCGTGATATATATCGTTATCGTGATATACAGTAAAGTAATCCATATGGTGATATTGTTTTTTTTCCATATCGCCCAGCCCTACACTGGATATTCAAACTTTCCCTTGTGCTGTGCTGTGCAATACATAATGTCAGCAAAAAAAGAAGACATATTTGAAGAATGTATGCTTTCCATGGTTGAAGTCTGGGACACGGCACGCAACGTCCGTGAGCTGAGCACCTTACACAGCACAAAAAGTAGCCATAAAAGTGAGCACGCAACACGGGCGCCACACGGATGTGTTTTTAAAAAAAAAAGTTATTTCTTGTTTATTTACAGTGCATTAGACTAACGTCTTCACCAGAGTCCTTTTATTCAGTTCTGGTAACTTACTACTGTGGTTGCACCGGCTTGTCTCTACAGTAGAAGCACAGACTATGTGTTTTCCTTTGTTTTAAAAGATAGAGGAAGTTTGACAGTTCAGATGTTTTTGGAATAGGGCGTGTAGTGCCATACCAGATAGCTTTTTAACTGACAATACATGGCTTTCAAAAGGACGAATAGGTGTCAGTGATGAATCAACCATATACCAACCTGATGTCATATAATTAAAACTCATCTTTACAACCATGGCTTCAAGGAGTATATCTAAGTTCTCCCTCTTATGTATACTTATGTATGTTTTTCAAAAATAACATCTCAAATCTAATGCTATGGTTTGAAAACATTCCCAACATCAAACTCTAGATCTGTGTGTGTTATGCGATGCAATCATTGAATAAATCATTATTCTATGCATGGTACATACAGTATTATGTAATACAGGGGGGCAGCTTTCTGCAGAGTCTCTACTCACATTAAAGCCTTGGGTATCTGATATTCGTTCCAAATGCAGAGAAACACTCGGCATTCCAGGAATTTCAGTGTCGTGTAAAGCTGACAATCCAGGATATTCAAACTCCTAAGAGCAATAAGATTGAAGAAGTGGTCAGTGTCTTTAGAATCAGTGTTCAACCTACATTAAAAGGCATATTCACGATGCACGTAAACAAAGTCATTGAATAAAAACAGAGAAACAAAGTGAACATACCATGACATCTGGGAAAAAGGGCACTGCTTCGACCTAATTTAAAAATAACAATGAAATAGAAGGTGAAAGTGAAACATTCCTTCAGTAGTCTGTATCGCAAACAGAGTTTCAAAGGAAGCAATATATTTAAAATAATTACCTCTTCCTTTAATTGTTTCTGCACTTTTTCAATTATTTCTTTAACTGAAAAAAATAGTCCATAACAGACAGCTATTAGTGTCTATTTGTAAACCATAATAATACGGGTGATTTCAGGCATGTAATTCTTACATCAGCATCATAATCACCATAATCATATCATTATTATAATTATTGTAATTTATTGTTATTATTATCGTTATTATAAAAATAATAGTAATAGTAGTATTTATTATTATTTATTAGAGTGTATGCATTATCTAGCCTACTAAATAACAAACAACACTGAATGTATAATACATTATAGATATGAAATAAGGATTCTTACAAGGGTCTTCAGCAACTTCAGTATCTGCCATACTTCCTCTTTTTGTATGACTGGCTGATTTTGAGAAAATTGAATTAATTTTTGTCACTCTGCCATCCAGTTCATCTATAGAGGTAGAAACATATGTGGCTATGTCCACAGGAAAGGGCACTTTGGCTCTCAAATACTCTTCTATTTCCTCAGCAGAATTGTACATGGACAATGTTGGGCTCTGCACATATTCTGTCAATGTCAGAGGCCAGTCAACCTGTTAAAAAAAGAGTGAAATAAAATTGCTATTCTATTGCAAAGCAGTTTGTCATTTCTAACTTTGCACTGAAACTTCTTGGATGTGAAATTAAATTAGGAACACAATTAGCCTACTATTGCATCTTTATTTCCAGTTGTAATTAACAGCTTCAGATCTGTGTCAGGACTACCACTATTACTCTCTCAAATCAAATGGACATGGATTTCCAGATCACCTGCTGTTGCCCCACATTCTCGTACAGATGCTGCAGCAGCACATGGGTAAAGAAGGTGGATCCACCTTCTTTGACATAGGCCTACCAGTTTCTGACGTTTAATGAAGTCTTCCAAAGATTCGATAGGTAGCTCGATGTCATCCTCGTCCTTAGACATTTTGTATAATTGGGGTGTAGTTTCACTCTGAATCAAAACTTCATGTTCAGTCCCTGTTCACATGTTCAGTTCAGCATGTCAACATTGATGTTGCTAGGAAACTGAACACGCTCTACGTTGTACTTCCTCTACACGTGTGTTTTATTTCCGGATTGCAGTGAAAGCATTGCTAGGCTCGGCAAGTTCGGCAAGTCAAAGAATGCTCTGTTTTGCTGGCGAATAACGTTCAGTTATTTGCCTTTAGAACATTTTGTAGGAGGAATTGAAATATTACCAGAAGAACTTGAAGGTTTTTTCGATGAGTACCATTTCGCATGGTTATTGTTTACCATACTAGCAGCTGCTACTCACAGCACAACACAATTGAGGGTTAGCAGTAGACTATTATCTTCCTTCATTTCTAAAGAGTTTAGAAGCTAGTCTCAGTATTTACACATTTGCCAGCAGTATTGTATTTTGTTTAAGTGTACTATTTCGCCACGTCGATGTCAGGGACAACATTGTCAGTGTACCCAAATGATGGGGGGAAGCTGAACAAAAGTCCTGATGATGCAGAATCCGCACGTGAAGCCGAATCTCCACTCCAAGGTCTAAAGTTGGCATCGCACGAAGTGCTCGAAAAAGCACAAACGCAAGGAAGGATAAAGTGTACCAAATGTGGTGGTTCAAGGATGTTCTTTTGCTACACGTGTTTCTCAGTAGTGGGTGTCGACGAGGCGGAAATCCCACAGATCAAGGTTAGTAGTAGTAGCTCTATGGGACTAGAACTACATGATACTGAACTCCGCCTCGAGTTCAGCCATTGATATACTGTCAATGAGTTCAGCAGTTGGTTCCCCATACTGATACTAATGATAGTGAGTGAGTTGCATAGTTTTGGCTCATGTTTGCTGTTATTCATTGTGTGAAGTACCTGTAAAGTTTGAGGAAGCATATCATTTGTAAACGAGGATGATAAAGTAGGCCTACTTTGTGATCTTTTAAAATACAGCGACCGTATGCTAATGACACTTTCTTTGACCCGACAGCTGCCGATAAAAATCGACGTAATCAAACACCCCCATGAAACGGATGGAAAGAGCACTGCCGTGCACGCCAAACTCATCGCTCCAGATGACGTCAATATCTACACCTACCCTTGTATACCTGAGCTGGATGGTGACCCCTACAAGGTGAGAGTGCATATTGTTGGGGAGTATGGATGGATCAAGGACCAAAATTACTATACAACAAAAACATTTCAGTATTCTTACCTGACAGCCTGCGGTGTGTGTCATTTGCAAGCAGCACCAACAAACCCTTCAGCACGCGCACACACACACACACACACACACACACACACACACACACACACACACACACACACACACAATCATGCTCCTGTAGTTTTGGCCTACAGGTTGGCATGTCTAATTGCTCTTGTTCACCACTGGTTCTCCTATCAGACAGTACTGGTCTTCCCTGGAGCCGATTCAGTGACTATTGAAGATATGCTGCAGCACCTAAATGATATACGGAAAAATTCAAGCGACGAGCCGTCAGTGAAGAGACTAAAGGTGAGGAGTGGGACAGAGGAGGAGGAGGCAGACCAGACCAGGCAGGAGCAGCAGCAGCAGGAGGAGGAAGAGCAGGAGGAGGAGCAGGAGCAGCCCTGTCCTCTGGAGAGGGTCCTCTTCATCGATAGCACATGGAACCAGACAACCAGAATCATCACTGATGAACGACTACAAGGTGATGGGCAACTTCAGGCGGTCACGTGTGTGTGTGTGTGTGTGTGTGTGTGTGTGTGTGTGTGTGTGTGTGTGTGTGTGTGTGTGTGGAGGCTAGCTGACGGGGGACAAAGGGGTTGTGTGTGTGTGTGTGTGTGTTTGTCTGTGTGTGTGTGTGTGTGTGTGTGTGTGTGTGTGTGTGTGTGTGTGTGTGTGTGTGTGTGTGTGTGTCTGTCTGTCTGTCTGTCTGTCTGTCTGTCTTTATTGTGTGTGTGCTCTTTTCCATGTTACTCTAGGCAGTGTACACACTACAGTGTATCCATGAAGAGATTCCAAGTCATAGTAGTAAAAAGAGTGCCAAGTTTTATACAACTCGACGTCGAGCTGATGATGATGTCATAAACTTTTATGGTTACGAAGAGTCGACATTTTTAGGGTCGTGTGTTTGCCATAACTGAGTGACACTTAAAGGGGTATGCCACTATTTTGGTGCTTAATACAGTTAAAATCGTTGGCTGGGGTTTATAAAGGTGGTAAAGTGTCTTATTTTTCATGTTAAGCGTTGTCTTGCTTTAAGACAAGTGAAAAGAGGGAGCATGTCGCTAAGCTAGGGAAAGTCAATGGATCCGTGTAGCATGCTACAATGCTACACGGATCCATTGACTTTCACTAGCTTAGCGACATGCTCCCTCTTTTAACTTGTCTTAAAGCAAGACAACGCTTAACATGAAAAATAAGACACTTTACCACCTTTATAAACCCCAGCCAACGATTTTAACTGTATTAAGCCCCAAAATAGTGGCATACCCCTTTAATGGCAGTAGACATAACATGTTTATGACATGGACATAATGTTTACGACATGTCCATGACACTGATATGTCAAATCTTTGAGGCCGGCATCAAGTAAAGTGTTACCTATTTGTATTGCAGCGCTTCTACGGGTGGAGCTGAAGACTTTCTCCAGTATTTTGCGCAAACTCAACTCACTCTTTCATATGGCACGTTTCTTAACTTGCTCAAACGAGAGGCTCACGGTTTTTTAGTGGCAGCAGCCGCACGTTCTTATTAAACTCCGCACGAACGATTGCACACCCCTGTCCGTGAAATAAACAAAGTAGGCCTTAATGGTTATTAAAACAGTCCTACTTGGACCGATTGAAACGCCTTCCGCGTAAAATCAAGGTCGCTCATTTAGATGAGGCATCGCAAATCGATAGAACACCACTATCGAATAGGGCGACCGGTCGCTCATCTCGACGAGGCAACACATCTCGACAGAACACCGGCATCAAGTAAAGTGCTACCTATGTTTGGAAGTCAGAGGCGTGCTCAGTCCCTTTAGGAAGATGAAAAAAGTATTCTTGTGGGTGCTCTTTGGTTCAAGGTTCAATGTCAAAAAAGTTGCTTGAAAAGAGAAAAAACTTTTCTTCACCAAGGCACTCCAAAAAGTATAGTTAAAATGTCTTTATTATTATGACATGTCCATTAAGGACTTTTAAAATTGCCCACGCGTAGCGACAGTTGAGCCTTCTTCATGCCCTGAAGAAGGCTCAACTGTCGCTACGCGTGGGCAATTTTAAAAGTCCTTAATGGACATGTCATAATAATAAAGACATTTTAACTATACTTTTTGGAGTGCCTTGGTGAAGAAAAGTTTTTTCTCTTTTCAAGCAACTTTTTTAAAGTGTTACCTATTTGTATTGCAGCGCTTCTTCGGGTGGAGTTGAAGACCAGGAAGACGTGTTTCTGGCGTCATCAGAGGGGCTCTCCAGACACGTACCTGGCTACCATAGAAGCCATTTATTACTTCCTGAAAGATTATCACACGCTATGTCTTTTAAAGGACTACAGCGGTGAATACGACAACCTGCTCTTTTTTTACTCTTATCTTTATAAACTTATTAACAAAGCCAAAGTATCTGCTGGGAAAATATAATCGATCAGCAGCTGGAGATTACAGGTGAACACTGTCAGAATTTCAACTATCAAGAGGCTCCAGGGCCCAGACAAACATACAAGATTCAAAGGGACACCTTATCCTGAACCCAAACCAACGGTTCATTCCAGTATCTTAACTCCTGTCCTCCCTTGTGCGTGCTTGAGGCTTCATGATGACGTCACGTCATTGACGACAAAAGTTTAATTCAATATCTGGCAAAAAGTGCAATTCAAAGGTAATTTTCTCGTTTGCAGTTGGGATGTGGAAAGTTGTTGTGGCTAGGCTGACAGCGGGGAAACTTAATTGTTATCTCATCTGAGGCAGGGACATCAGCGAAGTGCGAGGCAACAAGCATGGGTCAAGAACAGGAGTTAGGATAATTGAGTCTACGCATCATCTGATGTACTGTGCATAGCCTACTGTACAGAAAGACATGTCACAAACACAAACGTCACAATGGCTGTCATAGTGAAATACTTTTATTTACAAATCAGAAAATGCATGCACTTCATTAAACTGTTCATGGCTGTTCAATTTTGATTTGTGTTTGTCATTTGTTTAACATCTTTGGCACATCTCTGACATCTCCAGACTCTTTAATAACTTGTTTCTGATTTTGAATCCACAATATAACCTACCGAAACAGAACTGAAATACGACAATCATACATCATCTTCAACCAAAATATGGACAACATCATCAGTTATTAATCATCATCAATTATTAATAAATACAAATTTGACTGAAATGATCACAGATTGGCATGCTTGGAGCTTAATAGTACGTGTCTCTAATTTTACCCTGCAACAGGTCACATGTCTTCTTTGCATCTCCCAGGAGCATGGAGGTGTTAGGCTTGTAGAAGATGGGGTTGTCCACTGCAGCGTAACCCACACCAAGTGTACGCTTCATCACAATCACCTTGTGTGGAATAGAATGACATTGTCATTATTGTGAATATTTAATTTGGATAAAACTGTATGGTACTTCAAACACAATCATGATACTTTAAACATCATCTTCAATTTCCCTCAACTGTTAAGATAGTACTATTTTATTTATATTATCTCCTCAAAGAACTAGCCATGGCGTAACTGATATGACTGAAGCCAGTTACAGAGAAGGCCGAGACCATATCATGGCCAAATTCAACTTGGCTGACTTACTGTAGATGACTGGCTGCTTTGACATTAAGTCAAAAAGAGATCGGATGAGATTTGTCTGCAGAGAGCCCTCAAATCCACAAACAGCTGGCGAAATCTTATCCAAACTCCACCATTACTAACATCCCTTGCAGGAGCGAGAAAAACTTAAGCCAGCTGCTGTCAAGATTCTCATCTTATCTGATCTGAAGTCATGTTGCGCTAGCCATCCGCAGGAAAAGAAAACATATCCACACTGGAGGACTCCACACGCTGTGGCAGCTCCCATAAAAGGGATTTTGGACATCCACACAGACACACAAAGTTGACTATGACTGAATGAATGAACCCTATGCCAGTACATCACTGTGTCATGGTGGCATGAAATTATTGAGGAAGACCAAGTCTATCCCGTTGCCCGTTGGGTAGTGTAGTGACAGGGAGAGAGTAGAGAACAGTCCCCTTGTTCAGTTCAAAACTAATGTCTCCAGGATCCCTCCATGTCAGATGCATTGGCTTGGCAGCCAGTCAGCATTTTATATTTGAAACTGTCCCTGGTGGCACACTGCATTAAGGCACTCATACCACCAGTTAAAGTGGTACATTTATGGCGTCATTACAACACTAGCACATGATATAACATAGCAGTTACACATTTTTTTTCCCATTGTACCTAATAAAGTGACTTGGTTGTTACAGAAAAATAAATAAAAAGAAAACCCCAAATTTGATCCAACCAGCAAAGAATCAGGTACAATGCTCTATAGTAACTGTAAAGCAGTTACTCATTGAAGATGAAACTATGGCAGGTTTTGTTTTTTACTTCTACTTTTACTTCGGCCACCTCTGTATACCATCAATGGGCAGCTGTACCGTACATGAGAGAACTCAGCTTCAAGCCCGGCCTGGTGTGACCTAGGTGTTTCTGAACAGTTCGTCCGCCTCAGGGCCGCGAGCCTGCCACCCCGTCAACTACATCAGTTCGGGAATGGGAGTCACAGTACGGGTCCTCTGAGCTAAAGGGCCGGTCCAATGGCCCAACGGTACAGCACTGTATTGAGGCTTCGGGAGGGAGGTTTACTAACGTTCCACACCACATTCTGCTAGTTGGCTTCCGTTACCCTGGATTATCTTGCCCCAATCCTACCCCCGTCTCTATTTCCCCCAGTCATTTCCTAACAGGCCTATCACTGTAAAGGCTGAAAAGGTCCCTAATATAAAATAAAATACATATTTTTAAAAAATAAGATGGGGGGCGCTGTGGCGCAACGCGCTAAGCCCCCCACATTTGGGCTTGCATGCCCATGGGGACCCCGGTTCGAGTCCGGCGGACGGGGTCATTTCCCAGTCCTGCCCCATCTCTCTCTCCCACTCACTTCCTGTCAGCATCTCATACTGTCCTGTCAATAAAGGCATAAAAAGCCCCTAAAAATGATATTAAAAAATATATTATAATAATAATAATAATAAGATAATGGAAATTGTACTGTACTGTACCTGCTTAGACTTCCAGACCTCCAGGACAGGCATTCCAGCAATGATGGAGTTGGGGTCCTCCTGTGCGGCGGAGTTCACTGTGTCGTTTGCTCCAATGACCATGACCAAGTCAGTCTCTGTCGACACACAGAGTAAAATGTCTTTAAGTTGTGATAAAGGCTTGTGGCAAGAACTGGTACTGCAATCAAATGACTAAAAACTGAACATCATTGTTGTTGACTCCCACATGGCAAGGCACAACAACAAACCCAAGACAGGCTTTGAAAATCTTGTGAACTTTTAAAAAAGTGTGAATACCCTGCTGGCTTCTCCATTATGAAACAAATTACTATTTCACCTTAACGTGATTTTAATCCCTGTTGACATGTCATTACTGTGTTATGATTACCTGATGCAGATGTCAAACATACAGCTGCCTTTGAACACTTTGAACATTAAAGCAGTCCCGAAAAACCACACCGTAAAGAGGTAAGCTAGCCATAGTGTTTCTCACACACACACACACATGCACACACACACACACACACACACACACACACACACACACACACACACACACACACACACACACACACACACTCTCTCTCTAACCAGAACCATGTGGCCACAAGAGCAGCGTGCTCCACAAGGTAGTCATGAAAACACGCTGTTGCTCCAAACATTGCATGTCTAAACATCATTATGTAATAAGAGCTAATTCAACTGTGATGGAGCTATTTATTATGCCGGAATCATTGCAGAGACACCTGTGTGTGGAACTCAAGCGCCTTGCTGCTACGTGTGCGGTGTTTCAGCTCAATTACTAAGTCTACATACATGCCCCAAAGCCTCCACAAAGCTAAAGGAAAAGACTTTGAATGGAGTTACACTTCACTTGACCCCCTCTCCCCCACTCGCCTCCCACTTCACATGCAGGTGAAAGGAGAAAACATTCATGTTATTACATTTGCTGCTCCCATTCTTTGGAACAATCTGCCCGACCACATCCAGAATGCCCCTTCACTGGCCATGTTTAAGCAACACCTTAAGACACATCTCTTCCTGGAGGCTTATGGCTGCTAGTTCCACAAGCACTTTCACTTACATGCATTCACACACACACTGACACACACTCACACTTTCCAACACAACACTCTGTGAAGCGTCCTTGGGTGTTTTGAAAGGCGCTATATAAAACGAAAGTATTATTATTATTATTATTATTTGACCAGGGGCGCTGACGCCTTTGGCTGGACCCTGGGCAAAGACATATGAAAGCTGCCCCCCCCTTTACATACATACAATATAATGAGAACCCAATTCGGGGCCCCTTCTCTCCTTGACAACTGACCCATTTGTCCCCCTTTGACTTTCCTGCACTTGATCACCACTTCTCCGGGCATATTAAAGGAAAAACTTCATGGCACTGCACTTGACAACCCCCTGTTTCCGCAAGTTTAAGAAGAAAAACGTATGGTAAAGCTAATATGAGGTGAATATGGCTGTTAAACTAAAGATTTTCAATACGGTAGCCAGGAAAAAGCTAACGACAGTCACCAAATCCAACAAAGTAGGATCAAGTCCAGTCTCCTAAATAGGTGTGACTTTCCCTTTGAATTCCTTAATTTTGAACACATACTAGTCTCCTATGGGGCATGGCTGCCATAGGATGACATAATTGTCATATTGATCGGGGGAAAATAACAACAAAAAAGCTCCTCATGAACAGTCTCTTCCTTATCAATCGCCTTGTCTGGTTACACTTTAACCTCCCATTTTAATGGCTTTAGACTTCGCTCCACTCCCCCCTCCACTCCTCGTTTTGATTGTCACCTGGGAAATCTTCATTAATCTCGTCCATCTCCAGCACAATGTCATAGGGAACTCCGGCCTCAGCCAGCAGCACGTTGAGTTGACCAGGCATACGTCCAGCCACGGGGTGAATGCCAAATCTGACAAGGAGAATGAGCAAATCAAACAACACTTGTTGAACATTTATTAACCTCATATCAGACCGGATTTTGGATACTTAAAGACTTTTTTGGGAAAATGGTTGTGTAAATAAAATAAACATTAAGAGAGAGTTATTTTTATTATTTCAGTCGCATTCTCATCCATCGACTCCCTTGTCTTTAGTCATTCTCTCCCCATGTCTCTCCACAAGATCAATTCCTAAACTTTCCCAAAAGATCTCTATCTTCCCCCAGCCAGCCATGTAAATACTGTCTGGAGTATCTCTACAATTGTATTACTCTTTTCCCCTTTTATTTGGGTAGCTTTGACATTTTTCACATTAAGATTATGAGCCATAGACACGTTTTGTTTTGTTTTGAATATAAATAAGATTGTTCCATTGGCTTTTCAGGGACGTTTTTATGGAACACTTTCCTGTGCTATTCCGGGAAAGAGTGGGTTTTTCATTTTTTTTTACCCTTCAGAATCAGATGACAGGCAAATCTGCCAGGCCAACTGCAACAGTTAGTTTTGTAATCTTTTTAAAGTTTTGTTTGAGGAGAGGAGAGTAGACAATACTGTGTTAATCCTCAAAGGAGCAGTGTGCAATTCTACTAGTGCATTTCCCAATGCTGCCTATTTACAATCTTTTTCATGAATATGTACTTCAATTCACAGAAATACATTTACGTAAATAAACTAAATAAACATTAAATTAATGGTCTGACAAGAGTAGGTTTTGCACACAAGATGCCTATGACTTATCATTGGCAAATGAAAATGGCGGATTTATATGGACAGGTTCCACCTATTCATATATGAAAAGTGTATATTTCCAAATCATAATGACGAAATTGAAATTGATGGTGGAATATGCATGGGAAGAGAAGGCATTTGTGAATGGGCAGCATACATTCTGAAGAATAAGTAAAGAAAAAAAACAGGTCTGTGTAATGATTATAAAAAGTTGATGCATAATAAAGTGGATGAATGGTGCAACCTTTTCTTGCTTTTCAGTTTTACATTATTAGGTCAGCACACTAAAAGGAGAAAACTCTGTTTGGGTGAAGCCTTCTCCAAACTTCATGAACCAGCCTGAATTCTGGAAATATACTAATTAGAAAATCTCACATAGGACCTATAAGGAAATTGAAAACAATTAAGGATTTATTAAGCAATGAAGGATTTTTTTCTTACCTCACACTCTTGCCCTGTTCACACAACATCTTCACCATGTCAGCAATGGGGTACTGCGCTTTGGCAGCACAAAGACCCCAACCTAGGAGAATATACAAAAAAAATGTAAATATAATTGCCAAATGACTCGATATGCCGCTATGATAGTCCTTAAAATTAATCATAAACCGGTTTGGTTTTTGGAGGGCTATCACATGACTTAGTTTTGTTGACCTTGTCACTAAAAACGATACAAAGTAACTATAAAGGCTTACAGTGGGAAAAAGTAAACAGCATAAGTAAGTTATGCTTTATACAGCAGTTGCGCCAGATAGTGGTCATAGTTCACTAATTAAAAATGTTGGGAAAAATATTCATTTTAGGTGTTAAGGTCAGAGACAAGCAGTTCACATCATAGATACACTATACTGTATGCAAACACCGCTGGTGCTCATGGCCACGCAATGTCACATGAAAAGTGTAAATAAAGTAGGAATGATGCCAAAGCGTTGGAGTTAAAGAACGCTTCACCTCACCACATTCTACAGCAAGAGACAAGTGGAATGTTACAAGTACATGTATCGAATTTTTGTTTCGTTTCAACGGCACCCCTTCTGTGTTATCACCCATGCCATACGGGGGAATGTTGACATTCACACGAAAATTCCCGGATGTCCGATTTAAAGTGAATGGTCCATACAGCCCCACTAGTATGTCCTGTTGCATAGACAGACAGGGGAGTACGATTGGGTCCGCACAGTGGGGTCTCTCTCTGATTGGGTCAGCACGGTGGGGGCTCTCTGTGATTGGATGAAGACAGAGGGCCTCCAGCCCCTGTACCTTAATGCAGAGGAATTCCAGCAGCATGGAGGTGTGCGTGCGAGGCACCATCTTTTCCCCCATGTCTGTGCCTGACCTCTGTTTCCAAATATCTGGAGAGAGGAGGTAGTGGGGGGTGGAGAGCGGTAGAGAGGGTACAGGGGGGGTAGAGGAGGGGTGACGTGGGGGTAGAGAGGGCTGCTTAATTCCATGCTGCAGGGGCAGTGGATTTGGCAGCTAAGTGGATCCCCGTGGGACAGCCTCCCCAGTTCTCCCCTCTCCTCTCCTCCCCTCCGCTCCCCTCTCTCCTCTCCTCCCCCGCGCTCCCCTCTCCTCTCCTCTCCTCCCCAACATCTGAGCCTCGAAAGGCAACTGCATCCGTCTGCTCTGCTCTGCTCTGCTGTGCAGTGCTGTGCCCTCCCCAACACATTGTTGTAATTGACTTCTTGTGCTCGCCTCGCGCCAAAGACTCGCTATGGTGGAGGGGGACTTTTGTGTGTGTGTGTGTGTGTGTCTGTGTGTGTTTGTGTCTGTGTGTGTGTGTGTGTGTGTGTGTGTGTGTGTGTGTGTGTGTGCGTTTGTGTGTTTGTGTGTGTGTGTTTCTGTGTGTTTCTGTGTGTGCGTGTGTGTGTGTGTGTGTGTGTGTGTGTGTGTGTGTGTGCGCCGTGCGTGCGTGCGTGTGTCACGGATTGTCTGTTCACTTCTGCTTCTGCCCCCCTTACACGTCTGTAACCTAATACACAACCCAAAGGTACACGTCTGTAACCTAATACACAACCCAAAGGTACACGTCTGTAACCTAATACACAACCCAAAGGTACACGTCTGTAACCTAATACACAACCCAAAGGTACACGTCTGTAACCTAATACACAACCCAAAGGTACACGTCTGTAACCTAATACACAACCCAAAGGTACACGTCTGTAACCTAATACACAACCCAAAGGCTCTGTGATCTATTAAGCTGACGTTGAGAAAACAAGCGAAAGGAAAACAAACATGTGTTCAGCACTTGCTGAAGATGTTGTCACTCTCTCTCTCTCTCTCTCTCTCTCAGAGCCTTCCCATGGTGGCCTTTTCTGCTGGACAGGACTGTATGTTCTGAGGTCGCGGCAGGACTTTGATGTGGAAAAACAAAGAAGCAACAAACAAAGCACCCAACATAAACTCCACGGCCACATGAAGGCCACTTAGCTCTTTGCCTAAAATCTTAGCAATCAATCTCATTGCACATACTACAGGTATTAACCCGTTAAAACAAGGCGTTATTAATTTGTTGTTACCAGAATGGCAATGACTTGAGTGGTAGTGCATAAAGCACAAGGCTGCTTAAGGCCCTGTGTTGTGTAGTAGTAGAGTAGTATTATGGTATTTAACCTTTCAATGATTATCACGGCGTGCCTCAGATGGTACGGCGTGCATTAAGGGGTTAAAGTGTGTGTGTCTACCTACATAGTGCAGTCACAACAAAATGCAGTACATTTGAATACTACAAAGGTTGACTGGAAATAGCAGTAATAATGTAGTGTATACTGATCAAAGGTTTGGTAGCTGCTGTCAAATGGTCTGTGCTAGATGGTGATACAGTGCATCTCAAAGCAGACTATTATCACAGCATTTAAGAATTTGGGCCGCCCGCAAAACTGAAAGAAGACGCAATTATGTGTTTGCAAAACAGTACAATATAGGTTTATATATTTTTTCTGAAACGCTACATACTGTATAATAGTACTGTAAATATAATGGCCTTATTATAATACTTTGTATTTCATTTTTCACGAAAAAGAGTTTGACTCAAGAGCAATGGTGACATGACACACCACTGCCCTCTTGTGGAAGTGTTGACGTCAGCGTTGCTCTGGGATGGAACAAACTGGGAATATTAATATCAACACCCTTGCCCCTGCCGTGGCCAACCGGTGGGGCACTCGCCTGCCGTGCGGCTGACCTGGCCCGGGTCCTTTGCCGACCCTTCCCCGTCTCTCTCCCAAATCGCTTCCTGTCTACCTCTCATACTGTCCTATCAAATAAAGTCGAAAAAGACAAAAAAAAAATCTTCAAAAAAAAAAAATATCAACAACACCCTTAGCTGTTGCTTAGTGCAGGGGTGCCATTATGGAAATGATGCAACATTACTGGGAAGAGGCTCCATTTTGATTGGTCAAAAAGATATTTCTGTCAAAAATTTCCAATGCCTGTAGGAAAGTTCCCAAAGAAGAGCATTTGTTGCCTGGCAACATCACTCAACATTCCTTGATTGTTGTACCCTCAGCTCTTCTTCTTGTGCTATTCTAAGTCGTCTTGTTTTCTCAGCTCTCCTTCTTGTGCTATTCTAAGTCGTCTTATTTGCTTGTTTGCCATTCTAAGTCGTCTTGTTTTCTAAGTCGTCTTGTATTCTAAGTCCGTACCGGGAGTGATGATGATGCTGTTAGCCTCCTTGATCATGTCAATGCTCTGCTCCACGTTCACCTCAGTGTGGGTGCCCACAATCTCCATAGGTTTGCCGCCGGCTGTGGACGATGTGCCGTAGCCGCCCAGAATCACATTTGGAAGAGACCGGTTCATGGCCTGCAAAACAAAATGGGGAAAAAAGGGGGAAAGCCATATTCATGGCCGTTAGCAGCTTTGATCTGGCCCAGGCCAACGTCATCAATTTTATTTACTCCAAAGGGGTGTCTCGCCTTTAGGTTTGTAGCCGGGAGGGTGCGTAGGTTCCACAAAGCAAGCCAATGAAGCAACAAGGGGGAACTCGCACACCACTGACACTGATGATGGTCTGAAGGACCGAAAACGTTTTGCATTCACTGGGTAGCACCTTCTTTATTTTCCTTATGCATTAAAATTCTTTATGCTTCGGCATCAAACACTTTGGCACTTCACCGAAAACGTTTTGCACTTCACTGGGTAGTGGGTAGTACCTTCTTTATTTTCCTTATGTATTAAAATTCTTTATGCATCGGCATCAGTGGCATGTGAGTTCCTCCTTGCTGCTTCATTTTAATACTTTCAAAATTAGCTTTCAAAAGGGGCATTTTTTGTCCAGTAGGGCAAAGGGGCAGGTGCTTTAGCACCACCTCGTCCCTATCTGTGCACGCCTATGGTAAGGAGGACCCAATTCTGTGTCCCCCGTCTCCCTGAGCCCGGAACAACTGAACCAGAGAGAGTAGAGAGAGAGAGGTTCCATTGGCCCATTGTTTCAGGGTTCTATTATTGCAAGGGGGAGGGGGGAGGATCCCCCTTTAGGCAGACCTAGGCAGACCTAAGGACTGTTCTATTTAATGCTAGGAGTATTATGACACGCCCCTTTAGGCAGACCGGAACCTGGTCATGTTAGGTGCCCATAGCAACCTATTACATTGGCATATCTCTATATACTTAAAGAATCTCTGACTGAACCCTTTGCCCCCTCCCTCCCGTTGCCCACTTCCCTGCCCATATTTGTCAGTGTGAATCAATGGTCTGAAAAACAGTGACTCAGTGTCTGAGTCAAAAACGGGAATTTACTCCTCAAGGATGGAATCTCCTCATGAGTCCAGTCATAACACTTGCAGACGGTGAAGAAATCTGCTTTTCTCTGACAGGAAACGTCAGCCAGGCTGCCAATGCTTTCATTCTCCAAATTGCTCTGAATTTGTCAGACACCTTGTCAACACATCTGTCATCCCCTAAACCAAAACCACATTGTCTAAAAAAACCCACTTCAATTACCGTGAGCCTTTTAAGTGGCTCGATACTACACTTTCTATGTTAATGAATCATCATCGTAAATCGGTACATGGTTACATGACTCATTCTAGGGGTGAATGAATACTCTCTCGGCCACCCCAGTAGTTTGTAGGGGGAAACCATGCCTGGAAGCTGTCTGCTGGTCACCCAGGGGTTTACAATGTATTACAGAATACATGCATTACAATCAGGGCTCTAAATTAACGCCCGCTAGCTGGCCAAATGCTGGTGAAATTTCAGGTTGACGGTAAAACCAGTTGACCAATGAAGATACTTGTGTTGGAAGGAAAGTGGCAGTTTTTTTGTTTACTTGTACATTTACTTTTGACACCTATGTGTTAGGGCTGTAACGATACTGTATCGAACCAAGAAATCGTGATACACAGTCTCACGATACTGTATCGTGGTGCAAAAAAGCCGTATCGTGATACGCCCTTTCAAAGCTCTGTTACACTTCAGTCCATAAAACAAAAGTAAAATATATATCGAACCGTAGGACAAAAATCGTGACACAAACCGAATCGTGAGTTGAGTGTATCGTTACAGCCCGCTAGCTGGCCAAATGCTGGTGAA
This sequence comes from Engraulis encrasicolus, assembly GCF_034702125.1. NCBI lineage: Eukaryota > Metazoa > Chordata > Actinopteri > Clupeiformes > Engraulidae > Engraulis > Engraulis encrasicolus. The sequence goes on from NC_085878.1 coordinate 2,416,652, forward strand.
ATTTCAGTTTGACGGTAAAACCAGTTGACCAATGAAGATACTTGTGTTGGAAGGAAAGTGGCACGTTTTTTTGTTTACTTGTACATTTCCTTTTGAAACCTACGTGTACATTATCTCCATGCCATTACTCACCACACACATGATGTAAGACAGGATGGCTCCGGAGGAGCCAATCAGAGCGCCGACGATGGTCATGAGGTTGTTGTCCAAGAGGAAGCCCTCGGCACACAGGGCCCAGCCGGAGTAGCTGTTGAGCACCGTGATGACCACGGGCATGTCAGCGCCCCCTATGGCCGCCGTCAGCGTCACGCCCTGGGAGAGGGGGAGGTAGAGTAGAGTACAGAGTAACTTTATTGATCCCTGGGGAGAAATGAATGTGTCGTATAAAGGGACACTGTGTGAGATTTTTAGTTGTTTATTTCCAGAATTCATGCTGCCCATTCACTAATGTTACCTTTTTCATGAATACTTACCACCACCATCAAATTGTAAGTATTCATTATGACTGAAAAAATTGCACTTTTCATACATGAAAAGGGGGATCTTCTCCATGGTCCGCCATTTTGAATTTCCAAAAATAGCCATTTTTAGCTGCAAAAATGACTCTACTTGGACCATACTATAAAATATTTGTTTATTACTTAGTAAACTTTAATGAAAAGATCAAATTTGGCAATAGGCAGCCCAGTTTCAATGAGCAGCATAGTTGCAGTACCTTTTTTGACCATTTCCTGCACAGTGTCCCTTTAAGTAGATTACATAAATACACATAATGCCCACATGGACATGGACATTTCAAGACACATGTAAGACAGGTACAGTAATAGTCAGGGAGGGGAAAAAAAGAAAGACCACAGAAGTGAGTGGACTCGTTTAAATTCCTAGGAGTACACATCTCTGCTGATCTCTCCTGGTCAATGAACACCTCAGCTCTGGTAAAAAAAAAAAAAAAAAGCCCCAATAGCGATTAGAAGAAAGTAGAGATGCACCGGATCCTGATTTTTAGGATCCTGCCGGATACCGGATCCACTGCTTAAGATCCTGCCGGATCCGGAACCGGATACCGGATCCTACGAAAGGGTTGAAACACATAGCCTACTCACACACGTGGGCCCTTTTTTATCACGTTGGCTCAAACTATTTTGACTTAAAAGCCTCGGCTACCGGATCCTGGATCCTGGAACCGGATCCGGATAGTCTGAAAAAACCCTATTATCCTGCCGGATCCGGAACCGGATCTTGGATCCTGTACATCTCTAAAAGAAAGAACATCTGGACTCAAGCTTGTTGGTGACCTTTTACGTTCCACCATAGAGAGCCTGCTGACCTACGCAGTGTCAGTGTGGCACTCAAGTTGCACTGAGGCTGACAGGAAGAGACTGCAGAGGGTGACCAAAACAGCAAACAAAATCAAAGGCTGTCCCCTGCCTCCCATAGCCACCATCTACAACTCCCACTGCCTAAGTAGAGCCAAGAGTATCATTAAAGACTCCTCGCACCCTGCTTTCAGCCTGATCTCCAAAAATTCTGTGCTCATGGACACGGATGTTAAGGACACGAAATCCGTGTCCAGGAGCACGGATTTTGCCCAAATTCTGTGCTCCTGGACACAGAATTTTTTTTTTGTGATGGGCACACGGAAGTGCTTTCTATGTTCCCACAGCACTGTGTTAACTCTATCATTAGAAAATACATACCAAATTCTAATCCTAAACAAAATAATGCTATAGCAATTTAACGTGTGCCTGACCAAAACATTCCCTAACCTTAACCTGTCATTAAAGACATATTTTTGAGAAATACCTTTTCAAGTTGGTTAATAGGCTACCAAATTCATATAATGAATGAAAGAATACTAGCTGTGCCCAGACCAAAACAATCCCTAACCCTAACCTGTCAGTAAGAAATGTTTTTTGAGAAAAGGAAATTGAAATTAGAAAAATCCTGAGGAAACACAAGGCTGTGGAAACATAGAACTGTGGGAGTATAGAGAGAGCACTTCTGTGTGTCCATCACGGAAAATCATTTCCTGTCCAAAAGCACAGAATTTTGGCAAAATCCGTGCTCCTGGACACGGATTTCGTGTCCTTAACATCCGTCTCCAGGAGCACGGAATTTTTGGAGATCATGTTGCTGGCTTCCATCTCCTCGCACTGTTGCCCTCTGGCAGGCGCTTCAAGTCATTACCAGCCAGAACCAATAGAATTTGCACTTTGTCTAATGATAATAAAAGGCTTTCTATTTCTATTTCTATTCTATTCCATTCTCTTGCAGCCTTCAAGAAGCAAGTAAAGACTCTCCTCTTTCGTGACTATCTACTAGACTAATGCTTGAGCAGCCCTAGCCCCAGGCTTGACTCTTGACATGTGTATGGGTGTGTGTGTGTGTACTCTACTTTAAAAAAAAAACTATCTAACTCTTCTTTGCATCTGCACTTCTGTATGTTCTGTATATTTCCTGTGCACCTTGTATCTCCTAGTGTTGGTCATGATTTATGTCCTCGTTTGTAAGTCGCTTTGGTTATAAAGTGTCTGCCAAATGCAATGTAATGTAATGTAATGTAATGTAATATTACTGGTCCAGTCCTACTTACCATGATGGTGGAGAGGCCGGAGACTCCCATGAGGCAGCCCATGCCGGTGGTGTAGCTGTCGGTGAGCATGAATGGGATGATGCCGCCCATGGAGGCAGCCATCAGGCCGGCGTTCATCATGTGGCGGCCAGGCAGCATCAATGGGGCAGAGTTCAGAACACCTGAACACCACAATGGATGGATATTACTAATTAGTTTATTTATTTTTTAATTCTTTTTTTATGGTCTTTTTGACTTGAATGTATAGATAGGACAGTGAAGATGGACAGGAAGTGAGTGTGGAGAGTGAGATGGGTAAGGGTTGGGGAATGACCCCGATCGGATTCGAACCTGGGTGCCCCTGGGCATGCAATTAGCTGTTACCAAAATGGATTGATCAATTCGTAATGTACACTCGCCTCCAAAAGACTTGTCGCCTATCCATCTGTTTGGAATAACAGCTAATAACCTGACTTTCAATTAATCACTTGGCTTCAGAAGTCACTCATATGAAAGCTACAACCCTCCCGAATGAAAATGTATGTACAAAAATAAATTTCATGCACCAACTAAAGATTGACCCTTTATTGAATATGCTGCTGGTGTGTGAGGGCTTTTATCATTGATTACATCATGAAGTTAAAAATGTATTGCTCTACGAATAGCAAATATGTCACCATCTCTCATTGAACTCCATTGATTTTCATTGTGTTGCTTTCCATGATCACAATGACCCTAAACATACACCTAAGGCCAAGGTTGATTTTCTGGAGAGGTGAGAGTGATTCAGTGATTAAGTATGACACCCAATCTGCGTATTTGAAGTGTTTTGAAGTGACTCATGTGACTTTTGAAGCTCATTTTCACATTATGTTCGATAGGCGACAAAACTTTTGTCTTGTGAAAATCTGCCCTGTCTGTGGTCATTAAAGGGTCAATCTTTCTTTGGTGTATGAAATTTATTTTTGTACATTCATTTTCATTTGAGAGGGTTGTAGCTTTCATATGAGTGACTTCTGAAGCCAAGTGATTAATTGAAAGTCAGGTTATTAGCTGTTATTCCAAACAGATGAGTAGGCGACAAATCTTTTGGAGGCGAGTGTATTACTAAAGGCCCTGTGCACTGTAGTAGTGTTGTAGTACTACCGTATGGTAATAACGTTTTTTCAGGGACTATTACAGAGTTCCACTGGTGGAACGGCATGTTTTAAAGGGCTTCTTGATTGACAGACTGATTGATCTGTTCTGTCAATTTAAGAGGAAAGTCAGTTTGAGGCAAAGTGTGAATATGCCTGCCAAATGTCTGCAATTTAACAAGGCCCAGAATGTCCAATAATAGCATGTGTTGGCCAAGCAGGAACAGTGGGGCAGAGGTTAGAATAATTGGCACAATGGATTATTATTGATTAACTGATTGATTGATTGATTGATTCACTCAGTCATGGAGTGATTCCTTATTTGATTTGATTTGGCCAGTTCCATTTTAAAACAGCCTGTTTGCTATAATACTGCCAAGTACTGTACGAACTGCAATGTCCTTTTAAAAGTGAAGTCAGGCCCTGGCCATGGCTCAATCGGTTTAGGCATGGACCCGTTTTGCCTGGGACCAGTGTTCCATTCCGGTCCGGGGTCATTTCCCAATCCTCCCCTGTCTCTGTGTTCCACTAGCTTCCTGTCGCAATCTCACACTGTCCCATCATCAGATAATTCAAATTCTTTGTATGACCAGTGCATGTAAAGAAATTGACAATAAAACCTACTTGACTTGACTTGAGATAAAGGCATAAAAGTCACTGATAAACATATAAAGTTAAGTCAGGATAACACAAACTGTGGAAATGTGCCTGGTGGCCCGAAAGCCTCCAATTTCAGAAGGCCCATAATGCGTTGTGACAGCCTGGGAGAACAAATTACTAGCACTAAACGGCATATTCTGGGAAGCCTCTTTAGGTGAGTTAAGTCAAGGAAATCTTTATAGACACAAGCTGAACGTGATTTGTTGAGTGACTGGACCACAGAGAGGGCTGATTGCAGCAGAGTTGAGGAGGCCTATCTGTGGTAAGCCAGAGCCTCAGACGACCTTCCAGCTGGCTGTGGCAAGACGCCTCGACATTTATCCTCTCATTGCGTGCTGGAGTCGAGGACATGACAAGTGTATAGTGGAGGGGGGAGAGGGGGGACTATCACATGCCAAAACTAGAGAATCATCCCCAGATCATTATACTTAAATAAGGAGAGATGCCGGAAATGATATGGGGTGGCAGATCCCGGATTTCAGTGTTTTTGTGTCGTCCTGTATTATTTTTCCAACAGGGGAGGGCATGAACGGCTTCTCTTATGCCAGCTTTTCAAATCTCTTAATCTCTTTTGGGCATTTAAGTAATCAGTTACTCATGTCATGTCACCTTGCCTACAAGAGTGCTTATTTATTTTTCCCACGTTAAATACCAGACATTCCTGTACTCAGGGGGAAACAAATTGAAATACAACACCAATGGCTCTATTTGTCAGCTGTTAGGAGAGACAAGCAGGACACGAATATTCACTACACACTTTCCTCGGCACAAATGTGACTATCAACAGTGTTTCAAATAGCGTGTCTTTGTCTGAGTGAACAAACTATCTCATCACGCTACCTGTTAAAGGCGTCGAGATGAGTATGACTCAGCACATTTACAGTACATACATGTCAGCCAGACTCTATGGCATGATGTGTATGTATGTGTGTACTCTATTTAAAGGGACACTCCACCCATTTGCATTAGGCTGTCCATTGCTAGACACCCAGTCATACTTCTGAATGGTCGTGCAACAGTCTCTCAATTCCCCCTGAGACAGGAGAAATCCGCATTCACCTCTTAACACTTCCTCCTACAATGATGTAAAAATCGTCATTTTGCATCATTGTAGGAGGAAGTGTAAGAGAGGTGGATTTCTGTTGAGACTACAAGCCTTTTTCCCACCCTTTCAACCTCGCCCATAGGGGGTTGGACCTAATGCGCTAACAGACCTATCACAGATCAGTGTGCCAGTGCTTTTGAAATCACTGGCATTGAGGCTCCAGTAAGTCACTGGCAGTGCTTCCTGGGTGTGGCCTGTGGAACTTGAGCATTGCAATGCATTATGGGGATTGTGGTCACAAATCCACAAGCACTAAAAATAAATGTTCTGCCTTTTCTCGGCCAAGAAGGCATCAAATTAGAAATGTATGCTACTATTCTACTACATATATGACCTGGGCAATTCTTTTGCCCCAAGGGCCACATTCGGTGAAGAATATTGACTGAAGGGCCAGATTTCGCTGGCAATTTGCCCCGTGTCAATAATAAGAAATAGTGTACGGAGACATAACTTGTCAGCTTTGACGTTATTCCTGCACATTATATGGAAGTGTTTTTAGATGTAGCCTATGTACGTGTTTAACTTTAAGTTCACAAGTCCCCTGTTTTAGGTAGTCATTTTAATGAATTTGGGTGTAAAAGTCGGTTTTGTAAAGGCTCTGTGTGGGCCTGAGTTTGCCCGCCTCTGTTCTACTATAAACCTGTTCAGCCGTGTCATGCCTGTTATTTTCTGTCAAGATTGCCATCAACCACCAGTAATATAACATTGTAATGCTCATTGACTGATTGGTGTTTGTTCCCTTTGACTACATTTCAGCTACTCTCTCTCTACTTCATATCTATTCTGCCATGCCGCATGGTGTGCTGGTGTCCGTAACTTTTGAAGGAGGAAACCAACGCACACCAGAGGTTTCGAGGTGCAGGTAGCGGGTGCAAGATCAATTTTGTAGAGGAAGATACCGCACACTCGTGTCCATCGTGCTGCAATTTATTAACAGTGTCCGTAACTTACCTTGAAGCTTGCCATAAGCCACCAGAGAGCCGCTGAAGGTGACGCCCCCGATGTAGGTGCCGAGGTAGGCCACGGTCTTCACCACGTTGGCAGCGGGGTGGGCGTCGAGGTGCGGGTACTCGATCATGTACTCGGCCACGCAGGTCAGCACGGCTGCCAGGCCCACCAGGCTGTGGAAGGCTGCCACCAGCTGAGGGAGGTCACTGATCTCGATTCTCTTGGCGATGGTCAATCCTAGCAGGCAGGCGGGATTCAAATAACACAAATAAGGGGGATTAAATATCAGATCTAACAAGTGTGTGGCATTATGTTGTGAATAACAAGCAGATTAGCTGTCATATCATTACGGATTACAGGGTCCATTGATATGAGATATCGTGAGACTCTTGCAGCGCGTATTTGTCAGGCGATGGAGATCATCTGTCATCTCTCGTGCGGCCTTAGAGATTTTGTCAACGTTTCAGCACCATCTCTGCAGTGACATGCGATGTCTGATTAGAGCATAATTCAATCAGCCGTGCAAATTTGATGAAACAGAAACGCCTGTTTCTCATAAGCCCAGAACATATCTGGGCATCAAGATCAAAACCCTGCTTGCAACGGGATTGGAGCCAACTACTTAGTGTGAAATTAAAATGCCTGCAAATCAAATTAGAAGATGAAACTTATTGGAAAAAAAGAAAAGCAACAGCAGACATAAACAAAAACACCCACAGAGCTTTTGCAAGTGCCTGCGGTTTTGGATATATTGTTACTCATCATGTGAAAATTGCAGCCACACACACACTATACTCTGACAGGATGATTTAAATGCTATGTAAGCTGTAAAGTAAATAGATTTCATACTATCCCTGTGAGAGCCATGAAATACTCTCGAAGCACGAGACATATGTGTTGACACGGAGGACCTCAAAGGATCTTTGCTGTAGCTACATCACTTTTGTTTATAGCATACTTTAACATATTTTTTACAAGTTGGATTCAACTCCGACTCTACAGTTGTTTTTTCTTCCTCTACAGACCAGACACCCCACTCATGTGTCCCTCTAGTGTCCATGGTGATCATGTACAGTCAATAGTTCTAGCACCTTCTAGAATGCCCTTAATAATGAACCATTGCCATGGTTACTTGGAACGGATTCAAAAGTTGGGAGGGAGGGGGGGAACACACAGGGCGTTGTTGTGGTATGTATGAGTGCAGACAGACACGGTGGTATGCGCTGAGACAATACCTATGGTGCCACCGGTGGCCATGGCAAGTGACATCTGTGACAGCAGCTCGGGGGCGGGCTTGAGGGCACCCAGGGTGGCAGCGATGCCCCCGGCAACACCCATCATGCCCAGGGCGTTACCCAGACGACTGGTGCCCTGGGCAGACAGGCCCGCCAGGGCTCCTACACAACACATGCCCGAGCCCAGGTACATCATCTGGCAACACACACACGCACGCACACACACACACACACGCACACACACACGCACACACACACACACACACGCACACACACACGCACACACACACACGCACGCACACACACATAAACACACAAACACACGCGTGCGTGCACACACACAGACACACACACAGATACAAAGACACACACAGACACAAAGACAGACACACACACACACACACACACACACAAAGACACACACACATACACACACACACACACACACACACACACACACACACACACACACACACACACACACACACACACACACACACACACACACACACACACACACACACACACACACACACACACACACACAGATTAGCTTGGGGTCATGCACATACCTACTGTATACACAGGCAACTGCAGACACGGTTTATATGGCTCAAATTACTGGGTATGAATAGTTTTATGATATGTTTTGTTGTGTTATGCTGACAACAGATTGCAATTAAGTACTTCAGAAACCCGCAACTTGACAGTTATAGGTGGTTTTGAAAAACGACATCGACAGTCTCTTCTTCTGTCAATATGATGTTGTTTTCTTGTTCTTTTGCTGTTTTATGGGCTTTTAAACAGGAACCTGATGAAAATCAACTTAAACTGAGTCAGGGCCATTCAAAATGTAACTCTGTAACTGTCAGTAAAATAGGCCTATGTGACTGTCAGTGTCTGCCACTTTTAATGTAATTGTTTTAATATTTATTTCCCTGCGTGATAATTACAATAACGAGTGAATGTTCAATTCTATTCACACACACACACACACACAGTCATGGGTGAGCGGTTAGGGCGTCAGACTTGCATCCCAGAGGTTGCCGGTTCGACTCCCGACCCGCCAGGTTGGTGGGGGGAGTAATCAACCAGTGCTCTCCCCCATCCTCCTCCATGACTGAGGTACCCTGAGCATGGTACCGTCCCACCGCACTGCTCCCCATGGGGCGCCACTGAGGGCTGCCCCCTTGCACGGGTGAGGCATAAATGCCATTTCGTTGTGTGCAGTGTGCAGTGTTCACTTGAGTGCTGTGTCACAATGACAATGGGAGTTGGAGTTTCCCAATGGGCTTTCACTTCACACACACACACACACACACACACACACACACACACACACACACACACACACACACACACACACACACACACACACACACACACACACACACACACACACACACACACACACACACACGTTTGCTTCCCAAAAGGCAAGGGCAAGAGTCTACTGTAAACAAAAAAAAAAAGAAAAAAGGATGCAGTCAGCCCTTGCCTGTTCTATGTGGTAGCCGCTAGCTACTGATGCACCGTATCCGCCCACGAAGACCGCAGTGGGGATGCCGTACAGGTAGTTATACTCGGGGGGATCCGTGGGCCTCTTGAACATGTCCAGCATCCTCTGGGTGATGAGGAAGCCACCTGTGGAGACATTCATACACAGCAGAATACAGTACAGTCAGAGAGAGTAGATAAGAGAGAGGTTCCGCTGGCCCATTGTTTACGGGTTCTGCTTTTGCAAGGGGAAGGGGTGGGGGGGGATCCCCCTTTAGGCAGACTTAAGGACTGTTCAATTCATTGTAGGAGCATTATGACACGCCCCTTTAGGCAGACCGGAACCTGGTCACATTAGGTGCCCATACAAACCCATTATGTTGGCATATCTCTATATACTTAAAGAATCTCTGGTACTGTAGATGCTTTAGAAAATTGGGCCATGTTACAATGTTAGGGCAGTCATGGATAAGTGGTTAGGGCGTCAGACTTGTAGCCCAAAGGTTGCCGGTTTGACTCCCGACCCGCCAGGTTGGAAGAGGGAGTAATTAACCAGTGCTCTAACCATTGAGGGCTGCCCCCTTGCACGGGTGAGGCATAAATGCAATTTCGTAGTGTGCAGTGAACACTTGTGTGCTGTCTGTGGAGTGCTGTGTCACAATGACAATAGGAGTTGGAGTTTCCCAGTTGGGCTTTCACTTTTCACTTCACTTAATCGCTTACAGACTAATTCTCTTTTAGGACTATTATTACTCTGTGTGTGTGTGTGTGTTTGTGTGTGTGTGTGTTTGTGTGTGTGTGTGTGTGTGTGTGTGTGTGTGTGTGTGTGTGTGTGTGTGTGTGTGTGTGTGTGTGTGTGTGTGTGTGTGTGTGTGTGTGTGTGTGTGTGTGTGTGTGTGTGTGTGTGTGTAGTGTGTGTGTACACTTTCTCACGTGAACCCTAGACATTTGGCACCGTTCGGCAGCCTCCAGAGCTGGTGTGTGAATGTGGTAATGTGTGTGTGTGTGAGTGTGTAGTATGTGTGTATGTGCATGTGTATTTCGAAAGCGCTTTGGGGGACAACTTCATAGTTGTGAAAGCCCACTTGGGAAACTCCAACTCCCATTGTCATTATGACGCAGCACTCCACAGCACAAAAGTGCACACTGCACACAACGAAATTGCATTTATGTCTCACCCGTGCAGGGGGGGCAGTCCCCAAGGGAGCAGTGCGGCTGGACGGTACCATGCCTGCCCAACCGCTTACCCATAACTGCACTATGATACTGCGTTATATAAATAGTGTATGTGAGTTACAGTCATTTGGGATCGGACCGTTGCAGGTTTAAATCCTGGACCAGTAGGAGGAATATGGGTGGTCTGCTGCATGTAAGCCAGCATTGCTCCAGGGACAGGAACCAACACCCTGTACCTAAATAAACTCAATTCTTTGGATTAAAGGGACTAAATGCTAAGTGTAATGTAATGCAGTCTAATCCTGCAGTGTGGCTGTAACATGCACAGTTTCTATAAAAGTTTAGTACAAACAGTTATTCTAATCCAGATATCATTACAAAATATGGAACAGTGATTCAATGTTTTGGGCATCTACTTTCAAAGTAGACTGTTATACAATTATAAACTATTCCCACCCGCACAGCCAAGCGGACCAGACAGCCAATGACTTTGACAGGGGATATTTTAAAAAAGATATACTTATGTACTGTATACATGTATATTGCCTTTCCATTTACCACACGAGAAATGTAATGGGGTAGCCCCTTAATGCGCGCCGTACCTCCAGTGGCGCGCTGTAATAGACATTGAAATGTAACTACCATAGCACTACAATACTATGACACAACACAGGCCCTTTAGCAATGCACCACGACTTGGTCATTACCATACTGGTAACAACAAATTTATAAAGCCGCGTCTTAAGTGGCTAATGTTATCATTTAAGTAAATTTTTCAGCTAGGAGCAGGCTTCACTCTTACTTACTGAGATTGTGAGGTTGCTTCCCAAATGCTCAACTCATTTTTTTATTTTATTTTTTAAAGTGGAGGCACCTTGCATTTAGTATTTTTTTATTGCACATTTGCGTATCGGCATGTGCCTTCTTCAGTGTGAAACACTGTCTATGCAATAAAAAAAACACTATATGCAAGATGCTGCCTCTTTTTTAAAATAAAAAGAAAATCAAACATATGTATGGTTGTGGGCGGCTCAGACCTGCGATGTTGATTGAGGAGACGAATGCAGCTGCCAGGGCAAGACTCTCGGGGAGGCTCGATGGGGTGAGACCTCCACCCATGAGGGCCAGGCCACCCACAGCAGTCAGACCTGTACGGAGCAGAGGCAGAGCAAGGGCAGGGTGAGTTCACATCGTAGCCCTTTTCCCGGCAATCCTATTGACTGAATAAGCTTAAAGGGGTATGCCACCATTTTGGGGCTTAAGACAGTTAAAATAGTTGGCCAGGGTTTATAAAGGTGGTAAAGTGTCTTATTTTCCATGTAAGCCGTTGTCTTGCTTTAAGACAAGTTAAAAGAGGGAACATGTCGCTAAGCTAGTGAAAGTCAATGGATCCGTGTAGCATGCTACAAGCTACAGTGATCCATTGACTTTCTCTAGCTTTGCGACATACTCTCTCTTTTAAGTTGTCTTAAAGCAAGACAACATAATAGTAAATATTAGTTCATTATTTGGTTAATATTCATGAAAAGATCAAATTTGGCAGTTGAACAGCACAGTTTAACTTAGCAGCATAGCTGCGATACCTATTCTGGCCGCCATCCTACACACTGCACCTTAACCCCTTAGCACAGAGCGTATGTTAGAACCCCACTTTCACCACAATTGTAATGCCTATGTCTTAATAGCCTGTTACTTAAGGCACTCTGTCATGTCATAGCAATGATGTTATGATGTAGTTAAGTATTTTCAGGAAGTAGTAAATAGGCCTGCCAGCAACCCCATCTGCAGTAAGAGGTTAATCTAGGTGTGCGACAGCAGGTGTTCAGTAGGCTGTGATCATGTGTCTACTACAGTGTTTCCCAACTAGGGGTACGTGTACCACTAGGGGTATGCGAGCATGCTGCAGGGGGTACTTGGGAATATGTAATCTTAACAAATACTTGGAGCAAACTCACACCGGAATAGAAAAAGCAATGTAAAATATGAGTTATGGGGTACTCATGGTACAATGAAAAGGCTTGGGGGGGGGGGGGGTACATGAGACACAAAAGGTTGGGAATCACTGTTCTACTACAGCACAGGTGTCTACATCTCACCTGAGATGGCGTTGGTGACGGACATGAGGGGCGAGTGCAGAGCCGGCGTCACGCCCCACACGGTGTGGTATCCCACAATTCCTGCCAGGCCAAAGGTGGTGACCATCTGTGTGAAGGCAGCGTTGGGGGCGATTAGACCCAGACCAAGGACAGTGGAAAACCCTGCAAGACCATGTCAGAAACAAACGCACTGTATGAGAAATATGTGTGTGCTTGCACATTTCAGAGTTTAAAAATCAGGAACTTTTTTATGACTTTACTGACTGTTCAGAAGACAAACACTTTATATACAGTACAATTCATTTGCAGTGTATCTACATGTGACAGCATATACGGTACCTAGTGTCAGGGTCGGGCAAAGTCATCAAAAAGGGCCCAAAATCCAGTACTAACAATGTATTGAGGACCCAATTCTGGGGCCCCTGTCTCCCTGGGCCCGGGACAAGTGACCCCTTTGTCCCCCTCTGTTGGCTTCCCTGCCTACAGTAATGGTGATGTATTTATACTGTACAGACGTGGCCTAGTGGTTAGAGAGTTGGTCTTTCAATCTAGGGGTTGCCGGTTTGAATCCCCCCCTGACCTCTCCCAACCATGGCTGAAGTGCCCTTGAGCAAGGCACCTAACCCCACATTGCTCCAGGGACTGTAACCAATACCCTGAAAAATAATAGTTGTAAGTCGCTTTCAATAAATGAAAGCGTCAGCTAAGTACAATCTAATGTAATGTAATGTAATGTAATACTGTGCCTGTCCCTAATCCTATGGTACCATGTAAGTACCGTACTTGTCTCTGACCAAAACTGGGGTGAGTTTCTCAAAAGAGAAGTTGTTAGCCTGTTAGCAACTTCGGTAGTTGCCAATGGGAAAATGCATTGAAAACAACAAAGTAGCTAATGTAGTAAGCAACTTTGGTTTTGAGAAATTCACCCCTGATGCACAGTAACAGGGACAACCAAAATAAAATATTTCCATCATGAGAAGGGTTGCCAACCGTCCCCCTTGAAATACAGAATCATCCTGTATTTAGAGTTAAAAGTATGGGTCCGTATTGAGCTGAAGCAGGACACAATTTGGTTAAAATGCTGGGAATTGCATCTAAGAGATACCACATTTTCTGAGAGATTACTCCCACACCCTAATCATGAGACACACTGAAACGAAAAGATATAGCCAGCCTATTTTCAGAGGCAGATTCGTGATATGAATGGACTTGAATGTTCTCTTGTGTAGGATACATGGGTTCTAAATTTTGTTTAGAACCTGACTGCGCAAACCTAGCTGCACACAACTCAACCTCTGATTGTTGGAAACCGCTGTCGGTCAAAAAATTAGCTCACGTGGTTGGCTTCCAGTGTCTTGCCCCTCCTCATAACATCGTGTTGATAAACACTGAGAACCCATGTATGGGGGCGCTGTGGCGCTACGCACTAAGCCCCCCACATTTGGGCTTGCATGCCCATGGGGACCCCGGTGCTGGGGACACTAACCTGCAGTGTAGACCCCTGCGTTGGTCATGGTTTTGTTGAAAGGGGACACTTGCGCCTTCTTTTCGGCCTCGATCTCAGCCACTGACTTCTGCTTCACTGGGGCTGGAGGCTGCGTCTTGGGTAATGGCGATGGGAAAATGTTCTTGCCTTGCTGCAGTTGCAGAGAGAAAGGCAGAAATGTCAGCACCCAATGGACATGGTTTCTCTTTCCTTCTCTCTCTCACTCTCTCTCACTGTCTCTCTTTCTCTCTGTCCATCTCTCTCTCCTTCTTCCTTCTCTCTTTTGCCCACACTCTCTCCATGCACACATGAAACAGATGAAATAAATCAAGCGAGTTGTGTTACCCAAGTGTTTATTGTGCCTTTATTGTTCTCTTGCGTGAATCAACAGTGCTCTGAACATGATAGTTTATTATGTGTAAATAATGGCAGGCACGGAGGACGAGAAAGCAACTCTGACTCGCTAGCGCTCAGATGCAACAGCCAAGTCAACAAAACAAAGCAAAACAAAAAAAGACTTATTTGGAATGTGCTAAGAAATAGCCCCGAACAGCGAGATGAATCCCTATGAAAAATACATGAATTTCTTTTTCTTTTTTTTTTTTACACAAGGTAAGCTGATACATCTCCTGGAGGCAAACTGTTCCCCCCACTCTGTCTTTCAACTATGCAATAAACAAAGTATTTGAGCCGGAATTCTTGGAAAATGATCGCAGATACAGTAAAAAAAAAAAAAAAGTCAGCGCGCCAATCCTATTTCTCACGTGAGATGTCAGTCTTGCTGAAAACCGTGCAAGGGTAAGCCAAGTTGGCTGTTTGGACCTGCAGAAATTGGGTTCTGTTCTCAGTCCAATGTTTTTGTCTCCCTGACATGCCTGTCAAACACGATATCAACCCTTAGTCTCCTCACTGTTTTGCCATTGGAGCTGACAGACGACTAATAAATCCTCCATTGTCAAACAGGCTCTAATAGGCCTCAGGTATGGCACTCTAAGCTGGGTAAATGAGCACCTATGGCTTACCGTACCTGCATCACCATAGTGCCACGGATAACGTGGTCTAGCGTCCCGTGGTCAAACTCCTCCCTGGGTTCAAAGTGGAAGTACTCCTTGTCGGGGCTGATGGCTTTCAGCAGCTTGAGGATGTTGTTGGAGTAGAGGGCGCTGGCTTGCGAGGACATTCTGCTGGGGAGATCAGTGAAGCCGATGTGAGTCACCCCCTGTAGGAGGGGAAAAGAATAACCATCAGAGGTAGCGCCAGAGCTCAAATCACAGTGGGGGAAAAGAAATGGGGTCATTAAAGTTCTCACGTTTAGGTGTTATTTTGTAGCCGTTTACTTTTAAGTTATTCCCGTACCACCAATCACTGCTATTTTCACAGCCATGTGTACAAATCATTCTGATTGATCTTGTTTCCAAATAAAAGTCGGACCTCATTGAATGTTAACATTTTGAATGCTCTCTCAGTGTGAAAACATCCCTTTTTTCATCTCCTGTTTAATGAAAGTTGTTATATTCGCAATATTGCTTTATGCCATGTGGCAAGCCTTTCCCCTGTTCATGGGGTTTTCATGCACCTCATCCCCAACATTCCTTGCACTATTGTTTATTTTATTCCACATTGCAAATATGCTACATACATGTGCATCACTGATTCTTGAGAAAGTGGCTAAAACAGGTTGTAATCTCGAAAGAAAAAAACGAAGTGAATTACAAAATAATATGGTATATCCTCGTAGACAAAAGTCTTAGCTTTTCAGAAATGCACAAGGCCAATCTCACCATTTTGAGTTTTTTTCAGAAATCAGGTTTTTCTCCGATCATACATTGTTTTTTGTCAACACCGTCAGACACAATTTAAAAGCAATAAAAAGTGTATTGATTTGGTTGCATATGTATCTGGAGTTTTTAAGTGATTGTGTGTGTTTTTTGGTTCACACATACGCCTTTAAATGTGGAAAATTCACTTTCATTCTATTTTAATATGGCTTCATGTGTTCTAATTTAAAAATATGTGCTGTCAGACAATGCTTACTTAATGCCTAAATAGATCAAACATTTTTTTGTAATTTCACAAATATTCGTGTAGGCTTAAATTTGCAATTACTTTGGTAATTCAACAACTCCAAAGGAAAATTTTGTAAGGACATTCATTTAAAATGTCCAAAACTCCTTCTTACGGTGGTGACTTAAGAACTGACGGTGGTGACAGTAATCTGAAGGTGATGAAAGTGACCTAATTATTACCTACATTTAGCAAAATAAATAGCCCTCTCAAGTCAATGACATCTAGCATAAACACTTTATTTTTGTGTGTGCACAGTATGTTTGTGCATGAGTTTTTTCTTCATTTGTTAGATACTCTAGGAAGTAGGCCTAGATTATTGAAAATGTGGCATAAACAGGTTTTAAGTTGTTCAAATCCAAAATATAGAGGTGTATTATCATAGATGAAGGTCTTGGCTGTGCAGTGAATGTATTGGCCAAGCTCCCCATGTTTTACATTTTTCATAAAATGGGCTCTTTCTTGGTTTTGTCACCAGCGTCAGACAGAATTAGAAGTAAAAAAATATGTTTACTGTATTTAAGTGAATTACTTTTACAATTCAACATAATTGTAGATACTTATTGGAAGCATATTCTTAAAACTTGTCAAAAACATGTAAAACACATGCTTTTTTGTGAACTACATCAGATGTCACCACCGTCAGGTTTTGTGACAAAAAACCCTCCAAATGCACTTCAGTGGAGGCTGGAGTATAAGTTTGGGTCACAATTATTACTAACATGTCTGGTAATGTTTCATTAACCAGCACAATTTAGTAAAATATGGAACAAGATGATGAGCGGAACAAAATCTGACGGTGGTGACATCTGACGGTGTGAGACAAAAAAACACTCTTTTACATATTGTGCATTTTTTGCTCAAATTAGCCACTTCGTTTTCGCTCTGTTTCTTAGGGGCTTCATGCCACTTCTGAAAATGTATATATAATTAACATTAATGTAACATAATACTATTAAACCCCCCGACGGTGTTGACAGTTTATGGTTGGGACAGTACCAGTGTCCAAACAAATTAACAAATTGAGGCAAAATTAGTAAACTTACAGGAGCTTCAGTGATGGTGAAGTATTCAGTAGAGCTAAAGGTTTGAAACGGGGTCCTAAGTAATGACAATGACCTTGTGCATACCTGATTTTATTGTCTTTTTTTTAAAAAAATCTGACGGTGGTGACTAATATGCTGGACACACTTTGAGCAATCAGAAAATAGTAAATATTGCTTTACACGCACTATGTGCATATCTGCAGAACCACTTCAATATGGACTTTCACATCAGGGTGATATTATTCAATAATATCAGTGATTTTTACATTTTAAGTCAATTGAAATGATGATGTCTGTCCTTGGGACAGCTGTTTTTACAGGGTGTGGACAGGTTTATAGCCATGAAAAGTAATAAAATTACACTTAAATATTTCAAACGACTGTACATTTGTGTAACAGACCCCTGGGTCTTTACCTGGATTCATTTTGTTCATGAAAATGTAGTTTATTTTCAACAGAATTGGCAGTTTATTGCAGAGACATGTTTTAGCCGCTTTCTCAAGAATCAGTGTCATACAAGGCTGCTGAATCTCAATGATCATATCTAGATATAATAGAAATGACAAAGACTATTCTATTGTATTAGCCTACTTTCCATTTTATTCAGCTCTATTCTCTACTTATTTCTTTTAAAAATAAATATTTTTGTGCTTTTTGGCTTTATTATGCGATGGGACAGTGAAGACATCGACAGGAAGTGAGTCGACAAAATGACCTCGGGCCGAAATCGAACCGGGGTCGCCGGTGCAGCCGTCGAGTGCCCAACCAACTGAGCCACGGCTGGGCCTATTCTACAGTACGTACTGTACTTCAATGGCGCTCCTCACCTTGTGCACGGTGAGTTCTCCTGGAGTGGTGGTCTCACCTTGTGCACGGTGAGTTCTCCTGGAGTGGTGGTCTCACCTTGTGCACGGTGAGTTCTCCTGGAGTGGTGGTCTCACCTTGTGCACGGTGAGTTCTCCTGGAGTGGTGGTCTCACCTTGTGCACGGTGAGTTCTCCTGGAGTGGTGGTCTCGATGTTGCCTCCGGCCTCTGCAGCCAGGTCCACCACCACAGAGCCGTCCTTCATGCTCTCCACCATCTCCTTCTTGATCAGGATGGGGGCCTTCTTACCTGCACACAGACACACAGGGCTCTAGATCACTGGTTCCCAACCTATGGGTCGGGACCCAACCTATGGGTCACCAGAGATCCACAGTGGGTTGCATTTTATTACCATAAATAGCCCATGTTGAGTAAAAGACGAAACATTAAACTTTGCATAGAAGCAACAAAATGTAAGTGATACATTAAACATGTATTCTATATTTGACTGAAGACAAATAGAGGAATAAAATAATAACAAATTAGTTTTCGCAGGAAGGAAGCGGAGTATCATGTGACTCCCTGTCGTGCGGGCGCTGGTACAATTGGGTCACCAAAGCTTACAATGGTAAAAATATGGGTACCTGAAGAAAAAAGGTTGGGAACCACTGCTCTAAATGAACACCGGCCAACCGGCCAAATGGCTCAAGCACTTTGGCGTAGCCCCTTAATGCACACCGTACCTCCTGTGGCACGCTGTAATAGGCATTGAAGGTTAACTACTATAGTACTACACTACTATGACAGAGCACAGGGCCTTTAGAAATACATTACGACTTGGTCATTGTCATTCTGGTAACAGCTCATTTATAATGCCATGTCTTAAGGGGTTAATCTCAACTGACTTGCTGATATTGTAGTGTATACATGCTGTTATTACTGACAAGCAGGGCTCTGAATTAACACCAGCCGACCGGGCGGCCAAATGCTGGTGAAATTTCAGTTTGGCTGGTAGAAAAAAATTACTTAGTAGCCACTTTGACCCATTAGTGAGAGTGTGTTTTGCTAGTAAGATTAACATCTACTAGCCATTTTGGCTGGTGATGAAACATGTTAATTGAGAAAGAAGAGCGTGAAGCCCCTTAATGCACGCCGTACCTCCAGTATCGCGCTGTAATATTCATTGAAGCTAACTACCGTAGTACTACAATACAGAGGGCCTGTAGTAATGCACTACAACTTGCCATTCTGTAGGGTGACCAGACGTCCGGTTTTGCCCGGACATGTCCTACTTTTGAGACCTAAAAAAATGTACGGGGGGAATTTCAGAAATGTCCGGGATTTTGTTGGACTGTCTGAAATATAGACCTAATTCATCTGTACTGTAATTTTCACTCCGTTCCATTTTACTCCACTCCAGGTTTCTCTCTACCGTTCACAAATTAGTCACGCCCTTCTCATCAAATCTAGCCACTTCGCACCATGTGTCCGAAAGAAGTAGCCTAGGGGACTAGCCAGCGTTTACAAGTGAAAGCGCATCTGTCCGCCGGTTCGACGGACTGCAATGCCGATAGAAACGCAAATGCACGTTCGCGGTTGAGTTGAAAAAAAAAATCCCGCGTGTGAAGCCAGGTATGTAATCTAACACAGGAGAATGCCTAGTAACACCACCAAATCCATCATTTAGGGAGGTAGGCTACAAGTTTTGTTACACAAGACTTAGCCTAAAAATTATTTCATGATCTGACATTTCCAAGTTATTTGCAAAAGCAATTTCTCGGAGCTAGAAGGACTCATTCCTGAGTTAAGAAATTAAGCTTCTTCTTCATCAGCTTCTTCTTCTGTCTATTGCCTTTGCAGTTATTGATAACGCTGTATGGGTTATCTTATGATAGGTAAAACTCCAGTTCCTCTCTTAATGGCTGCAGTGCCCATTGCTAATCTCTGAGCACCATGCCACTACAAATAGCCTATCTAAATAGGCCTAATAGATGACAGTGGAGGGGAAAATTGTGAGGTGTCTTATAAACATAGCCTAATGCCTAAGCCTAAACCCATATGTAACCTAATAGAACTTCAAATCAGTTGAAAACCACAAATGTTGTGTTTTTTATAATTAGTTTCCAATGTTATATAGCCTAATGCTGTTCATCTTTGTGGGGAATGGCTGAGATGGGCCTACATGATGGTGAATCTATGTTTAAAAACCTAATGCAGAAATTAGAATAGGCCTATGAAATTGAGCTGCACTGTTATGCTGTTAAGCTACAATATAGGTGTTAGGCCTACTATGTAGGATTGTAACAAAGGCACACACAAATTATGTGATAGGCCTATAGGCGTAACTGAAGAGATTTTAATTGTCATTTATGGTAGACAAATGAATGTGCATGCCAAAAAGTTCGAGTGGTTTTAAACATATGACCATTTTGGATGCGTTGATACTTTATGGGCCTACTATCATACCTCATACCCATATATACTTTCATACACAGATACACTGATGACATACACCGATGACACAGATGATACACCGATGACCATACCCCCCCCCCCCCCCCCCAAAAAAAGTGTCCTCCTTTTTACAAATCCAAATCTGGTCACCCTACCATTCTGTTAACAGCAAACGTATAACTCTGTGTGTTAACGGGTTAAAAAGCTGCACACGGCTCTAACGGTAGGGCACTGGGCTGATATCCCTCCCCATATCTCTCCTCCCAATGGTTTCCTGTCACACTTTCACTGTCCTATTGTAAAAAAAGTGATGAAAGACCAAAAAAAATATCTTTAAAAAAAAAAAGTTGCTCACATTGCCAACTGTAGCTGAAACTTTCTTCGAAAATGCATTAAACCCACTATGTCTTAGTTGATTTGTACTGTTGTTAAAACTGTCATGGATTCATATTTGTGTTGTAATTTCATTAGCATCGGCCCAAGTCTCCAATAGTATCGGTCATGCTAATTGGGTGACTATGAGTTAGGTGCTGCTGAAATCACTTGCTATATTATTATTACATTCTAAGTACATCAATGAATTTATCTAACAGAGAGGTGTGTGCGAATTGAATTCTTGCCTGGAATGAGAGCCGTGCTGATAAGGATGTCGACCTCTTTGCACTGCTTGGCAAACAGGGCCATCTCGGCCGCGATGAACTCGGGCGACATCTCCTTAGCGTAGCCGCCGACTCCCTCTCCGGACTCCTTCATGTCCACCTCCAGGGCCTCTGCTCCAAACGACCTGAACTGCTCCAGGGCAGCAGGCCTGATCAGGGCAGGGGGATAGAATGACAAACAGCCGTGGCCTAGTGGTTAGAGAGTTGGTCTTTCAATCTAGGGGTTGCTGGTTCGAATCCCCCCCCTGACCTCTCCCTACACCTCCATCCATGGCTGAAGTGCCCTTGAGCAAGGCGCATAACCCCACATTGCTCCAGGGACTGTAACCAATACCCTGAAAAATAATAGCTGTAAGTGGCTTTGAACAACAATGAAAGCGTCAGCTAAGTGTAATGTAATGTAACAAAAAGATAAATGTCCGCACACTGCTCCCATTGCTTTTTTTATTTCAAGTGAATGCTGATGAACAGCGATTAGCTCGAAAGCTTGAATTTTTTTTTTTTTTAAAGCAACGGGAGCAGTGTTCGAACATTTGTCTTTTTGTTCAGTTTTGACTTTTTTATCCCGCACCTTCGTCTTGGATGTGCACACCACAACTTTACTTGACATGTGACTAGCCACCAGAAAATAGGCCGCAAGCAGTACGTAGATAGTGCAGATTATAAGATTTGCAATGATGTCTTACACATGGTAATCAGGTGATATTGGAATACTTTGTAGCCTTTTGAATGTGTTCACTTCTACAGTAAACATCAGATAATTTTTGAAGACAACATCTACGCTTAGGGCAGTCATGGGTGAGCGGTTAGGGCGTCAGACTTGCATCCCAGAGGTTGCCGGTTCGACCCCCGACCCGACAGGTTGGTGGGGGGAGTAATCAACCAGTGCTCTCCCCCATCCTCCTCCATGACTGAGGTACCCTGAGCATGGTACCGTCCCACCGCACTGCTCCCCATGGGGCGCCACTGAGGGCTGCCCCCTTGCACGGGTGAGGCATAAATGCAATTTTGTTGTGTGCAGTGTTCACTTGTGTGCTGTGGAGTGCTGTGTCACAATGACAATGGGAGTTGGAGTTTCCCAATGGGATTTCACGCTTTCTTTCACTTATATACATATAGTGTATATATGAAGAGTTTCGTTGCAGAACGGTGTATCCGCCAATTTTAACTTTTGCATTTTATTATTGGAATTGACAGGTCAGAAGTATTATCATCTATGTGTGCATTTTTGCCATTCAACTATTTTGAGAACATACTTTTTAAACCTATATAAAATGCATTTTGCAATGCAATGCAATGGAATGCCCAAAACAAAAATGTCAATTTCTCAAAATTCTACAAAATGGAGACATTGTACACTGTTTTGCAATGAAACCGATTGGAACGGAAATTAAATGAGATTTTTTTTTGGTCTTGTGAATACAAGCTTCAGAGAAAGTGTTACCAGTGTATTATATTTCTGTGTCTGTCTATAGTGGGTAGCTACACTATGTTTTTCACCTTGTGTCAAATCCTCTGACGATGGCTCCCATTGATTTGGCTGCTCCAGCTGCAGCTAAGCCTGCCACGCCTCCACCGATAACCAGCACCTGTAGGGCCACACACAGGAGCTTATCAGCTGTGGCATCTATTGCTTTCCGCAATGAGTTTAATGCTGAATAATAGCATAACAATTGGGTAACACTTTACTTGACGCCGGCGTCATACTGTACGTATGACATAACAGTGTCATAACATTGTCATAATGCAGTCATGAATGTGTCATACACATTATAGCAATGTCATAAACATTGTCTTTAAGTGAAATTCGGTTAAGACAACGACAGGCCGAACAATGTCAACTTTTCATGGCCATAAAACGTTTATGACATTGGCATTATGTTTATGACTCGTTCATGACACTATTATGACACTGTTATGACACTGTTATGTCATACGTATGACGCCGGCGTCAAGTAAAGTGTTATCAACAATTGCACATGGTTGGAATAGCGAGTGCAGAAACGCTAGTGTTTTTTTCTCAAGATACTCTAGTACTCCAGCAAGCACAGTACTTAAATACAGATTTTAAAGCTGAATGTTTATAAGACTGTTTCCAATTACAGCAGATTGTTTTAGTACTCAATGTAAATAATTATGTTCATGCTTCTGTTTTAAGCTCTACGCACACTGCAATGTGTAAAAGCAGCACACAGTCTAAGGGTGATGCTACACTGGGCAACCTTTTTGAACAATGTTTGGTAACACTTTACAATAAGGTTACGTGAGTAAGGACGGAATAATGTCTGAAGTAATGACTGATTAATAGTGAATAAACATGTGATTCATGCATGCAGAAATGTCTAGTCCATTAGTAGTCGACACATAATGATGAATGACTCACTATGAAGTAAATGTGGTACATCAGGGGTTAATTAAGGGTGTGAGATCCAAATGTAAATAAATAATGTGTTAACATTGCGGAAAAAGATCATACCATATCTCTCCGATCATATATGAATCAGACCTTAGTTAACGGTGCAGTAATAATGGAAACATATGGTCAGTAATTCTGACTGCACCGTTAACTAAGGTCTGATTCATATATGATCGGAAAGATATGGTATGATCTTTTTCCGCAATGTTAACACATGATTTATTAACATTTGGATCTCAAACCCTTAATTAACCCCTGATATATCACATTTACTTCATAGTGAATCATCATTATTCCAATCATGAGTCATTCATCATTATGTATTGATTACTAATGGAGTAGACATTACTGCATACATGAATCACATGTTTATTCACTATTAATCAGTCATTACTTCAGATATTATTCCATCATTACTCACGTAACCTTATTGTAAAGTGTTACCCAATGTTTCTGGGCAATAATACTGTAACCTGTAATACTGTAACCTGTTCTCGATACTGTTAATCACACAACATTTTTATTAGGAGGACTAGGATTAACTGCAGACATTTTTTTTTGTAACCATGCCATCGGAAAATGAACAGCCAATCATGATATTGCCTGGCAACATTTGCCTCTTTTCCACTGCCGGTTTTCTGGTAGGCCTACAGCTCAACACAGCAACTCGGCTTCCACTATTTACGATTGAGCTCTGTCATGCCTATTCGAAAAGCAAAAAGTGGCAGCCTAGTCACGCTTTGTTGAGCTGTACGTCTACCAGAAAATTGGCAGTGGAAAAGAGGCAACTGTCTCAAAAAGTTGCCCTATGTATCACTGCCTTTAGTTCCAGGCTTGTGTGTAACATGAGCAGTTGTCTATGACAGCGTAATGTATGCATGTGGCCAGTGGTGACTGTACCTTAGCTGGAGGTACTTTCCCAGCTGCCGTGATCTGGCCTGTGAAGAATCTCCCAAAGCTATTGGCAGCAAGAACCACAGCCTTGTACCTATGAGGGAGAGAGAGAGAGAGAGAGAGAGAGAGAGAGAGAGAGAGAGAGAGAGAGAGAGAGAGAGAGAGAGAGAGAGAGAGAGAGAGCAATACACCACATGGGAGGTGTTATACAAGAAAAACCCCAACATGAATGATACGCTTTAAGCTCCTTCGTCGTTCTCAAATTTATAGCGAGCGTCAAAACACTGGGAGATGAGAAGGTCCTTTAATGCAAAGCATGTTATCTGCTCGTTGTCGCTCCAATGAATAAAGTCTGTCTCAAGTTGTGCACTTCTTTTTTCTACTTTTCCTCTGTGCAGGGTACTGACAGAGCATTAACCCTGAAGCCATAGAGGAGAGTGGAGCAGTAACGGCATAATACTTTGGACTTGGGTCTTGGATCAGGTTGCTACACATTACACACATAGGTCTAGTACATGTGTCCTGTGTTCACATTGTTATAATGATACTTAAGAGCATTTTCTGCAGAACATTTGTTAGTCAAGGTAAATGTGTGTGTGTGTGTGTGTGTGTGTGTGTTTTTGTTTTTTTTTGGGGGGGGGGTAACTGATATGGGAGACTTTCATAAGAAATATAATATCAAACCCCTAAGTATAAACACCTTATGCAGTGTTTTGTAAAGCAAGGGGATATGTCGCAAACCCCCCAACATGTAAAAAACATGATACTGTATGTCAACCCCCCCATGAAATACCCTAAAATTTTCTGATTAACTGATATGGCAGTGATGTGTGCAAGTAATCAATAAAGGTGAGCGTAATAAGTGATTCTCTGTACAGTACTAGTGAGCTTCAACATAGTTATCATTTAAGGTGGCATGATCTGAATTGCATACTGGCAACAACAAAAAAAGCACAGTATACGGCACACACCCTGCAGTGTTGGCCATGGAATGATGGGTCTCGTATTTTATTTAGTTTATTTCGTTCTCTCATTAACACCCCTTGTGGATATTGTTCCCCAAATCTGTGGGTGGGATGCTCAACTACAAACATAGTGAATGATGGAGAGCTGTGACGGAGTGCAGGGCATTGGCGTTTTTTTCTGATGTTTCTATGTACCCTCATGTTCGTGTTGTGAAACCCTTACTTAAAAAGAACAACCTGGATGCACTGGTACTAAACTATATGCCCATATCCAATCTACCATTCATGGGTAAAATCATAGAGAAATTTGTTTTTAACCAATTAACTGCCTTTCTAATGTCTAATAGCTACCTTGATAAGTTTCAATCAGGTTTCCGTGCCTACCACAGCACTAAAACAGCTCTTATTAAAGTTATGAATGACATAAGATTGAATTCTGATGCTGGCAAATCATCCGTCTTGGTGCTACTCGACTTAAGTGCCGCTTTCGATACAGTTGATCATGCCATACTACTACATAGACTGGAACACTGGGTTGGCTTTACAGGCATAGTGATCAACTGGTTAAAATCGTACTTACAACAAAGAAGGTTTTTTGTCGCCATTGGAAGACATACCTCATCACCGATGTCTCTGAAATGTGGGGTCCCCCAGGGCTCCATTCTGGGACCACTACTGTTCAATTTTTAATATGCTGCCACTGGGACACATTATCGAGAATAACTCCATAAATTACCATAGCTATGCGGATGATACCCAACTCTACTTATCTATGTCCCCCAATGACTACACCCCCCTTGAATCACTCTATCATTGCATGGACCAAATTAACAAATGGATGTCTCACAATTTCCTCCAGCTAAACACAGATAAAACTGAAGTAATTATATTTGGGAAAAGAGAGGAGAGACAAAAGATTGCTACTATCCTTGAAACGAAGGGACTGAAAGCAAGGGATACAGTTAAAAATCTTGGGGTCCTCATTGACAGTGACCTAAACTTCAACAGTCACATGAAAGCTATTACTAAGTCTGCATTTTATCACATAAACTAAACATGATCTGGAGAAGCTAATACATGCCTTCATTTCTAGTAAGGTTGATTACTGTAACAGTCTTTTTACAGGCCTCCCCAAAAAGACCATCAAACAGCTTCAACTTGTACAAAATGCAGCAGCAAGGGTTCTTACAAAAACAAGGAAGTTCGACCACATTACTCCAATTTTAAGATCGCTGCATTGGCTCCCAGTAAGCTACAGAATTGATTTTAAGGCAATGCTACTTGTGTTTAAATCATTAAATGGAATGGGACCCACATATCTAGGATCCACCTACTGGATATGTTTCAGCTGTATGCACCAATCAGGTAACTAAGGTCAACGGAGAAGAATTTGCTGGTGATTCCAAAAGTCAAAACAAAGTGTGGAGAGGCAGCCTTTAGCTTCTATGCTTCAAAGACAAAGCTGTTCACTGCTCAGATGCTTTCCCCTAGCTTAAATTCTTACTTTTTATTTTTATGTTTATTTTATTTTTTATTTTATTATTATTATTATCATTTTACCTTATAAAATGTTCTTTGACTCTAATTTATTTCCTTCTTCCTTCCATGTTTCCTTTCTTTTTGCATTTGTTAATTTTGTGAAGCACACTGAGTTGCACCTGTGCATGAAATGCGCTATACAAATAAACTTGCCTTGCCTTGCCTTGCCTTGCCTTCCCTTATCTGTATCTGTACGTTATCTGTAAGTCGCTTTGGATGAAAGCGTCAGGTAAGTGTAATGTAATGTAATGTAATGTATTGCAATGTAATGTAATGTAATGCACTGTGTGTGCGTACGCACCCTGCAATGTTGTCCATGGAGCTGAGCGCGTCATATCCCTGGTCAATGGTGACGCTGGGTTATCTGTAAGCGTCTGCTAATGTAATGTAATGTAATGTACTGCACTGTGTGTGTGTACGCACTTACCCTGCGATGTTGCCCATGGAGCTGAGAGCGTCGTATCCCTGATCAATGGTGACACTGAGTTATCTGTAAGTCACTTTGATTAAAGTGTAATGTAATGTAATGTAATGCACTGTGTGTACACGTTGTCCCTGCGGCGTTGTCCATGGAGCTGAGCGCGTCATAGCCCTGTTCAATGGTGACGTTGGATTATCTGTAAGTCACTTTGGATAAAAGCTTCAGCTAAATGTAATGTAATGTAATGTAATGTAATGTAATGTAATGTAATGCAATGTAATGTAATGTAATGCAATGTAATGTAATGCACTGTGTGTGTGTACGCACTTACCCTGCGGCGTTGTCCATGGAGCTGAGCGCGTCATATCCCTGGGCGATGGTGACGCTGGGTTATCTGTAAGCGTCCGCTAAGTGTAATGTAATGTGTAATGTAATGTAATGTAATGCAATGTAATGCACTGTGTGTGCGTACGCACTTAACCTGCGGCGTTGTCCATGGAGCTGAGCGCATCGTATCCCTGGGCGATGGTGACGCTGGGTTATCTGTAAGCGTCCGCTAAGTGTAATGTAATGTAATGTGTAATGTAATGTAATGCAATGTGATGCGCTGTGTGTGTGTACGCACTTACCCTGCGATGTTGGCCATGGAGCTGAGCGCGTCGTATCCCTGGGCGATGGTGACGCGCGGCACCTGGTCCATGGCCAGCACGGTGCAGCTCTGCTTGGACAGCTTCTCCATCAGCTCGGGGTTCTGCGCCGGGTAGATGAAGCTCACCAGCGTCGACTTGGCCTTCAGCAGCTCCGCCTCGTGCCGACCCAGCGCCTCGTTGAAGACCGGCGCTCGCACCTGGGGAGGGGGTGGGGGGTGGAGATGAAGAGAGGAGGGGGGAGAGAGGAGGGGAGAGAGGAGGGGAGAGAGGAGGGGAGAGAGGGATTAAGAAGAGGGTGTAAGAAGAGAGAAAACAGAGCACTCACACCTGGGGGAGCGAGGGGAGACGTGTTGCCAGATTGGGCTGCTGCTTACGACGCCTCGTGCAGACCGGCGCTCGCACCTGGGGTTGGGGAGGGAGAGAGGGGTAAAGAAGAGGGCGTAAGACCAGGTTTCCAGGTAAAAACGGTCAACTACTTACTGCCTCCAAGCAGTTTTTGAGCATTTTTTGGGCTGGGAATCATCAGCCTCATCTGGCAACCGTGGAGGGGAAAGAGGGAGAGAGGGGTAAAGAAGAGGGCGTAAGAAGAGAGAAAACAGAGCATACATGTCTTGTGTTGTACCAGGGCCTTGAAGCCTGGCATTCACACCTGGGGGACGGGAGCCGTGTTGCCAGGTTGGGCTGCTTACGATGGCTGGTTGGTTTCCAGGTAAAAATAAATACAAATACCAGCATTGGACAGGATTTTCTGGAGATTTACGGCCATAGAAAATCAATGGAATTTCAAATTGGGTTGGGATTTAGTGCCTCCAGGTGGTGTTTGAGCATTTTTGGGAGCTGGAAATTGTTAGACACATCTGGCAACCCTACAGGGGGGAGAGGGAGAGAGGGGAGAAGAGGGCGTAAGAAGAGAGGAAAGAGAGAGGGGTGAAGAAGAGGGCGTACTGTAAGAAAAGAGGGAAGAGAGCTTACAACAGTACAGTGCATGTCCCATCTTGTGCTGTCCTGAAGCCTGGCACTCCCTCCCCTCCCACCTGTGTTTTGGGGAGTGGAGAGGGCTGAGTAAAGATGAGGGTTAAGCAGCACACAGTGCCTGTCTCATGCTGCCCCAGAGCCTAGTGCTCACACCTCACACCTTGTGCAGCTCCATCAGGCCCATAGGTGCCAGACGGGGGGATGCGGTGGTGCATTTGCATCCACACTTTTGGGCTCCCTAAAATGAGGCTTTCTCAACTTTTACTGCAGACAAATGGATGGAGTCCAGAAGCAGCAGTAACATTGTTAAGAAATAAATAATATCTTCCACACATCGCGCTCTTCTGTCTTGTTGGTGCGTCTTTGAAGTAATCTAGTAGTAGGAAATGGATCGCACTCAATTTTTCCTCTCTCTTGTTGTTTTATCTTTATGTTAAAATAAAAAGAAAACAACAAGAGAGAAGAAAAATTGAGTGCGATCCATTTCCTACTACTAAGAAATAAAGAATGAAGGGGGAAAAAATGCACCATCACTTTAAAACTCATTCCGGCGCCCTTGTCCAGGCCCTATATTGCAGCCTGGCACTCACACCTGCATTCGGGAGTGGCGGAGAGCAGGGTTGAGAAGAGAGGTTTTTTGGGGGTTTATAGCGGTCCTTTATTATTCAGATAGGACAGTGAGACAGACAGAAAATGAGGAGAGAGAGAGAGAGAGACAGAGAGAGAGAGAGAGAGAGACAGAGAGAGAGAGATGGGGAAGGTTCGGCAAATTAACCTGGTTCTCACGCAGATGCAGCTCACAAAGTTGAACGAAGATGCACGAAGCACAAAGGGTCTGCGTGAGAGCCAGGCTATCGGCAAATGACCTTGGGCCGGACTCAAACCTCGGTCACCAGTGTAGTAGTGTAATGCCCTAGTGTTTGAATGACCAGAGTTAAGCATAAAGTACATGGCAATCACACCTTTGTTTAGGGTAGGCGAGAGGGGTAAGAGTGAGGAAACGGAGGGTTAAATCCAATTCTTCCCCTCCATGACGTTATTAGCACCCGCACCTGTGTTTGTGGGAAAAGATGAGATTTAAGCATACAGTATATTTTAACATAGTAGCAAAATTTAGCAGGTTGTTTTCTGGTGTAGCAGGACAACTTAATGGTTTTTAATGAGGGTAATGTAGCATGTATTGGGCATTGGGGTGAGAAATGACCAGAGAATACCATTCAGTGTCAGGAGAATACTGGCACAGCTATAAGAGTTGGGTCTGATATATGGGAAAAACCTGGGAGGGGAGGGGAGGGGAGTGAAGAAGAGGCTTAAGTCTGAGAACACATTCTTCCTCTCCACACACATACATTATCAGGTCATATATCACACATCAGCTCTTGAGGATATCCTGAGGCTCAGATCCTTTTCCTTTTAGTAACTTATTGCTCAGTATTCATCCTTTGAAAGACCTCTACTTAACCTACAGTACCATAAGTGCTGGGGTGCACTGGTAGTAAAATGTATGAAAAATTCACCTGTCAAGCTAGAGCCCAAAGATTTTTTTATTTTTTTTAATCATGGGAAAACATAGAAGTGCTGACTGGACAGGTGTTCTGTGTTTCCAGTGAACTGGTGATCACGAGATACCATATAGTTAGAAGTTAAGAAACAACTAAAGACCTTCCTCTTTAAAGAGAATCTACTAGACTAATGCTTGAGCTGGCCTTGCCCCAGGGCAGACTCCTGACATGATGTTTAGTTTAGTTTGTGTGTGTGTGTTTGTGTGTGTGTACTCGTTATTTACTCTTTAAGAAAAAAAAAACAAAAAAAACTAACCCTCTTTGCAACTGCACTTGTTGTTCTGTATATCTCCTGTGCACTTTGTATTTGCTTGTGATGTTGGCTTGATTATGTCCTCTTTTGAAAGTCGCTTTGGTTATAAAGCGTCTGCCAAATGCAATGTAATGTAATGTAATGTAATGTAATGTAATGTAATATAGTTTCTAGTTCTCTAATATCAGATCAGAACAGGTGATGCCTTTCGGATAAGAAGTCGAAACATCTTTCTAGCTTTAAAAAAAGCCAGTCCAGTTGCTCAACTCAAGTCGTCTAACTTACATGACCTGAGTGAATGAGAAACTTCATGTCTACACAGACTATGAGTCGTGTGAGAGTCCAAGTACAGTACCTTCATGGTCACTCAATGATAAAAATGTTGTTCAATTGTCAATCATTAATCAATCAAAATGAATGTATATACGGCTTAGTGACGTTTCAGTAGTAGCTCACATCAGGGAGGCGCAACTACAGTCAGTGCCATCGTATAGATTTTTTGTTTGTATGTTTTTAGTTGACTATCTAAGAAGCATATTCATTGTATGTTTTTAGTTGACTATCTAAGAAGCATATTCATTGTATGTTTTTAGTTGACTATCTAAGAAGCATATTCATTGTATGTTTTTAGTTGACTATCTAAGAAGCATATTCATTGTATGTTTTAGTTGACTATCTAAGAAGCATATTCATTGCAGCGTATCAACCACCAACTACTGAAGAATTGTATGAGCATAAGATGCCGTTGTGCCACCTGATGTCTGACCCCCCCCCCAAAAAAAAAAACTTTGACCCATCTATCACACAGTTACATTGCATTACATTACATTGCACTGACTCTTTCATTTATTCAAAGCGACTTACAACTATTATTTTTCAGGGTATTGGTTACAGTCCCTGGAGCAATGTGGGGTTAGGTGCCTTGATCAAGGGCACTTCAGCCAGGGATGGAGATGTAGGAAGAGGTCGGGGTGTGTGGGGGGAGTGGGATTCGAACCGGCAACCACTAGATGGAAAGACCAACTCTCTAACCACTAGGTCACGGCTGCCCCAGTTAAAGGGGTATGCCACTATTTTGGGGCTTAATATAGTTAAGTGGTGGTGGTTACGTGTCTTATTTTTCATGTTAACCGTTGTCTTGCTTTAAGACAAGTTAAAAGAGGGAGTACTGTATGTAGCTAAGCTACTGAAAGTCAATGGATCACTGTAACATGTAGCATGCTAGCTTGGCGACATGCTCCCTCTTTTAACTTGTCTTAAAGCAAGACAACGGCTTGCATGAAAAATAAGACACTTTACCACCTTTATAAACCCTGGCCAATGATTCTAACTATATTAAGCCCCAAAATAGTGGCATACCCCTTTAACTCAAAGCACAGTTGATGAACCGATGTGCATATTACTGTACCTTCAGGATCAGGTCTGAGTTGAAGGCGCCCTTGGTGTCCGTGATCTTGGCGCCGGCCTCCGTGTACATGTCGTTGGAGAACTGCGAGCTGTCCCCGGCGCCGCTCTCCACCTGGACTTTGAAGCCCTGCTTGACCAGGGCCTGCACGCCGGCTGGAGACAGAGCCACCCTCTTCTCATTCTTGAAGATCTCCTTTGGCACCCCCACCAGGACGTCGGTGTATTTCACACCTGTGGAGGAGGAGGAGGAGACATTCAAAGATTCAAGATTCAAGATTCAAAAAGCTTTATGGTCTTACTCTAATATGTTGCCATGTTAGAAAATTGTCTTTTGATTGAAGGCTTGGTGTGTGTGTGTGTGTGTGTGTGTGTGTGTGTGTGTGTGTGTGTGTGTGTGTGTGTGTGTGTGTGTGTGTGTGTGTGTGTGTGTGTGTGGGTGTGTGTGTGTGCGTGCGTGTGTGTGAGTGCGTGTGTGTGAGTGTGTGTGTGTGTGTGTGTGTGTGTGTGTGTGTGTGTGTTTGTGTGTGCATGTGTGTGTGTGTGTGTGTGTGTGTGTATGTGTGCGTGCGTGTGTATATGTGTGTGTGCGTGTGTGTATGTGTGTGTGTGTGTGTGTGTGTGTGTGTGTGTGTGTGTGTGTGTGTGTGTGTGTGTGTGTGTGTGTGTGTGTGTGTGTCCAGTCCAGGTGACAGATGATAGGCTATTCATTAACAGATAATTATTACAGACAGTAGCAGATCTACCTGTAACATTGTGCCATTGTGCTAAGACAGTGTGTCCCAAACATTGAGGTCTATTGGAAAATGAGGATTCCCTAAATGACTCTGCATAATGTTCAATTACTTGTGCACTGAAGCCATATTTGAGTGCCCATAAGTACACCAAAACATTCGATTAGGGGGTGCGCGAACCACATTAAAAGGTACAAGGGGGTGCGCAAGGAAAAAAGTTTGGGAACCGCTGTCCTAGACAATTGGAAAAGAGGATTCTGAGCATACTGTGCATAATGTGCAGTGAATCATAGTTGCGTGCGTGGCCATCAGCACACCAAAATATTTGCTTATAGGGGGTGCGCGGACCACATTGAAATGTACAAGGGCTGCGCAGGGGGAAAAGTTTGGGAACCGCTGTGCTAAGATATACAGCATGAAGAGGGCCCATACAGTATGTAAATAAGCCCCCTCTAACATGTCGGCATAGCGCACACCCTGTGGACAGAGATTCTTTAAGTATATAGAGATATGCCATTGTAATAGGTTGCTATGGGCACCTAACGTGACCAGGTTCCGGTCTGCCTAAAGTGGCGTGTATTAATACTCCTAGCATTGAATAGAACAGTCCTTAGGTCTGCCTAGGTCTGCCTAAAGGGGGATTTCCCCCCTCCCCCTTGCAATAATAGAACCCGGAAACAATGGGCCAATGGAACCATTCTCTCTCTACTCTCTCTGCTGTGGAGGTGACAGCCACAGCCACAGCAGCAGCAACATAACTGTCCTTGTAGGCGGTGATGGGCAACATGGACCCATTAGTTACAATACAGGGGTGAGTTTCTCAAAAGAGAAGTTGTTAGCCTGTTAGCAACTTCGGTAGTTGCCAATGGGAAAATGCATTGAAAACAACAAAGTAGCTAATGTAGTAAGCAACTTTGGTTTTGAGAAATTCACCCCAGTGCTGCATATTCCCAGGGCTGGATTAAGATGGCCTGGGGCCCCTAGGCTACAGGTTGCTATGGGGCCCCCAGAAAACAAATTTCACGCCAAATTTACATCGACAGTGTCATAATGACGTGCTAAGAATTAAGGATAACGTGTACACCACGAGAGAGACCACAACATGAGAGATACATTTTTTAATGTTGCATCTTGTCATATTTCTGCAATTTCTCACTTTTGACCAATCAGGGGGCCCCTGGCAGGTGGGGGCCCCTAGGCTGCAGCCATATCTAATCTGTGGGGGCCTCCTGGCAGGTGGGGGGCCCTAGGCTGCAGCCATATCTAGCTTGTGCATTAGTCCGGCCCTGCATATTCCAAATGGCCTTATTGTACCTCTCCAATTCAACCAGGTGATTAGTCAACAAGCCAATCAGCTGGCTGAATTGGACAGGTAAAACCAAGTCATTTGGAATATGTGGAACTAGATTGTAGATAATGAATCAATTTTGCCCATCACTGGTTGTAGGCTAATGGCTCATTGATCTAGCACGGGAGAGGCCTACAGAAACTGACACTATTCATTTAAAAAATATTTAAAAATATATACAGCATATACGGATACTGTGCGAATGTTGTCACCACTGTTGTGGTGTGGACCTGCACAACAGCATTAGCTACTGGAGGCTCACAATGGCTCATTGCACTGCTGTGGAATGGCCTACAGGAATTGTCAGTCAAACAATTTATCTTAAAAAAATGAGAGATATTTTTGTAACTTAACACAAACGTTACGAAAATGACCAACCACTTTTAGAACTCCTGCAGACACATTTGCGGAGATAAATCTTGATGAAGAAAAATAAAAGTGTGTATACAGCATACGGTGTACACACACACAGGCCCCTGATACAGGGCCTAAGGAACAGCCTGGACGGACAGACAGACAGAGCGACCCAGCAGAGAGTACTGTTTCACATATCTCTCCTTACTTGGCTTGCCGTCCTCCGACAACAGCAAGACATTATTAGCTGCACGTTGGCACCGTGCCCAGTTTGTGCCCAGTCTGCACAGAGTGGCTGAGCTGTTCACACAGCTAGTGCACAGCTAAACGAACACTCTTCTTACAACACATAATGTAAGCAGAAAAAACACAGGCAGAACGCTCTCTGTTGTTGAGGGTCTTAACTAGCTCACTGACATTGGCGAGGCTTGTTTTAAAAAGGCAGAGGGGATCAGAAGGGCAAACTGGAAAAGTGAACATTCACCTCTACATGACCTCCCCTTTCCTCATCGGTCACCGAAACATTCATTAAATGAAGGCAGAGGCATTCTGCTGAAGGATTACAGACAAAGCCTGCAACGATTCACTTCTGCAATTCATCTGTCATTGTGTGTCATTATCTGTGGACTGTAGTATGTCAAGGGCCCTTACATAACAAAGGAACAACAAAAAAGGATCAAGACCTCAGCTGAACTTGACTGACCTAACAGTGGCATTGCCGTGACACAGTGAAGCCTAGACAAGCAAGAGAAGATCAAATAAGTTGCAGAACCACCTGTTAAAACAAAAAAAAACCCTTAATACAGCTCTATGGGATCAGGGAGCAACACTTCCTACCTTTGGGAGCCTGCTGGTTCCATAGCACGGGGAAGGTCTGGAAGTACCTCTTCCCAGGTGACTTCTTGACCGCCGCTCGGTGGAACAAGGGCACAGTGGTGCGGAGGAGGCGAGACATCCTGTCCTGTGGGCCTCGCAAAAACCCTCTAATACCCTACACGTAGAAAACAACAACAAGTGATGGAATGGACCACTTAGCTTTGCCCTCAGGTGGAGAGGCACATTGTTTACCTTCCTGAGAAACACACCTGTACCCAGAGCCTGCAGCCTTTAGACACACACTCACGCTCTCATGCTTTTAGGCCCAGCAGTGTGTGACATTTCAGTCCTCCAGGACATCGGAAAGCAAACACATGGCTGTTGCTTCGCGAGACCCGTGAATGTGACGACTGAGTGGGATAGAGTGCCAAGAAACTCCTCCAGGCGGCCAGGGCAGACAGACAGTGTGGGTCATCCACTAACATTTGATACAAATTTCACAACTACCCTGGGCCTGGGACAGTTAGCCTACATGTACACTACAACCTTGTTTAACCCCCATTAAGCTTCTATCTACATATAACAAAGTAATATTGCACTAACTAATTTTAATAACACATAATCCCCATGGATTTGAGGTCTGTTTGTGCTTGGTGTGGTGGGGTTGTTGTCACCAGGGTACATGCAGCGCACAAAGTCTAAACTGGCGCGCCACTTGCAGTGCGCACATGCATGCGCACAAAGTTGTGCCATGGATAGGAATGCTGCCACTGACCTTAGCTTATGGTCTGATCTTCTGCTTTCTCTATCCTACGACGGAAAAGTTAGTTTCCTTCTGACATTGTTATGTGTCTGACCTTCAGGGGAGCGGCACGGAGGTTTCGATATCGCACTGCGATCTACTATAAATAGCGGCCCATGTGATTCAACCGAGGTAGCGGAGGGAAAAAATGACACCGGTAGTATTAACGTTTCATTCAAACGTTGCACTCAAGAAAATAAGAATGCACCCTCTATGACAATAACTGTCCAGCAGGCCAAAAGCAAACAATACAAAACAAACAACAAAAAAAACACAGAAAAGTTTGCAGTGGACCAAATAGCAGAATAAAGTCTCTGAAAAGCGACACACACGTTGTTTTGTATAGAAATTTTAATTAAAAAAAAACATTCAGGTTCACTTTCGTGACAGGCAGACTAGGCTCATTCAACTTTTCAAAAAAAACAAAATTCAAGTGGGCCTAGTTGCCCAAAGTGGTTGTTTTTAGCGTACCTTGAAATAAGGTCATGTTACGGGAGAACAATAATGTCTGAGGTACTGAACTGAACATGAAATGAATACGTATGCTTAATGAAACTTTCTGCTTTTGACCGGTATTCCACATCCACCTTCCCCATGATAATGAACGTATACGTTTCAGGCAATCGATGAAAAAAAAAACTCTCGTCACATAAGTCAATGTCAATGTATCTTTTTTCACATGCTTTCTCTGATGTCTCCTTGTCTCTTTTCACTTTTGAGACTGGCAGTGCTTTTGGGACTGGCGCTGCTTTTAGGGCTAGCAGAGCCTAATCTCATGCCCTGTTCCCCGAGCCTCCTCAGCATGTTCTCCACCCAGCTGGCGCTGTTGTGCAGCCTCCCGGGAGTAGGTGGCCGCAAGCCCCGCATGTTCCTCCCGGAGGTGATGAGCTCCCCGAAGCCCTCCTGATGCGAGAAGGCGTAGGCTGACCGCCGGGAGCTGGTCCTGCGCACTCGCTTGCGCGTCTGCTTCAGGGGGCTTTGCTTCTTACTCACCTGCAGGTGGCGCACCTGAGTAAAATATGAACCACTGTCAGGAATTTGTTTCTCATTGGTTGAAATATTTTTCTCATTGACCCTGGTCATTATATTGATGCACTTATTCTGACGCTCTATCTCTTCAACAACAACTGTCCACACCTACCTTTTCAGCTAGGGTTGGGTAGAGCTCTCTCTGTATAAATCGAAACGCAACCCCAGGAATTATGCATATCACAGTGGTCAGAAGTATGACCAACCACACATTAATCCGTGTCAGGCAGTTGTGTGCAGTCCCTGCACAAAGAGGAAAGAAGACAACTATTATTACAAAAGGCATAACGTTGATCCACAGAAATAAGCAAATTCAAATGTCTGATTGTGATGACACGAATGACAAGCTGTTGTGTCAATGTAGCTTACCAAAAAAGGAGACATGCTTAGGTAATCCTGGAAAGGCACTATTGTCGTATGGGAAAAACACTATGACAAAGTAGGAGGCCAAGCTTCCCCAAACATAGAGATGATTAATTGGCGTCCAGTAGTTTGTGTCAAGCCCAATCTGTAAGTTGAAAACAAAAACTGTGTATTGTAGGCCTACGAACTAGATACATTTTAGACACCTGTCTTTGAAACTAAATAAAATTGTTAGCGTTCCATAACATGCTGATAAACAGGGGTGTAGTCTACATAGAACACGGGTATACGGAGTATACCCACTTCTAAATTTCAGGGATTTCAGTATACCCACTTAAAATTGATTGTTCCATTATTTTGAATAGCACAAATATATACAGTATACCCACTTCAAAAAAATCTGAAATACCGGTATACAGTATACCCACCATAAAAAAAGTAGACTACACCACTGCTGATAAATGCATCCAAGTTACATCTCTCTGATGTGTCTTACAATGATACGATGACACTGTAGCCTACTCTACTCTCTACAATAGGCACTTTGCTTTGCTGCACAATGATGTGTTTGTGACCTGTGGTCGTCTGACCTACATAGCTGAGTGAAGCGTGCCATTCATGCAGCACCCACACTCAACCACATACATGCCCGCAATGCTGCCAAACTGCATTGTGGGTAAAAAACAAACACTCATCCCGTTACCTGTACGCTCACCACAATGATGAGGGAGGTCGCTATGACGACAGCGAAAGACTGGTGGTCGCTGGCGGTGGTGCCGTGGTGGTGGTGGGGGGAGGGGCCGAGGGTGACGTAGGGGACGAAGAAGAGGGCCAGGGAGGTGGCGATGCCGTTGAGGGAGCAGAGGAGGAACTGGCCCCTGTTGAAGAGAAGAGACGCACACTGGAGCTCAATGCAGAATCAAAAACTGTATTAAACAAAGCCGAAAAAGTTAATTACCGAGCGATATGCTCAGGATAGGACATTGGCGCAGACACCACCCCACCATTACTATACCTGTTGAAGAGAAGAGACGCACACTGGAGCTGAATGCAGAATCAAAAACTGTATTAAACAAAGCCGAAAAAAAGTAAATAAATAGCCTTGTGTTTTATTTACTTTTTTCGGCTTTGTTTAATACGGTTTTTGATTCTGCATTCAGCTCCAGTGTGCGACTCCTTTCTTCCTTTTCATTATACTGCTCTTGGAATTACGCACCGAGCGATACGCTCAGGATAAGACATTGGCGCGGACGCCACCCCACCATTACTATACCTGTTGAAGAGACGCATCTGCTGGCCCGGCTCGTACAGCTTGGGGTAGCGCAGGCTGTTCTCCTCACTCACATCCTGCAGACATCCCACAACACATCCAACATAATGTATTTATGCTTAGGATTAGGACTCACTCCCATCCTACAGACATCCCACAACACATCCAACACAATGTATTTATGCTTAGGATTATGATTATGACTTTTTGTATATGGTTTTATTTATGGAGCAACACAGATGCAATTCTTTTTTTCATGTAATTAAGTGCACAACATAGAGACTAACGTTTTGATGGATGCACCATCTTAATCACTCCGATGAAGCACGTGGACCTACCCCTTTGTAAAGTATTTATTTATGCTTAGGATTATGACTATGACTGGCTGGCATATGGTTTTTCAACGTCTGATGTAGCCTATACTGATCACTTAAAAAGTACCATGGAGATGGATACAGTCCATTCTTAGGGGTGAATAAAGATGCATGTTTAGTTTACCTGGTCGAACAGGCCCAATGCCAGAACTGGCAGAGAGGTGTAGACAACATTGAAGAGAGTGATAAACCACTGGTCGTATGCTGTCTGCAAGGAGCAAAGGTGTACATGTCATATTATTAAATTAGGCATTCTACCAGTTAGAACCAACCAAGACTATCTTTTATTCTTTTTTTTCTTTTTGTACGATTTTTTTTTGTCTTTTACGACTTTATTGATGATAGATCAGTTTGAGAGGTGGACAGGATGCAAATGAGGAGAGAGACGGGGAGGGGTTGGCAAAGGACCCGGGCCGGGAATCGAACCCGGGTCGGCCGCATGGCAGACGAGTCCCCAACCGGTTGGCCCACGGCAGGGCCATCAATCTTTCATTCTACTGAGGGCAACATACATCTTGGTTAACTTCCTCACACAGCTAAGAATTCTTTCCATCATCTGAACTCCCATTCTCCCTTGTGCTGGTGGCCTTGTGATGATGGCGCAAGACGTCACTGATGTCATTTGTAATCGGGGTGTTGAATCAGAGATTCTTTAAGTATATAGAGATATGCCAACATAATAGGTTTCTATGGGCACCTAAGCGACCAGGTTCTGGTCTGCCCAAAGGGACGTGTCATAATGCTCCTACAATGAATAGAACAGTCCTTACTGTAGGTCTGCCTAGGTCTGCCTAAGGGGGGCAACAGTAGAACCCGGAAAAAATGGGCCAATGGAACCTCTCTCTCTCTACTCTCTCTGGTTGAATGGGGGAAAGTCCCCAAAAAATTATTGTGGCTAGGCTGAGAACGGGTAAAGTTTTTTCTCCAAGGAGGCGCACCGTCAGCGAAGCACGAGAACCACAAGCACAAGGTCGAGGACAGGAGTCAGGACAATGGAAAGAACCCGGAAAAAAAAACCCAAAGGAAAGGGCCCTGCCATGCCTCAAACGGTAGGGCACTGCACTATGACGCCGGGGACCCGGGTTCGATTCCGGCCCGAGGTCATTTCCTGATCCTCCCCCCCTCCCCCACCCCCCCACTGCCCTCTCTCTCTCTCCCTCTCGCTTTCTGTCACCATCTCAACAACTGTCCTGTCAAATAAAGGTATAAAAAAAACAAGTTCAGAGGAGAGGTGCAGGACAATGAGAGTAAATCCAAGTGAAAAAGAAATAAAGTCTGCGACACTGCTTGTCTACTGTGTCTTTAATAGAGCGCAACGTTTCGACCTTCAGGTCTTCATCAGGCAAAGTGTGAACATGAAGGTCGAAACATTGCGCTCTATTAAAGACACAGTAGACAAGCAGTGTCGCAGACTTTATTTCTTTTTCACATTAAAAAAAACCCAAAATATATATTTTGTAAAAACCCAAAGGACTATTCTGACCTGTGCGGAGAACCCGCAGAAGAATGCGAACCAGACGTGTACGAGGGTGAAGGCAAAGTTCTTGTAGAAGAAGTATCTGAGGAAGCGGCCCATGCGGTGGGAGGACCAGCGGCCGTGCACCAGCAGGAGGCGCTGCAGGTAGCAGAAGCGGGCAAAGGAGAAGTCGGACGCCAACACCGCCTGCATGCCCTCCTCACCACCGATGCCCACACCGATGTCCGCCGCTGGTGGGAGAGCGTGTAGATGAGAGAGATAGAGAGAGAGAGAGATGGGGAGAGAGAGAGAGAGAGAGAGAGAGAGAGAGATGGGGAGAGAGAGAGAGAGAGAGAGAGAAAGAGACAGACAGACAGACAGGCAGACACACAGACAGACAGACAGACAGTGGGAGAGTATGTATATAAGAGAGATGGAGAGAGAAGGGGAGACAGACAGACAGACAGACAGACAGACAGAGACAGAGAGATAAGTGTATATTTGTCCTTGGGTGTGGATGTTAGTAAGTAGCTAAAAAGGTGGCTCATGTTTTGTTTTCTGTTCCTGCATTATATGTATGCGGACAATAAGGTAGATTAGTGCATTGCACAGATTTCAGGAAATGATAGAGTACAGGCCTTCCTCTGTACCGATGTCCACACCAATGTCTGCCACTGGGGGGGAAAAGGTGAAATACAATACATGTATCGTGCAGGAACATAATTCCGATATCGCTCTCACAAGCCTTTCTTGATATTTCTTGCACTTGCATGTTATGAGGAAAAAGTTTTGAGAAGTGACAATAAAGTGCACTTGAAGTTGCGGTTGAAGATCACAGCCATTTTAGTCACGTACAGTACAACTTTCTACTACACCAGAGAGGATGATCTTGCTCCAATAAAGATGGCCACTGATGCTTGCACTAACATCAGTCCCTAGGGAGAGCAGCAGAGCACACAAGTGTACAGTATAAGTTTGCATTCATCCAAGTCCTGGAGGTCAGTGTTGGGTTAGTTGTGAGGGAATGGTATTTTTGGAGCTTAACTCTGCAACTTTCTTAATTTAACTATCTCAGTCATGACACAGCCATTGCCACTGTCAGAGAAAACGCAAATAGAGTGGGAAAGCTGTAGCCAAGCCGTGCCCTCCTAGTGACGCAACAGCTTCTACCAGTCAGGCCAGTCAGGCCAAGAATCAATGCAAGTACTTTCT
Organism: Engraulis encrasicolus; assembly: GCF_034702125.1. NCBI lineage: Eukaryota > Metazoa > Chordata > Actinopteri > Clupeiformes > Engraulidae > Engraulis > Engraulis encrasicolus. The sequence goes on from NC_085878.1 coordinate 2,458,427, forward strand.
GAGTTCCCGCAAATACGGGAACTCCTCCCTCTTTGTTGGGAAGCAAATATCATTAGCAAACCAAGGGAGGCCGTTTGGGAAATGCTGTTTGGGAAATGTTAACTGTTGTGCTCTTGGTCAGACCAAGTCTCGAAGAGATTTGAAAGTGGATGATAATCAGGCTAGGACAGCTGTGGCTAGAGGAACTCTTACTCTTGATCATGCTGACGTCATTGGCCCCGTCCCCAATGGCCAGCGTGACGGCCTTCTTGTGCCTCTTGACCAGGTCCACCACCTGAGCCTTCTGGAGGGGGGTGACCCTGCAGCAGATCACCGTCATGCACAGACACGCTGTGTCCAGCAGGAGGAGCTGCAGCTCAGCTTCCAGGGCATACGCCTGCACATAGCATAGCATAGCATACATTACACATGGCATTACATTACATCCATTGCATAGATACTACACTTCGCTTACATTACATTACACTGGATATATTACATAGATACTACATACAGCATACATTACATTACACTGGATAGTTACATATATACTACATACAGCTTGCATTACACTACATTAGATCCATTGCATAGATACTACACTTGGCATGCAGTACATTACATCCACATACTACATTACATAGATACTACACTTGGCATGCAGTACATTACATCCACATACTACATTACATAGATACTACACTTGGCATACAGTACATTACATCCACATACTGTTACATTACATACATTCCATTCAGCCTGAGAACAACAAAGCAATAAATGATGTTGCTATAAGATAGATATATTAACAGACAGACAGACAGACAGACAGACAGACAGACAGACAGACAGACAGACAGACAGACAGACAGACAGACAGACAGACAGACAGACAGATAGACAGACAGACAGATAGATAGATAGATAGATAGATAGATAGATAGATAGATAGATAGATAGATAGATAGATAGATAGATAGATAGATAGATAGATAGATAGATAGATAGATAGATAGATAGATAGATAGATAGATAGATAGATAGATAGATAGATAGATAGGAAGAAAGATAGGCTGTTAAACAGCAATCACATGCTTACCAAGCAATGTCCACTGATAATGAGCGCATATTCAGCATTCATACATGTAGTTTCCTCAAATACAGAGTCTTGTCTGGGCATCTCTGCTTTGTCCAGGTGTTTAGAATGTTGGGTTGACAGTCCAGTGATATGGTCTTTGGCTCTCCTTAAAATCAAAATATGGATTAATTTCAGCAGGGTGTCAAGGTAAATATACACATGTAAGCACATAGGATGGTCTCTCTCTCTGTCTCTCTCTTTCTCGCTCTCTCTCTCTCTCTTTCTCTCGCTCTCTCTCTCTCTTTCTCTCTCATAAAAGTAGTACAATTTTTTGCAGCTGTTACAGTATTTCTCAATAGGTTTTGTACATTTCTCTCGCAATTTGCAAAACATAATATTCATTCTCAAAACAGCTTTAACAAATGGCAAAACACAGTAGATGACCTGAAAAACCACGTCTCTTACTCAAAACCCAAGTTTTTGTGTCAATGAACGTATCAGTGCCAGCAGAATGGTTAGTCATTGTGTCATATTGTGGTCCGTGTATGGACAAGCTAGTCAAATCGCTTTTTGTCATGTTGTCAATTGAATAGTACACTCTTGAGAATCTTTTCTGAAGCAAAATGTTGGATGGGAAATGTTGTAAATTCGACTTTGTATTACATTGATCAGATAAGATTGTCCTAGATATACATTTAGACTATGACTATTTATTGACAGGTTTTCTCACTGCAAAATAGGAAAAATAGCGAACTCTGTTTGAGGTGTCAAAATGCGCCCTCTACCATCCCTTTTTACTTGTCTTGCAAGCCCATGTGAAAAAAATCTAGAACTGTAAAGCAAAATAAATCCGAAACAATACACTGATACTGTATAAAGTCCACTTACTGTCTTGTGAAATTCTAGGGAAATATTGTAATTTTGCGTGGAGCGTAATTATAAAGGACACATGAGGCATAGAGTACAGTGTCTATTGTTGTATTGCATGCCTGTTTTCTCTATCCCTTCTATTGCCTTTGATTAGAGAGAGTCAATATTTACCTGTGAGCAATTTACCAATTCAGATCACATTTATAGATAAAAATCCAATGGAAATTATACAGTGCTTATCACATTATGACAGCTTGGTAAGTCATTTTGCATGTCAAGACTTAAACTATGACATAGGGCATAAATGTTTTGGGGGGTGAGATAGTTTTGTGTATTCAGTGACAATGCTTTTTGAGTGATATGACAAAAGCAATTGATAGTGTACGAAAAAGCTGAGAATTGTACACAACCATCTGCATGGTGATGAAAGCATTTGCTAAATGCGGAAAACTATGAGAAACGTATTTTACCATGTGCACAGATAACAGCAGGAAGTCACAATTGAACAAGAAGTTCTGAGAATGATTATTCTGTTGTGAGAAATGTACAAAACCAATTGAGAAATACTGTAATATTACATCACCTATCTCCACCCGACACACACACTCGACACACACACACACACACACACACACACACACACACACACACACACATACAGTACACACACACACACACACACACACTTGTGTACCTCAGTTGTGTTTGGACGTCAGCAGCAGTGGGTCCGGTTATAATGAAGAGTTCGCTCATGTCATCTCTCAGCATGTTACAGGAGTATGCTACATTCATAGCAGTCTCTACACAGACACATTATAATAATCATCATTAGGAATATTACTTATATAATAACAACAATATAACAATATTATTACTGTAGTTTAATATTCTGATGAAGAGTTCGCTCATGTCATCTCTTAACATGTTACAGGAGTATGCTATGCTACATTCATAGCAGTCTCTACACAGACGCATTGGAGAGGCCAATATTACTTATAATAATAAATAACTAATTATGAATATCACTTGTAGTAGTAACATTATAATAATTTGAGTTTAATATTTTGTCATTTCTCAGCATGTCTCAGCGGCTGGGTTAGTAGGTAGGAACTCATCAACACCTGGCAAGGGGAAGTGGTTTTGAAGTTCGTGTGTGAAAGCCATGAGTGACTTGTGGCATTCACACTTACAGTACATTACTAGCATATGTTAAAACCCATGGCATTTAGACGGTTAGACCAATGATTGCTCATTTCTATACACAGTCATTGGACTATGAGCGTTCCACAAAGGTGGAAAGTGGAAAGAGCGGTATAGTTTTTTGTTTTTCCATTGTTTGTAGCCTCTTCATGCAGATGGGCCAACTGGCAGGCCCATTCAAGTTTTGCGGAAAAAGACTCATCAAAGACTGCTGCACATCATAACAGCATTGCTATGCCATTACCGAGAGCCTTAAGTAACAGATTAATACTTGGTCATTACAATTTTGGAGACAAAAGGGATCTGCAATAGGCTTTGCGCAAAAGAGCTTAGTGTCATTATAGTTCCTTGGTAAAGAAAGGAAAAGGGCTACCCCACAGATTAACCCATTTTAGCCTGGAGTGACATATACGCTGAATTCAGGATCTTGAGATTTGAGTGTTTTCTTAAAAATGTGGGTATGTTAGAGCTGAATTAACACATTCTAACGCAAAATGAGGTTCCTAGCTTTTAAATGCAACTTATGTCATGTTTTTACATGTGTCGGAGGCTGAGATAGTTAGGTTTTGATTGGCAGGGGGCACCTTTTCCCAAAAAGGGCTAGGGCTACGTCAAGTGTTGAGAAGCATATGTCATGACAACACTATCATACCCAGCTTGTCTCCTGTGAGAACCCAGATTTTGATGTTGGCCAAGCTTAAGTTGAGAAGAGTTTCAGAGACACCCTCTTGTAGCTTGTCCTCTATGGCCGTGGCACCTAGGAGCTTGATGATACACAAGGACATGAATTTAGGAATGCAAGGAGTCACATTTTTAGCAAGACGAGTCATTCCTGCATTCAGTAAAAGCCAGTTACTACAGCATCATTACAATGAAATAGTCAACAATCAGTCAGCAGTTGAATTCAATTTCAAAATTAATGGCTTTACATTTCTTGACATCATAAATGTGGTATATATTTGGCTTTGTAGGGGAAAAATGGCACAATACAAAATGTTAAATACTGATAACAAAGTAAAATACATACAATCAGATCTCGTTCAATCTCTTCATACAAAGCATCAACACACTCCTCCCTGTCATCCAGGACAGTACTTGCAATGTGAAGCTTTTTCGCCCACTCCTCAAAGAAAGCTCTGTCCAGAGTTCTATAGGCCAGGACAAGTGTTCTCAGCCCTTCCCCAGCAAACATCTAGGAAAACAAAATACTGTATTCAAAAAATATAAATTTAAAAAAAGTCATCATGCTGCTGTTTTCATGTATTACATTTGTATATCAGAGTTGTGTTATCTTATCTCAAGACACATTCCTCCTGTGGTGTATTTAAGGTCATACACCAGTTTATAATACTTTTGTTTACAGTAACAGAAAGAAAAATGTCTGCACACTTAAAGGTACACTGTGCAGGAAATGGTCAAAAAAGGTACTGCAACTATGCTGCTCACTGAAACGGGGTTGCCTATTGCCAAATTGTATCTTTTCATGAAAGTTTACTAAGTAATAAACAAGTACAGCCATTTTTGCAGCTAAAAATGTATATTTCTGGAAATTCAAAATGGCGGACCATGGAGAAGATCCCCCTTTTCATGTATGAAAAGAGCAATTTTCCCAGTCATAATGAATATTTAGAATTTGATGGTGGTGGTAAGTATTCATGAAAAAGGTAACATTATTTTGTGAATGGGTAGCATGAATTCTGGAAACAACTAAAAGTCCTACATAGTGCACCTTTAAATCATGTTTGTGTTCTTTTCAAACAGCCAAGCTTTCGGTTTGCTGACCTTCCTCAGGCTCTGACATTCCAAAGGGAACTGAGCCCTGAGGAAGGTCACCAGAGCGAAAACTTGGCTGATTAAATAGAGCACAAAGAGGATTTACCTGTAAGTGTGCAGACATTTTCCTTTCTATTTGCACAGTTTTTGTTTATGTTTGGCACCTTTTAATCGAGAGTGTGGTGTGATCCGGCGAAAAACATCATACTTTTGTTTACGTAATATAAGGGCGGAATTAAGGACCTACATTGAGGTGCTCCGTTGTGACAGAGCTGAGGTCATCATCTGATGTTTTCAGTCTCTCAAACAAAATGGTGTCTGCTCCTTTACAGTACAACTTGATTTGGCCCTCCGAGGTTCTCACTAAAAAAAGACAAAACAATTTTTTTTTAAAAATATGTTTATCATCTTGTCAAAATGTTAATAGATTCTCAATTAAAAGAAACATTTACAACCCTAAAACAGTCTACGGACAAAAAACGTTTGTGCAGAAACCTAATCCTTAAACTCAACTGGCCTATGCAATGTGCTTCGTCATACCTATGACACTCATTCTCTTGCGTACGTTGTTGAAGTCGAGGATAGCAAGGAGCTGATACGTGATTGGCTTGCGCATCTCCACCACGGTGATGGTCTCAGGAGTTCTGGCGCTGAAGACAAAGCCAAAGTTCCTGGCGGCCGTGACCAGCGCTCCCTCGTCTGGGGACTGGGCCTGGTACAGCAGCTCCCCTGGGGGACAGAGGTGGTGGGGGAGATACTGGCTACCTTTACATGAGACATTTAAAGGGGTATGCCACTATTTTGGGGCTTAATACAGTTAAAATCGTTGGCCAGGGTTTATAAAGGTGGTAAAGTGTCTTATTTTTCATGTTAAGCGTTGTCTTGCTTTACTGTAAGACAAGTTAAAATGGTACATGCTACAATGCTACACGGATCTATTGACTTTCACTAGCTTAGCGACTAGGGCTGTAACGATACACTCAACTCACGATTCGGTTCGTATCACGATTTTTGACCTACGGTTCGATACAACCCACGATTTCTGAAATGTATCTCCACTCAAGTTTGGAAACACTATCACATCAAATCATAAGGTTGTTTTCTGGACTAATGGGTAATAAAACTTTGAAAGGGCGTATCACGATACTGCCTCCTTGTATCACGATACAGTATTGTGACTGTGTATCACGATTTTTTGGTTCGATACAATATCGTTACAGCCCTATTAGCGACATATTCCCTCTTTTAACTTGTCTTAAAGCAAGAAAATAGTGCCCCAAATTGGCCCAAAATAGTGGCATACCCCTTTAATTCCGAATTGGTTTTTTTTTGTTGTTTTTTTTTTGTCTTTCTTTACTTTATTTGATAGGACTGTGTAAGAGGTGGACAGGATCGAATCGAACCTGGGTCAGCCGCATGGTAGACGAGTGCCCTACCGGTGCCCTATTCGCTTTACGTACTTCTGAATAACGGTTAATTTCGCTTTGAAAACATCATATTAACACCTCACAATACAGAATTAAATGAAAGATCAAAGTAAACTTGACTGAACTATTTCATTCGGAATTATACATTCGGAATTAAAAACATAATGTTAACATAGCCATTATCGAACTCTCAAGTGTGCTAAAGGCAAGAAAAGAGAGGAGACTGGGGATCTAAAAGCACACCTGAGAAAAACTCATTACATTACATAACACTGACTTAGCTGATGCCTTTATCCAAAGCGACTTACAGTTATTTACATGGTATTACAGTCCCTGGAGCAATGTGGGGTTAGGTACCTTGCTCAAGGGCACTTCTGTCATGGTTAAAGGTGTAGGGAGTGGTAAGGTGGGATTCGAACCTACAAACCCCAGATTAAAAGACCAATCCCTACACACTAGGCCACGACTGCTCAATACTCATACTCATTAAAACAACACTTAGTACGATGTTTTCAACCTTAATTTACCATTCCCAAAATAGTTAAAGTGATTTATGAACTATGAACAACAGAATGAAAGGCTCATCTGACTGATGTCAGGGCGTTAATAGGAACACTGTATATACTGTATGTTGTACTTCATATGCCATGGTAGCATGTACCGTAGCTAGAGCACATTGTAAAACATCGCAGCCGGTTAAACGTAAAAAGGTAAGGCTGCCTTAAGTTTGTAAGTTACAGTAAGTCTCGAGTTGAGTTGACTTACAAACTTAAGGGAGCAGGGGAACTTACTTTTCTGCATTCTACTGGCTTGCAATGTTTTACAGTGCATGTTTCAATGGAGGTCTTCTGAAAACAAATCAATCTGGTGTGTGTGCTGATTCAGAACATTCCCTCTTCCTGTAAATCTAAAACTTTATAGGCACACTGCTCACCCTTAATCTTCTGCTCTGGCATGACAGTGTGGCACAGGGCAAGCAGCCTGAAAAACTCCTGCACGGTCGCATCCCCATCCTGCACTGCTTCCACCAGTGCGGCGTCATGGAAACGGAACTTTGGGTCTGCCAGGGGGTTGTGGGAGAAGTCCACGCAAGGGGTTGTCTACACAGGAAACACATCAGTGAGGCAACGTCCTCTTCTGCTCTTCAAGGGGGACGCTTACACAAGTTTACATTGCAACACGAGTTAGTGGGAACTGGGAAGAACTGCTAGTCACTGAGAGTGTGAAAACATACCTCTGTGATTTCAACTTTATGTCCAAACTCGTCGTACACTTCACCTGAATGAAGACAATTGAGAACCCTCAGACACTTCAGATATTTCTAAAGGCAAACTGTGTCAAATAAATCTATACCATCAATAAAATGCAGCAAGAAATCTATTTGCATCTTCAACATTAGCAATCACAAAACGGTAGGCAAACAACACTATTTAGAACAAATGGAAAAAGTGGGTTAACAGGGCTTGCATCTGTGTTTTCTTCACAGACACGTTCTGTATATCTTGTGTCTTGAAATGGCCATGTGGGAATTATGTGTATTTATGTAAGCTACTTGACACCTTACTGTAATTTCCCCCTGGTAATCAATAAAGTTACTCTACTCCTCACCCTCCAAAACAACACTGTTTCCCCATCCAAAACACTACTGACTAGAGATGCACCGGATCCTGATTTTTAGGATCCTGCCGGATACCGGATCCACTGCACACATGGGCCCTTTTTATTATGTTGGCGCAAACTATTTTTAAGACTCATTGGCTTACTGCCACACTGCCTTCAATGGCCGCTTCCAAAGGGCTTTCACTCCATGCAGCAATTGGGGTTGTGAAAGACTGACTGAAAAGCCTAGGCTACGTAAAAAGTAGAGATGCCCCAGATCCTGATTTTTAGGTAACTGCCGGATACCGGATCCACTGCTTAAGATCCTGCCGGATCCGGATAGTCTGAAAAACCCTATTATCCTGCCGGATCCGGATCTTGGATCCTGTACATCTCTACTACTGACACTTCCACTGGACTACTGCACGTACCGTATATCTTGCCGTTGATGGAGCACTTGTTGAAGGCCATGATGTTCTGTGTGAGGGTGCCCGTCTTGTCTGAGAAGACGTACTCCACCTGTCCCAGCTGCTCGGTGAGGGTGGTGGTGCGGGTCT